>NC_071096.1:7066168-7374700 GCF_027358695.1 Spea bombifrons
GTGGGATACTAACAGTGCAGGGCAAGATGACATACAGGGTAAGCCTTCATTTACAAAGGCTGCAATAATTATTTAAAATGATTCAAGTAATCAAATTATTTTAGGTTGATTACTAATATATATATATATATATATATATATATATATATTTATTATTTGACACATTTTACATTTTTAGATATATATTTATTTTATACATATTTATTTTGTGTAGATAATCTATTGATAATGTATTAAACTGCAAAAGGGAATTTGATTTTATCAAGTGGAAGTTTGGTCTAAAGCAGCCCCAAGTGATTCATGTCTGGAAGAACATGTGGGTTAGTCGTGTGTTTCAGCCTCACTTATCTGCCTTTGGGTTTGATGAATGGTGTTTTAAAAGCACAGAGAGGAAGAGAAGGGTTTAAGGGCAGATCACCCCCAGTATTATGTTGTTAATTGCCATGTTGCCAGCCTTCTGTCTGAATGATGGGCAGACGTTGACTATAATAGTACATTCCTATTAACTCCAGTCATGCCTTTTAATAATGTGTTTATGTATAGTACATTATGAGCCACATACTTTTTGGGACCTCAGAGCATTGTTCTTGAGGTGGAAAAAGAGACATCTGAGGTCCTGAAAGCCTAAGTAACTTTACGTCGTGTTCTGTGTTGCCCCAGCAAAACGTATAACCCCCATGCAGACAGGGTGAGTCTTATCTGCTGTCAAATTGTGAGTTTGAAATGTTACTAATAGTGTCTTGGACAGGGTGTGTCGGGCATTTACACTCATTTCGGTGATAAGACGGCGTTGAACTGGTGGCTCGGTAATCTGACAGGTATAGAGAGGAGTCGTGTAACTGACAGGTATTTAGCATTCCAGACCACACAGCGATCAACAAAAAAACAGAATTAAAAGTTTATATATTTCAGGAGGACACGGCCTCTAAACATATACCAGCTAGCAGAAATCACTCGGATTAAGAAACATGCTGGAGGGACAATCCAAATTACCAACTCAAATATTTTATTATTCATTTATAAAAAACATACAACGAAAAAACCACTTTGTTCATAGTCTCTTCTTAATCTCGATGGACACAATCTAGTGTATGTATATGGCAAGAAAATACATTGTGTACTTAAATAGATATGTTTAAAGAAAATGTATGCATCGATAATATTGCTTGCTTTTGTCTGTCGTACGCATTGTAACTATGAAGTATTTAGGATCCTGTAGAGTAACATTTTGGAGGCATGGTTAAAGTGCTCCACATTGTCATCATTCTTGTTCACAGTCCAGGGCAAAGTGGTTTTGCTTCTTCTAAATGAGCTATGTGCATGTGGTTTGAATTGTCAGCCCATGTTTGCTTTCCTCCCGCATCTGTCTTCAAGTGTTTGGAAGTTGTAGCATTTCTTCACTGCTTCTTGGACGGCAGAAACATGATTTGGATACCAAACAGTTTGATGAGCAATTGGTCACCACAGTAGCACTGTCCGCCATGCTCACCATGGGCTTCAAAGTCTTTCAGTTCCATCCCTATGCAATGACCAAAGCTGTGATTAAATCAGTGGGCACATGCAGAACCCATGGACTCATGGGTAAGGAATAAAAAATGGATGTCTAAGACAGGTCCATATTGGCGTAAGTGTATTTTTTTTTGTGGTCTGCTTCAAAACGTTTTTACAATCTCCTCGGATAAGTACAATTATAACGTTCCGCTCTTTCAGCAACTCTTTGGAAGCTGCATTAGTTTATATGATTCGTTTTAGTATTAATGTATTTATTTTGTACTTTGGACTTGATCAGAGTCAGGCCAAATGACCCAGTAGTGGAAAAAATGGCATAGAAATGTCCTTGTTTTTATGTTAGAAAAGCACATTTTCTCTATTAAAATGAATTGGATGAGAAATCCAGCAGAGACGGGTTAATGTTGTAACTGAAAACTGCTGAATTTTTATGGAATCTCTTCATTCCTACTACTGTGTTCCTCCCATCACTCCTGTGTTCCAGCGGCCCTTTATCACTCCCATCACTCCTTTTTTTCCAATGGCCCTTTATCACTCCCATCACTCCTTTTTTTTTCCAATGGCCCTTTATCACTCCCATCACTCCTTTTTTTTTCCAATGGCCCTTTATCACTCCCATCACTCCTTTTTTTTTCCAATGGCCCTTTACCACTCCCATCACTCCTTTTTTTTTCCAATGGCACGTTGTGTTCACTGGTCCAAGTTTAAGGTTAAAAGGCTAATTGATCGTTAGAAAACCCTTTCGCAATTATGTTACAGCCAGAAATTTTCCATGAAAGCAACTAAGTGACCTCAACATGTAAACATACTGGAACATATGACACCTGGGACCATGTAGGTATATTCTAAACCTGCTTGTTCTAGAACTTCTATATGCTTCATGTAGAATTCCATGTAGATTAAAGCTAATTAACTTATAGCCTCAATTATATCAGTAAGAGATGCCCGGGGCAGTCCTCCACTGAATTGTATTCTGTTTGACCCGTACAAGTTGCCATCCTTAAAGGTGACTTAGCTGGATTTACTTGCAATATAAGCAGAGGGAAGGGGGAAAACTCTGAAAGCGCTTAAATTATTATTATTATTATTATTAGGTGTGATCATGTGACTTTTTTTAAACCAATACCTCCGATTACTATCCTTTTATCTTATTTTTCATACTTGCTGCCAGATGTTTCTAATATTCCTTCTTGTCTTCAAATCGATACACAGAGGGTCTTCTTTATTACTATTCCCTAATTAGAAAAAACCCTCTGCCCCTATATCATCTCGGATTTTCAACATGTCTGGGGCAGTCCTCCTCCGTTTTCCAAGACTATAGAACTAGGCTTTGAGCAGAACTCTTATTTGTCATCGTTAAAGAACGTTATTATGAAAACATGCAGTTTAGTCCGATCCCTGTCATCGTCTTATGAGTAAAAGTTTACTTTGCAGGAACGCCGCACAAAAAAAAACAGTTTGCCAAGAGATTTTTTTTCCTTCATCCTTTTGATTTTTAAGTTTTTGTTCCTTCTGTTTCTTCAAAGCAACGTTCTCTTCACAGACATAGAGGAATCTGTCCCCAGCTGTCCTATTGTAAGGAGAGAGGTCTTGTTAACACCAAGATCTGGCAGAGAGATTACAGGTAATTGTAATAAAGTAACAATACGCTGTTTCTGTAATCACAGGAGTCTGCTGGCTGCCCCAGGCCATCCTATTGAATGTACATTAATACTTGAATATGCTTTCTGCTCTCCCCGCTCTCTCTGATCTTGAAAGCTTCACCTGGGGCTGCAGGTTTGGTGGTTGCAGAAAGCAAGTACATAAAGGTTGGGGCTCCGAGCTTCTGTAAGCTGGGTGACGGTTTGATGGGTAATTCCTACTTTTCACGTCAATATTGAGAAAGCAGCTAGGTAAATAAGGGGGGGGGTTGTGTATTCTTCAGGGCTGGGCACGCTTCTTTGCCTGAGCCAGAATACAGAACAAATATCATAAAGAGATACACGGCATATAGGAATGAAATTTGTTTTTAAGATGTTTTCCCCAAGTATTGTGGGCAGACATAGCAAAGTTCTGACTTTCTAGCTGCTATGAACTCTGCTTCCTGTTATTCTCATCATGGGAGCATCATGGGAATTGTAGTCTACAGCAACTCATCATGGGGAATGCTAATCGTTGGTCTTACATTACATTTATTTATAAAGTGCCGGCCGATTCCGCAGCGCTGTTACATTCGTTAGAGCAATTTATAAACACATGCAATAACGCATACAATAACAAACTGGTGCAAAGGAGAAGAGGGTCCTGCTCTTGGGAGCTTACAATCTAGTCGGTGAGACAAGGTCAGACCTTAATTTTTTTTCTTCTACCTGAGTCATGTTTTGCCCTTCATAGATCCGTATGGAAAGATCCATGTACAAAAAAAATGTATTCTTCCTGTTTAAAGGAAACTACATTTTAGAAACCAGAGAAGAACTAATGATTGAATAATATGTATTAGTATTGACCCTCCGTGCAATATACCGCTGCTCGTCCTGACCTTTTTAGAATCATTTATTCTGTGAGAGACGGGAAGAGCCAAAGGCCAAGTTGAGGGTATTATAGTCTTTGTCAAATTGTCTAGAATCCATCCAGTTTTGTTGATTTGTAATTCTTTTTTTTTTCTATCTTGGAAATTCGATGACATGTACAGCACAAAGTAAGCAAATCTCTTAAAGGTGATGTTTCATGTAGACAAAACATCTAGTGTGCTAAGATAACAAACCTTAACGGGGCTGTCATTTTATTGTTTTGGCGGAACACTTAATCACATAAAAGCAACACAGACGCTTTCTACGGCACCAAGTCACCGAATAAGTGTTCCTAGCAAAAAAAACAAAAAAACAAATCAATTCCTGGGATGGATTTTGGAATCATCAGTACTAGGAATTATGTTTCTGATGCTGTGTTTAGTTTAAAAGTGTTGAATTCAGCAAACTGCACCCAATTGATTTTTATTTTTTGTGATATGCTGTCTCCCTTCTTGCTCCCTTCTCTCTCCCTTCTCTCGCTCTTCGCGCTCTCTTTTCTCTCTCTCTCTCTTTCCCCCCTTCTCTCACTCTCTCTCTTGCCCTCCCTTCTCTCTCTCTCTCTCTCTCTCTCTCTCTCTCTCTCTTTCTCTCTTGTCCTCCCTTCTGTCTCTCACTCTCTCTCTTCTATCTCTCTCTTTCTCTCTCTCTCTCTCTCTCAATATTATATATATATATATATATATATATAAATATAAAAAATATTCTATAGTATATATAATTTTTTTTTATTTCTGGTTTGCATCATTTGCTACAACCATGACAAGCCCTGTGCCCCCCCATGTTAGCTCTTTCTTCACCAGAAATGATGTATTTATTTTGGTATTGTTTTTGGTTGTATTTTCTACTTGCCCCCGGGCTTGGGCCGTACCCGTTTCCTGCCAGCTCTGTACATGTGAACACGCACGATGTGAATCAAAACACTTGCAAGCGAGACTTTTACACTTGTAAAGTCCAGGAATATACAGCGCCAGCCCCATTAAGGCCTTTGAAGGAAGCAGAGAAAAGGCTTCCCCGAGTTGGGATTGTGAGGCGACAGAGCGTCTCAGTACTTGGCAAAAAGAAAAGCTCTCCATTCTTCTGGGGATGAAATAAAATGAAGTCCAATACAGGAGCTGTACCAGCAATAGGAGGGGGTTAGCTCAACCCTCAGGAGAGAACGGCACTTTGGCACCGGGTCCCTTCCTAATCAAACATGCTTCGCACGGACCCGTTCCGAGGATCTCTGCTGACACTTATTGATGCTGGAAGTGAAGACCATTAATAAGTCTTTACCAGTCTCCAGTGGCACTGCCCCTGGGCCTTTCATCTTTGCTTGTATCACATTGACCTTCTTTGGGAACATCATGTCCAAAGATTTCTTTTTTTCCTTTTTTTATCCATTTTTTTAATGGTTGCTGCTGCTTTATTGGATAAATTAGTAACCCTCTGGCTGCCAACTCGGTTAATGAAAGCTTTCAGAATATAAATGTTTCTATGTAAATTCACTTTATGGGGGGGTCGTATGAAACTTTTGGTATTAATATCTTCTGTCTGGAGGGTAATTTTTTAATTTCTGTTTTTTAAATTTCCCCAGCCAATAGAGAGAGGGAGAGAGGACCAGAATTTAATATGTTTAATCTTTGTAATTCTAGAACACAGCCCTTTGAGTCTTTCTCGTTGGTTAATCTTGGGTAGAGAAACTGCATAATTAAGGATAATCTATTAAATATAATATATATTATAGATTATAGAAGCTTGCAAGCCTTTGGGATGTTATGAAGATGTTTTATCATACGCAACCCTCATTCTTTATAAGATTAGTTAATTTATGAGATTAAGGAAACACTGATGAGTTATAACCTGTCTTCCTACTTTTCGGGAGCGATCACAAATGTTCCTTCTTTCTCCGTTATATATAATGTATGTATATAGCGCTCAGTAATACGGTGTTACAATATGCCCTCGTTCAGAGAGAATGCGTGAGGTTATTCCACTTATTGGAAAGAGGTTCCTATTTCAAACACGCGGCAGGGGTGTGATAGAGGCGAGTCCGTGTAGTGTGTGTGACAAATGGACGGGAGCTTTGTATAGTTATCATCATTTCTTCATAACCGGTGCCTGGTGTCTCAAAGCATTTCTTACCCTCTCTCAGTCTTAGTACGGAGAGCAAGGGGTAACATTTAGAACTGAGCGGAAGACAGAGAAGCATTGTAGCCGCCGCGCTAAGGAGAATTATCACGTTCACGTGATGGTCAATGAACATTTCCTTTTGTAATAAATCAGGTTGGTGACATTAAAGGGACACTCCAAACGCTGCCCAAATGTGGCACTTGCTTAACTCCTTTCCTGCGTCATTTAAAGGGGAACTCCATAGATCATAAAATGCTATATACACTGATGCAGTTTAGTATTGGCAAAAACCTCCTTTAATTCCAATAAACTAATCTTATTCGCAGGCCTGGAGGCGCCATTGTTGTCCGTCGTGTGATATTTTGGATGACTTTCCCTGCACCACACTGAGCTGATTCTTTACGGCAATGCTAATGAAGTCCGTTCCTCCATAGACTTTCATTAGTCAGAGAGTCTGGCTGTGTGATTAAGACATTCTGTTGTTTGTCACAGGCAGTATGATAAGGTGTTGGGCTACTTGTCTAGTAGATTGGGCTAAGGTAAAAAAGCTAAACCACATATAAAAACGTCGGTGCAACATCCAGAAATTAATTAGCATTTTCTCATCACGCAAGGCTCTCATTTGTCCTACTTGTACGATTCACCATAGATCTTCCAGAGGCCAAAACATTGACCTTCATGAAACTGAAGGGGCGGATAGTTGTCTAATTATTCCCATTCTGGGGTTAGTTTGAGTGACAGCTCCACCCTAAGTATAAAAGGTCTGTGTCTTAAACAACCTCTGACTTAATCTTGTAAATACCCTGGTGAACGTTGTGAACGGATTACATAATTTAAGGAGTTTTGCCGTGATCATAAAAATACTTGGAATGCTATGTGATTCGTGCTGTTACCAACATATTAAATGATGTAACATTGCGGCAGTCATTAAAATGTTTGATCGTTGTCAGGTTTCTCAGCTTGGTTGAGTTTAGCTACAAAAATTCATGGCTAACAGTGAGTGAAGCAGCCAGCGCTGGGATCTCTTCGCTGACAGCTGAAATAATACGCTTTCTTTTCACTTTCTATCCATTTTTTGAGTAGGTTCACTTTTAGAACTTTAAGTACTCTCTACCTCTGGGATGATAAATCATTTTCACATGTCCACTAAGCAGCGGTACCTACGTCTTGAACTACCTTAGCATGACCAACATTGACCTATCCTCCTTTGGCTCATCTCCATTCTCACTTATCCCTGAAACTCCAAAATTAATATAATACCCATTGTACAGCCCTGTGGATGATGTTGGTGCTATATAAAATAATAATAATAATAATAATAATAATTCATAATTTACATTTTAAATTGTTTTTGTAAATAACCTATTGATAATGTTTCCACCTTGAAAGCTTATTAAATATACCCCATCATCAGAATACTCCTATTGGCTGCAGGGATATTATTCCACACCAAGATGTCTTCAGTGTTACGTGCTTGTGTTTACCGAGTATAAACATTTCTGCATGATCTTTAATTAAGGTTTCAGACTTCATTAGCGACGAGCCGTTTTCTGCTTCAGTCAATAAAGCTCTTTGCGTTTGCTCATGTCACTGCGATGTTTACAGAGGAAGAGTCATCCATCAATAGATGTGTTGACTTTTTAAGTGCCAAGTGGTGGGACTTAATTAGCTCGGAGTGTACCTGTCAGACAATAATGGTGGCATTTTTAGGATGAGACAATTTGTTCTATATATTGTACTGTGAGACTGCATAGATCAAAAGGTATTCAGATGTAAATGCTTCGGCTTACGTCTCCAAGTTGTTGGCATAGAGGTGCAAAGTACCTCTGAGCTGTGTAGTACGGCGTCTACGTGAAGATCCTTCTGGGTTCAGCTTACCGGCCTAGGCCCTTACTGACGTCTTAGGCTTAACAAAGTCAACTCTGGGGTTTTTCTATAAAGTGGAAGTTTGCAGCAGAGTTGAGGTTTCAGCTCCCAGATTTCATTACGGATTATGAAGGACCATCAGCTGTGAGCTTCTCTTTTGAGAAGGGATGAGTTGGCCCTGTATCATGCATAGATTGACAAGGGAGAAGATGTTCACTCTTGAGATTTTACATATGCATTTTGCAGGGTCAGCTCTGCCCTTCTTGTAGGAGAACAGGGCCGGCCCAAGACATAATGCCGCCTGGAGCGAAGTTTAAAATGCTGCCCTCCCCCCATTATCTACCCTTCCTCTTCCTCCCTCCCTATTATCTACTCTTCCTCTCCCTCCCTATTATCTACCCTATCCCCCCCCTTTGTACTTACCTTTCAGCAGTCCTGCGGTCAGTCTCCCTGCCCGGCCTCGGTGCCGGCTTGTAATGCTGAGCGCCGGAAATGACGTCATCTTCCGGCGCTCAGCATTACAAGCTGGCACCGAGACCGAGCTAGAGGGCTTGCAGAGGAGAGGGGCACCGAGCGGGTACTGACAACTTGGTAATCGAAAACCACTTGGCGTCCTCTCTCTCTTCCGCTTTTAAAAAAAAAAAAAGGGCTTGGGGCGGCAAATATATTCCTAATATATATCGAAGCCGGGGAAACTACAGGTCTTCTGCAAACTCCATCATAGTGAATGGACCCATTTGGGATGCCAGACAGAATGGGAAAGATGATCAGCAAGCCAACTAACCAACTAATTAAAGATGATCAGCAAGCCAACTAACATAGTAACTACCACTCAAAAATAGGGAAGAGATACTCCAAATATGTGTTTATAATTATTTGAAAATAATAATCCCTTTAATAAGAAGATTTGACGTACGGTAATGTCCACAGTGTTGTTTTTAATGCATAGACAAGGTGCTTTTGTCAATATTGTTTATTACTTGCAAACATCATTTTACTAGAATGATACATTATGAAAATATTTAATTAAACGATGCGTTTTGTTTGAAAATATGATCTTATGTTTTACTTGGAAAATTATCACAGTGAAACAATATTTGAAAATGAACACCGTGTTTATAACACCAGGACCTTGTTTGCTTTGTGTATTAATATATTAATAGAGGATCAACAATAGGGGTAAAAGAAAAAAAAACAATTAATGGAATATCTACTGAAGAGTTCTGTGTTGAGTGGAATTATTTACCGCGCCTGAAGAAAAATAATAAATTAATTGTTTGTTATCCTGGAGTAGTTTGAATAAGATTTCCTTTGAGAAGTAGACAAACAAATTTGTTCACTGGGCGTTCCGAAGGTTCATATCGACCCAAAAGAGGGACACTATCTAAAACCTATCTTCACTGGAAGAGGATGGGTACCTGGAATAGCCATCGGGCAGAGGTGGTAGGAGCTGATATACTACATCTGTGACATATTGCCTTCCGTAGGGGAAAAAACAAGAATAAAGGTTGTATTTATTAGGTTAGGGAAGGCTAGATGTCCACTGGTACTTACCTGCTGTCAGGCTCTACAGCGGTTCAGATTGTCTACTTATTCAATAAGCGCTGGGTCAGCAGTCAGGGAATGGGAACCCCAAAAATATTCTTGGAGCAAGGGTTAATTTGGCCCTTCATGACGCAATGTGCCGTTAAAGCTGTTAAGTCGCCTGTCCTGGTCCCTGCACAGATGTCGGCGTTGGTCCCAGCCATGTCCCACACAGCTCAGCAGTGTTTGTATTCTTTATTTGGGCTGTTTGTTTCCAGGTCGTGTGTGTTCTAAAATAGGCCGGTGTCAGCAAGGGATCTGACAGCATGTGTGGGACAGCCGCGCATTCCATGGATCACAGGTCAGCAAACCACAGCTTCGGCCCCCCATGGGCTGGTTGGCAGGGCAAGGTCCTGTGAGCTTGTGGGAGGTTTCGCTGAAACAGGTTTATGTGACCGATATAGTACAGCGAGGGGCTTTCGATACAGTCGGGAACACAATATTCAGCCTCCCCCCAAATGGTTTTACTGCAACTTATTCTTAATGATTTCCTTTCGGAAAAGCAACGTTACCCCCAAGGTTTCATCTTCCCGAAGGAGCCAGTCTGTCGCGCGGCACCATGGAGTAAAGAGGGCTTTGTTTTAATGAGCAGTTTTAAGTTTTGGATTTAATGTGATAATAAGGAACATAACTTATTCAGTTTTAATAGAAATCAGAAATCATTATTATGAGCGGTTGAATCTTTCTGTGGAGCATCCCAAAGGGGTAACAACTCCTACCCTCTGCTGGGAAGAGAACGTGGACTCGGCAACTAAATCACAGATCCGAAACAAGTTACTTTTTTTTACTTTGTGGCCCTTTCTTTCTGAAATTAAAAGGCATGCTTCCCAAGTGTCCCTCTTTTGGACAGTCAGTCCCTATATGGGACCCAAGTGCCTCTATTCCTCTTTTCTCCCCCAATGCATCTCTTTTTTAGGATCTCAGTATGTTTGCTGGGTATGAGGGTATCGCAGTTCTCCTAAAAGTAACAACACTGTGTTTATAAACAGCAGAAAATGTTTCTAAATAAAGGTATGTAACGGATATACATTAGTCGCCATCCAACCTGTGATGAGCGTAACTGTAAGAGGGGGGAAAGAAATCTCGATTAAAGATCACCCTGGCCATCAGCATGCCACGGGACCTGTCAGATAGCCGCGTGTCTGTTATAAACCCCGTGAGATATGAAGCACTCGGGAAAATACGTGATTGACTGGCAGCCCATTCATTTTTCCACCGGCGGCTGTGATGCAAATGAGATCAGCGGTGAAAGTGGCAGGAGATGGACGGCTGCTGCGCACGGATCTCCATTACGGGAATGCTTATGCAGAAATTACCCCCGAAGATAAGTAATCACTTTTAATCACGTTAAGTATAGCTGCCATTATAAAAAGTGTATCTTTTGGGTTTTTTTTGTTTCTTTTCTTTTGACACGATAAAGGTTGGTTGATGTAAATGTATTATTTTATATTGCAGCACTCAATTTTTTCAATACATTTCCACTGCTGGATTAGCACAGCTATCCCAATATATATATATATATATATATATATATATATATGTATATATATATATCCTGCTGCAGGAGAGCGTGGCTGGCCCCGTATAATGGATAGTTAAGTCAGTGAGAGTTCTACTTGCTGGAGAAACCTGTCAGTGTTGGCCGATCATAATGAATAGTGGCATTAGGGAGTTAAAACTGCAGCTTTCTTTCCAACTCTCCCTTTAGTGAATAAACTACTCTATTAAAGATAGAATAAGTAGGGGAGAATGCGGCAGAAGAGGATAAAGGGCCCGCCTCACCTGTTTTCTCTGTAAGTCAAATTGTTATGTTACAAACTACTTGTTTTGTCCTGTCCACCCATTGTACAGCGCCGCGGAATTTGATGGCGCTATATAAAACAATAAATAATAATAATAAAGAATCCCGGAGAATGCGTGCAGCACAGTTAAAATCCAGCGGAAAGGAGCGGGGAGAAATGATGACTATGGAAGAGCGGCGCATGTCTTGGGCAGAGTGCATGCTATGCATTTAAACATCAGTAGCTGCGTTGTTATTTTCTTCTTTTATCTGAAGGTTTTGTCACCTAAAACACAGAACTCTTAAGAAGCTTTTCTGCTTCTATAACCCAATCAAGTGCCCCCTTTTGTGTGTCACATGATAATTAGTGGTCCCAGGAAAAATTATGAACACGACAACATTTTACACGATAAAATATTTTTTTTTATTAAAAGGGTTTGGGCGTGAAATGTACTACGGATGATGCCTTTAACTGGACGTTGCAATATTGTCATTTAGTGAAAAAAGTTAAATATGGCACCATTCACTTCCTATATTTAGTAGATTTTACCCTATTGTTGTCTCTCCTTTTAGTGGAAGCTAATTGGTTCTCACCACTTTGGTGGAGGAAGGGGGCTTCGGGACAGGAAACTAATTAACATGCTAATTTCCCCACCTTTTGCCCTTAGGTAAAATAGTGCCCTTCTGCTAACAAGATACCTTTGTTTGAAAAGTGGAACCACAAACTTGTATTCTTTAAAAAGTTTACTTTACCTATATTTTTGCATTCTTCAATTTTGTAACGATATGGGAGCTTCCAGAACTATATCTATAATTATAGAAAGCTCCTTATTTTAGACAAAAGCGACCTGCTTATAAATGGCTTAATTAGGAACACGTTCGAGATGCTGGCTATAGTATGTAGATCCAGCAGAAACATAATTACTTGTCTTTACACGAACAAAATCACCATTCTAGCTGCCCCTATATGCAAATAGAATCTTCTCCATGGCGACAGCGTATTTGCATATTAAGCAGCATCAGAGCAGAATGTGAGTTAAACCATTTTTCTAATAAAAACAACTAAACACCATGCGAAATTCCAAGCAGAACTGGAACCCTATAGGAATCCAAGCCATGTGAAATACGGTTCCTGTTATAAATAAACAAAATTGTATTATTATTTTTATTTATTATTATTATTTTATTTTTATTATTATTTTTATTATTATTATTATTGTTATTGTTATTATTATATGAGGAGTGCTTTGGATACAATTAGAATCAGAATGATTAACAAACCTCTCCAATGAGTTCATGTCCTGTGGAGCTTACCGGCTAATATTTGGCATAAGGGGAGGAATAAAAGTTACGGGGTGTTTGTTTCTGTAAGGAGCCTCTTGCTTCCAGTGTGAATCTGAACCCTGCACATGTTGTGTATTTAAATCTCATTTGAAGCATTTGGCTGTCAGGGTGAGGTAGCCACATCTAATATAAGTTCGTAAGGAGAAAATAAAGAGATTGATTGAAGGGAAATCCGAGGAGCTGAACCCGGGCCCTTAAGGCATTTCTTCCCCTGCCTATGTGCATGGAGCTATGTGTAGGCAAAGGATTGGATTTCACACAAAGGTCACGGCTGAATCATTCCCCGGCTGAGCCCCAGAGATAGAAATCTCCTCGTTCATTGAGCCGAGGATTCCAACCTGTAGCTATGCAGATCTGCTAACGCTTATCACTATTATCTACAGCGCCGAATGTCTACGTTATGAACATTGTTTTATCTCGGTGGCTTTTCACTAATTAATATCTATATATGTACGGTTAATTGCGTTACTAGGAGGAATAAGTGCACCCGGTTCACATCAGTACTCGTAACGCACATTGGTAGGATCATCATTTCCACTTAAGATGGGAAATGGATATATCTGCGCAGCCCAAGAGGAGATGGAGTTTGTGGTTGCGGTGGTCACCTTTCGTTGTATCGGCATACAGGAATATGTGAAGTCAGCAGCCCGTTCTGGGAAGCGAAAGCTGAAGTCAAAAAGTCTTATGTGACTTTACACAGTGATGTATTCTGGCCAAGGCCAACAAGTCCGGGAGAGTGGCCCCCTATGTCGCATAACTGGGAGCCAATCGCGGTATTGGGGGATCGGGCTGCCTATAGCGGCACCACTTAATGGGTCTATTAAAAGGGAGATCCCTGATCTCCCCATCCAGCCCGTTAACACAATAGAGAATAATGGAGTCCCGGAGCTTCCGTAGTTTGTTTCTATCTGTTCTCACTTTCATTAAAAGGCACTCAAAGAGAAAGAATGGCGGTGTAGGGGAGCTGGCTAGTAGCGCCCCCTCAGGCTTGGCCAAGGGTAGTCACAAAGATTAATATGTTATTTTTTCTTCATCTTATTCTATGCCGACCCAATAAAAGATATCAACTTCAACTACAGACTTCAAGAGTTCCTTGAGACGATATGTCCCATCTTACTTTTACACGATTGATTCACACATTTTGTTGCACTCTTGCCTGTAATTCCACCTAATGATGCAATCACGTTAGTATCTATACCATGTACTATGTGTATCGATATCCCCGATCAGGCAATAGATTAAATCCCCAGCGGGATTTGGCCGTTGGTTACAAAACCAAAACACTGAAACTGAGATGAGAAACCTATTTGATCTCAGGTGATAAAATCCAGCCCCAGTTTGGCTGTCGGCTGTTTGTTCCGGGTCCGATTAATGGTAACGTTCTTGTGTATCATCTCAGTATGGACACTGTTTTGCGTGATTACTTCGTAAAGAACCCGTTGATTTAATTTCTCTGAACAGCCGCAATTAAGACATTCCGAGACTTGGGACAATGCACTTTTCATCAGAGGAGGGCCCTTCTCGTAAGAGCTTACACCACGGGACCCGGGAAGGTGTCGAAACAGCTTGAGTGTTGTCCGATGTGGCGATTGGAGGGTGACACTTTCTATGTAATCCCGATGAGCCTTATTTTGAAGCCTCCATGAATCCACGTCCTTTCTACGATCGATCGTTAACGCTTGGGTTTCAGGATTTTCACATGCCTGACATATTAACCCCTCCTTTTCCATTCCGGTATGGAAGTGGTTAAGCTGCTTTTTGTGTTACAAATGTATTTTTAAGTCTAGAAACTTAAGGGCACTTGCAGAAAATTCCAAATGTGTTTTCCCCTTTTTTACGTTGCTATGTTTCATCAAGTAGTTCAGCTTGAATCACATACTTGGTTTGCTTCGATAATCGGAAACATAAGAGTAAAGGACACAGGGTCAAGAAAATGTGTAGTTCACTTAACTCCGTAATTGATGCCTGGTTTCGCCTCTCAGTACAGGTGGTTGGGATTGCTGGGAGACGTCTGAGTCTATTAACCTTACTGGGATTTTAAAGGAAAGTCAAAACTTTCCCAGTGGTGGATCCTGGCGTAATAATTTATGTAAGCATATACTCTAACTCTAATATATCCCTTCCATATATATTGTCCAGAAGTGACAATGTTAAAAAGAAAACCAGCCAGCCATCAGAGAATATAATTATTACTCTTCCTTACGTCACACGTCACCTATTTCTATTATTAACCAAAAGGGAGCAACATTGGTACAAAGTTTGAATAGCCGTCTTACTGCAAATGGTATGGTCCAGCTAGAAGGTATGTTTCATGGTGATAAGAAAGCTGTTAAAAAGTTGCTCTAGAATCACTTTTTTTATACAAAACTTCTATTGTGCTTTGAAAAGTGAGTGCTTCTGCATTTTATTATGGATTTAAGCAACATGGATCCTTTTCAGAAGGTTTTCCAGCTACAATAGCAACAAAGCCTTGAAACCTCACATTATTATTATTATTATTATTATTTATTGTTTTATATAGCGCCATCAAATTCCGTAGCGCTGTACAATGGGTAGACAGGACATAACAATTAGCATGTAACGTAACAAATTGACAGAGACAACAGGTGAGGAAGGCCCTGCTCAGACAAGCTTACGGTCTATTATTTATTATTATTATTATTATTATTATTATTTTATTTATATAGTCTGACAAAACTAGAACCGACAGACTTTGACGAACACATGCATTAGGTAAAGGGGACCCTGTTCGCAAGAGCTTAAAATCTAGATTAGCATCTCATCTGTCGCAAGATAGCAGGCCCACTTTGATCTGGCCAACGGTGTTTATGATAATACTGATCACAAAATTGTTACTTGTGAAATTAAATGAAAATGATCAAGGATTTAAGGTACACGAGGACAGAGAGTACAGACAGTCCTCCAAACGCTGCCCATCTGCTGTCCCTGGCATCTGTCAATATGTATCAAAGTATAGAATGTATGCTGATTAGAAATGTTAATCAAACTATAACAATGACTTAAAATGGGTAGAAAACCTTGTATGTCATTAAACCAATGAGTTGTTAATCGTGGGTAAAATAAATAAATTTAATATGTTACTATTGTGGCATTTGACATGTTGCTTGTGTACATATTGTGAGTGTTTTATAAACATTTTGTTTGTTTTATGTACTGCAAACCCAATGGATAACTCGGTATCAAAATCCATGTTACAACAGGAATGTGCACCTAGGGCAGTCTACTTATTCATTGGGTCCGTATCCACAGGGCCCGCGGAATCCACCCCATTAAAACAGTGAAATACGCATCATTGTAGCGACGTCATATTGAAATTACAATGTTTTGTTCCCGCGGCTTTGTTTGGTCCCGCGAGGTGTACGTGCTCACTGTCTTTCTTCTGTCTTACAGCTCAGAGACACGTCCTGACTTACCTAGAGGATGCTGTTACTCAGCTTCTGGAAAACAAAGAAGAGGTGGAACAGGGCAGCGTCGCCAGGTTTTTCTCCGAGTAGTGAGTATCTGCTCTTTGAGCTGCTGCCTGGGGATGTAAAAAGGCAGGTTTAAATCCTTACGCTGATTAACAGTAGCCTGTTTTCTGTGTATGCATTTCACCAGTAGTGGAACTATATGATTAAATGACTCCTATAATGTTCTCTTCTTTCACCTGCCCACAGTGTTGCTTTCTGACACTGTGTATGGTGTCCCTGTACCCTATTAACTCGAATTACTTGCTTCTTTTTGACCTTGTGTCTTCTCCTTCTCGTCTCTTTGCTAAGGCATCTTAAACCACGCTTTCCCACCCCCCTCAGGGCCTGATCTGCCCCCTCTCTCCGGAGCCCAGCTCTCTGACGGCAGGATTCCAGGTCACTTGTTTGATGTTCCCGCTTACGCGCTGCGTTTCACCTTGTGGGCATCGGAATCGTTTAATGATCTGTAGTTTGTTACACCAAGGAAAAGCGCCTTTTGTTCTACTCTGCTCCTGAACTTGGAACGAAAACCCATTCTGATCTTATATGAGAACTTCGGCCAAGTGGAGCTCTAATGTGTTTTGAATGTGAGGACCTCCATGCATTGCATACAGAGCGTCGTGGAATATATTGGCGCTTTATATTTAAATGATGATGTTCTGAATTAGTATAGCATTTTTCAGCAGTATACTTAGTAAGCCACGAGTCAAGTAGGCAAGGGGCAGTAAGTCGGGGAACTCATTATTCATGGACAATTTCCACAGGCTGGTGTGATCTTTAGTTCCTGTTTAATTTCAGTGGAGGCGTAACTCATAAGTGCAGCTCTTAGGAAGCCAGAGAAGTGCTGGACTAATAGAGGAGAAATGGACTTGTGGGATGGACGTGGAAGCACAGGTTTGATCGAGTGGCTTATTCACGAATAACGAAGGTACTTTAGGTAGACATAACAAAACCAACAGGTATCGCTCGGTATTAAATAACAACTCGCGTGATGCAGATACTGGCGGAGGTTTATGTGCTAACATATGACCATTTGTGTTCATGCACATTAAAATTAAGGGTTGACTGTTCCTTTAAGTGAGTCTACAGGTGGCACACATCAAAAAGTCTCCCGATACGTGCTCCACGGCTCCGCTACACGCAGGATCAGATTTCCTTTGTCTGACCTCACAAGGAAGGATTGTTTATGTGCTCCGAGAGACACCATGAAATACCAGTCCTGAAATAACTTCATGTCGCTTGATATGCAGACAGATATATTTCAGGACGGTCAAACAGCCAAAGACGCAGGTCAGCTCTGCTCATACGAAACATTTTGCCCAAATAAACTAATTTTAAATAGTAACAAAAATACATATTGATGATGATGTCACCAATAATATGTAATGCTTACATTTACCATGGTGCATGGCAAGCAGGAAAAGATGAAAACTTTTGAACTTTATCCATCCCGATAGAAACCCTGATGCCTTTTCTTTAACTCAACAGCATGGTAAATGAGGAATCTTACGTATTCTGAGGTCACTTGCCTAAATATTATATAACTAAAAAACATATAAAAAGAATAAATCTTTATATATAATGAGCTGGGCCTCTGGGCTCCTGTCCCTGCCTTTCCAATTAGAATGTGAGTGTGAGCCATTTACTACACAGAATGCTATCCCTGCATGAGCAATGGTGGGACAATAACCACTTAGTGATTAACCACCTGTGCTTAGCCAGGGATATCCTTAAATTCGGAAATGACTGAAAAATGAGAGCCCTTGCGGTCTGCCGACGTCATTAACCTCCAGCCTCCTGGGGCCTGTTAATTATACAGTTCTTGCTCAACACATCTGCCTGTCACATTCTCAAACTACATCCGCCTTAAAATATAGATCTTTTACCTTAACCAATATCTGAAGACGGTAAATAAAAAATGTTAAACATAGATGGCAAGATCCTACGATTTGGGAAGCACCCATCCTTTCTACGGACTTTTGTGCCCAATTTTGGCACCAGAGACTGAGAAGTGTAATTGTGCCGCTGAACGTAACGTGATTTATTCCACATACTTTAAAGTGGGGTGACAGAAAGAACAATGAAGTACTGAGTCGTTTCACAGTTCATGAGCATGTCTCGGTTTTCTGGGAAATGGCTTCATTCACTCCTTCGGTCCTGGCTTGGTGTCATTATTTCCTGTACATAGACAGAAACAAATCATGTAATTCTACAAATACGTCTCACTACGACACCCCCGACCTCCTTAAAAAATGTCAACTTCCTTTCTAATAAGCTCTCCCCATTCACCTGCCCCCTCTTGACCTGAATGCAGCCTCCTCCGCTCGGCTGGAGTGCCTGCAGGAGCGCATCCTCCTGGGAGTGCTTATTGGAGAGGGCACTGCGGGGTAGGGTGGCAGTTTTAACAGGCGCCTCTCTAAAAATCCCAAAGCTTTCATACTTTAGTCCCGAGGCTATATATATCTGTTATACATGAGAGTATATAGTAAGGTAAGCCAACAATGCATTCCAAAACCAGTATGTATCAGCTTTGTGCAAAGAAGTCGATTTTTTTTCCCACTGCACAGAGCAGAGAATATGCTCGCTGCGGGGAGCACAGAATAAATATTCAGTGCGTGGGGAGCTTGATTTGCATCTTCAAGGTCTCCTCCTGCAGTTGTCGGCTGTTTTTACGTTTAATGGGACTCTGGGCAAACATCTGCTGCCGGGTCTTATACATTTATTTTATGTTTTTGGACAGGCTAAACATGCCCATGTGATCACATAAAACCTTTGTGTTTTATAGGCAAACGGCTCTAACATCAAATGTTATTGTTGCAGAGACACATGCAATATACTCACACATGTATACATACAGAGGATGCTAATTACTACTCATACATAGTGTGTTTGCATAGAAGTAGTAAGAGGCATATTATTTATTACATTCACTCTAATGAGTTAAATATACCTGGAGACTTCCCAGGGTATGCTACCAGGAGCCAGAGCTGGCTGTATAGAGGTAAGGTTAGCCCCAGGCAGCTCTTAGTGGGTGGGGAGTGGGCATGGCCAAACACTCCTATCTGCAGAAAGAAGAAACTAGCCAATGAAAGCAGGGTCCTAAGAGCCCTTGTTCTGACCCCACCCCCACGGAGCTTTGTGCTGTCTCCTCCTCTCCTGCGGAGCCTTTTACCTTCTTCTGCCTGTATTCTCTCACAGAGCCATTATTTCTATTACAATGCTGTGTATAATTAATACACACAGCATAATAATAGATATTAAAAGCAAACAACCGGGTTTTATTGGCTGGGGTAACAGCAAATGCCTCTATTTTTTTCAGAGAAGGGCCCCATTGATTGAAGGTCCTCATAATGTACCCATCTGCTCTGCTTCCATCGCTGATCATCTTGCTTCCCGCTTGCAACCAGCTCTGATTTCTTTCTAAAGTGCTCCCTGGCAGGAGCAAAGTGCCCGGTGCCTGACATTACAATAGGAGTTTGAGTTACCGCACGCCCTGCTGTGCCGCGCTGATCAAAGGCACATTCTCTTGTTTCCCCGCTCTTTGGATCTGTAACTCTGCCCTGCTATTTTACGGTAACCCCTGTAGGTAGAAGAGTAAAAAGAAGTGTTCACTTACTGACCTCCTCCAACCAAAGAAAGAATACAAAAAAAAAAACACAAGGGTTTGGAGGACAAAAAATATCTCCTTTTCTGTTAAAGGGGACAGAACAATGAATACGTTTCCTTCAGGACCCCAAGGAGTTAAACATTCTGCCTTTGTTTAAATATATTTTGGCCAATGGATGCTATAGCCTCGGATGTGTGCATATGTTTACCTGTCTGCCCGTGAACTTTCACATGCCATTACCACTTTAGCTTCGGTAATTCACATATTGATGATAGAGAAGTTCAAGAATGTATCAATCATCCCCATTGTGTCGCTTTTCATGTTTTTAATGTAGTAGGTATACAGGAGACATAATTATATATATATATATAGAATACATAAATAATCAGATCTATGGCAAATTAAGCTAACTTGCACATCTGGGGCTCCCTGCTGTCCCATCGCTAATCCTTTGTGCGCTTTAAATGGTGTGTTTGCTTGGAGAGTTCACAGGTTGTTCCTGGCGTCTAATAACAGGAAGGACAGACAAGGCCGGTCTGTTAAATGGTATCGAGACAGTGAAACAACACACTGATGCTTAGCAGCTTAACCCTTTAAACACCAGACATAGGCTAGCAGCATTCTTATCAGGGCAGTTGGGCGACCTGACCCCCCCATTGAGTCGGAATGATGGTGGAATCGATATACTGCTTAGAATCATCACTTGTCTGAAGTGTATGCTGTAGAAACATGCCGTAGCTGGTCCCTGTAGGGTTAAGTTAGGTTATAGTATTATTGTATCCCCAAGCCTTACTTCTGTAATTGTTTGCGTTGAGACTTTACAACAGACGTTAATTGGAGATTTTACAATCCAAAACAGGTAGTGGGTAAAGAGCAGATTGTGAGAGCCCTGATTACATTAGCGGATGCAAATTTAAGTTGGTTCGGGCGAATGTTGCCTTTAGAGAGTTTAGTATTGGTTTTGGACATGCTCAGCTTAAACATTTAACTAATAGAAGCTGAAGTCTGTGGCATAAAGAGGTAAAACTATCATATCTATTCAATTACCTGAGCTGAAGTTATCTCCTTTATCCCCATACTCTTACAAAGACTACCTGGACCAATTTAATAGAGACGAGTAACCCTGGGTTTCCCGAGAACAGGACTGCCCCCGTAATGCCATAAACACAAGGAGGGTTCTCATACAAATACTTCGCTTATTTCCATCTGTAGACATCATTACACCGGTTCATTTAGCATAGTGAACCATGAAACGTAGTGTTTGTGAAATGTAACAGAGATATGAGGCTAGCTGAACACCCCGTGGGAGAACGTTCCAGAGATAAGAGGGAGAAATCCTTGAGACAACATGGTGGAGATAAACAAATGGCTACGAGACGTAAACTCCTCCATTGGGACAGATCAGAACCCTTTCACCATTTACAATGGATTAGCTACAATCATTATTTTTCCAGTAAAAGAATGCCTTTAGGAACGAGACACTATAGAGTTCTAAGCCCGATGTGCTTCTTCTGCAAGAGGGCTCTGTTGGCCAGTAGCAACTCACTCTTTAGTGAATTGGCCTAAATCTGAGAGCCGATAGAGCTAAATCCTCTGCAGCACATGGAATTCCTCCTCCTCTCCAGTTACGGGGATTTTCCTATTGAGAGTTCAGCGCTCTGTGTATCATATTGCATTCGTTATTCTGTAAGAATCCGCACATCCTAGCGGGAAAGTTGAAAGACTTGCGTGTTTTTCTGTTACAAGAGTCGGTTAAGACTTGCTGGCTTGGCACAGAAGCAGGAGTCATCGACGGGCTCGAGGATGAGTGGTACCTGGCATCCTCCAACCTTTTTTATGATATCTGTCTACAAGTTCCTGTGATTGCCTAAACGTTTCTCCTGCCCTGGCACTGAGCCCGAAACTAATTTCAAAACAACAGCAGACAAAGAACTTCATTGAAAGGTGTACCTCTCCCTCAGGCACAGGGCAGCTCCGTGGGTCACAGTGAAACATTCACTGCTTTTATAGTCTTCTTATCGTACAAGGTACATCGCTGTGTACTCACCTGCAGTAAAGCAGGTGTCGGGGGCTAATTTCTAAGGGAAGGGCCTCTGGGCAGTATGTTAACAGGCTCCTGATCTGATCTACCAAAGTACGTGACTAACTCACTGGGCGGCTTGTCTGAACGCCACAGAGACTACTAATCAAATTAATTTTCCACCCAGTTCCTTCCTCTACTAGAGGATTCTGTTTAAGTTTTGATGAACTCTCACCTATGGAGCTATACCTCATGCTACTGATAAATTAGCAAGTTCACCTGCCCACTATAGTTCTCAACTGTGCAAGCCCGACAACCAGTTGCCAATAATCAGACCGGTAGTAGAGTTCCAGATGACATAGTCCTGAGGATCTACAAATTCCTATTCTTTTTATAGTCCATGAGAAGTAAGTGCTTGCCAGCTATGATAATCAAAATGTTCTAACCAGGGACATCATGGAAACATTATCGTATCTTGTTTTATGGGTCAACTGTATTCTACCAGAGATCCCATTATGAGGAAAAACAACAGTAGGTTATGAGGATTCGGCTTCATATTTTGTCACCCTGTGGATTCACCTCGAGTCTCCCCAGATACAGTAATACATCACTGGTGATAACCTAAAACAGTCTCCAAGTGGGGGAAATGGGGTCTAACCAACTGTATACTGAAGCTATTGGATGCCAACTTCCATTTTAGTTGTCTTGAAATGACCCCCATTGGAGGTGTCCTTCAGCAGAGGGTGGTGGCTACCTGATGTCCCACCATCCTCCAGGACTAATCTCACAATTTACATTCAGCCTGGGGCTGATTTGTAAAACAAATGATACCGGGCCATTGGGTTTAAGCCTTCACGCTGCATAAGATAGGCTTAGGTTCCCTACTTGCTCACCAGTTTAGGTCTGGTACTTATTGAGAAGGACACAGGAACCTCCCGCTGAGAAGCAGGAAGAACACTAATGTCCTTCAGCTACAACCCTTGCCATGTTGCCTCTAAAAAGAACCACATTGCTACGCTGGCGTGCCCGTGCTGAAAATCAGCCATGACACCGCAGCTGCTCCAGATTCGTTGCACTCTGAGAATTAAATGTCTATTTCCTGCCTTTCTCCCCCAGTATTACACCAATCTGTAGCCCGTTACATTTGTTGTCCCAAGAGTTTTAATTGATTTTACGCTGCAATAGCGGTAATAGCTCTGTGTTATTGAAATAATACCTTGTAGAGGGTTATTATATTGAAATGAAAATAAAGATATGCCCGCACCCCACAAGCATTTGCCATTTGTGACCTGGAAGTTAGGATTGTCACGGCAGATAACATGCAGTAACGGGATCCTTGGCTTCAATACACACATAACTTTCCCCTCTGAATATGCCATCAGTAACACAACCGGATCGGATGCTGTTGCGTCGAGATCGAGATCCTTGGATCCGCTTGCGTGTTTTAAAGGTGCAGTTCCAGCTACTCTGCTGAATCTTATAGCTAAATGCCTACTAAAACCCTTCATGGAATGATTATTTAGCGATTAAACCGTCAGAGGAAAGAATAAAGAGACAGATCTGGTAAAGTGTATTTGCTTAACATTTCTAGAGTGCAATTAATGTTTTTATTATTATTATTTGAGGGGAACAGCAGCTCTTATTAAGTCCATACACAATATAAATCAGCATGTAGAAGATCATAGCTTCGGTACTGTATTGTATCGACTCATTTGGCAATACTAATTCCCCATGCGAGTACAATTACTTTTTTTTTTTCCCATTAATGGTTTACATATTTATAGTGTAACAGGGAAAGCACGTTTTAGGTGGAGTCGTTAACAAATGTAATACAAACTCTGCAGTCATGATGCATTCCACGAGCCCCAAAGACTTGGAGAATATGAAACGCCTCCACGAAGCATCCCAGGCATTCGGGATGGACTTAATGTTATATGAGTGAGTTCAATACAAAAGCCGTCCCAGGGTCCTTTATGATACGTGCTCAACCTCTGTCATCTTGGGCCACAAAAAGGTCACAATTTTGGTTATCCCCTTAAAAAATGTCATTAAGCAATATGTTTTCAGGGAGCGATACTCGGGATTCCTGTCCTGTTTGGGATCTCCAAGTACTGGAGTTGTACACAATTTGTACATAATTTTATTCGCTTGCCGGTTGCTGCTCTGCCATAGACAAGTTGGGTTGAAAGTTGAAACTCGGTGGTCCGAGGCAACTGTGACTTTGGTGCCATCTTTATTCCCAATTTGCCACCCACATATCTTTAGGATCATCAGGATGTAGATGTTCTAGGTCCAGCTTTCTTTTCAAGCTCTGGGTGATTATTTGAAATAATGTTCTAAAACTCCTCGATACATTTGTGGCTGTTGGAAATTTGGACGAAATACTTACACAGGAGCACAGGGCCGGCCCGACGATGGAGCCAAGTGGGGCAACCGCTCCAGGTAGCACTTTTAAAGGGGCGGCACTTTGCCACCCCAAGCCCTTTTTTTTTTTAAGCGAAAGAGAGAGAAAGGGGCGCTGAGTGGTTTTCGCTTACCAAGCTGTCAATACCCGCTCGGCGCCCCTCTCGCTCTCCTCTGCGGCGAGTCTCCCTGTTCGGTCTCGGTGCCGGCTTGTAATGCTGAGTGCCAGAAGATTTCCGGCGCTCAGCATTACAAGCCGGCACCGAGACCGAGCAGGGAGACTCGCCGCAGGACTGCTGAAAGGTGAGTACAAGGGGGGGGAGGGTAGATAATGGGGGGGGCGGCATGGACGGAGGGAGAGGAAGGGTAGATAAGGGGGGGGCGGCATTTTAAAATTCACCCCAGGTGGCATTTTGCCTTGGGCCGGCCCTGCCGGAGCATCAGGTCCAGAAGGGATCCTTAATCATCCTTGAAATTAAGGGGCCTTCTCAGTTCCATTGTAAACATCTAAATGTTTCTATTATGTTACCCGTGGAATGTACAGTCCTCACATACAACAACCTACTGCGGCAGATCTAAAGCATCTACATTCCATTTTCATGAAATGTGCGGAGGACCGTAACATTCCACTAAAGGCTGCTTGCACATGTCTAGATTGAGAAAACAGGGGCTAACATAACAGTGCGTGTAACTATTCGTTTTGTTTTTTCTTGTTTTCTCCTGTACAGTTTTACGAGTGTTTGCCGGGGGACTCACGTCCTGTTCAGAGAGTTCGACTTTGTGCGGGTGACTCCACACAACAGGGCTTCTTTCCTGAGGATCTTCTGGAAGAGCTTCAGAACCATTGCTAAGAATGGAGGTGAGAACAAGGGGTCTAATGCGTCACAACACGATCTTTTAGCATGTCAGAGGGGTACATGTCTCTGACCTTCGAAGGCTTAAACTCACATTGGCCCCAAAATGTAATTAAAGTGAAATGCCCACACGTTGGCTAGAGCGTATATTTCTAATCCCACGGTGACCGTCTGTAACTTTAAAGACAAATCGGTATGAAGTTTTTTTTATAGAAAACTGTTCTTCATCTTGAATGCGGTGACTCATGAACAAGTCCTTAACTCGAGTATTATGTCTTCTTTCAAGCATATTTTATCCGGTGGAGTCCTTTTTAGTACTTGAGTTACTGTTTTTCCCTGCGTGATTCTCTTTTTGTTGGTAGCATAATGTCCCTTTTTCCCCTTCAAGCAAGTTTTTCAGTTGGTTCTCCGTTCAACAAATAAACAGCGGGCACTAAATGTGCAGTTTATATAGCAGAAATTCCCCTATAATTAGGATGCACAGCCCGCCGAGCTGGAACTTGCAGCCGAGACAATAACGTACATAGAAAGTATGTGGAATATGTTACCGCATTATGTCTGCTGCAGTTAGAAAATAGAAAAGAAAAGCAGTAACTGTTTTTTTTTAAGGCTAAAAACAACTTTCGTAATGCTGGTCATGGAGTTCCTCCGTTAACCCAGGTTTTAAGCATCTCCCTACATGAGCACAGGTGGCATAATCTCTATCTGTCAAGCACATATTCTTGGGGCAAACAAGAAGGCACTTATCTTCATATGAGGAGATCCTGAAAGCCAGATATTGGTGGGGTCTTGCTGAGCTCATTGAGACATACGCATGTTGAACTGGACCGACCCAGTACTTAAGGACACACTATAATGGAGGAGTTTGGGCTGGATTGGCACAAGATTGTATCCCTCTTCTGGCCGTTACAGGATTTATGGGGACCAGCATTGAAAATATGTGGGATTAGAAGATGAAATGATGAATTAACAAATTACAAGAAAATTCTAATGATGATCTTTTAAGTATGATGTATAAAACTAAATCTTATGGACCCTATAATGTCATATTTAAGAATGATCTATTAAAGAAGTGTCCAACCTATTAACTCATCTTAACAGCTGTCTATATGTTAACCTTTTTGTTAGTTTCGTGGCATTTGAAAGGTTCATAAGAGAGTAGCTTTTGCTTTATTCGCAGTAAAAAACACTAGGAAGCCAAGTGATAAAGAGACTCCATTGATGGGTGGGGAGGTATTTTTGGACAGTCAGCTCAGATGACCCACAGAGACAGCTGCGTTGTTTGGTTTGCACGCTGTTTGACCTATACATTAACATTCTGCTTGATGCCGGTGAAAGTGCCTCGTCTTATGCTAAAAAAAAATCTCAAGAGTATTAATCTCTTCTGCCTGGCATGATACAAGCAAAGAGAGGAAAAGATGGTGTTTCTCCAGCATATCCTCTGGCCTCTGAGTTTACAGCCGCTGGTTGCGCTGCCAGAATTTGCGTCATTTTGCTGGTAATAATGTTATGTGCGGTGAGATTTAGAGCAGATCCAATTCCCAGTAGGCAGAACCAGTGAATTTCTTTTTACGTATCTTATGGAGTAACATGGACCTTCATTTATTTTCTACACAGTGTGACCTTGTTGAGTGACGGAGATGCGCTGTTCTTGGGCAGGGCAGTATAGACTTGGTAGAGTTTAAGGGAAATTGATTTTGCCGTATTGGTCCGAGAGAAGATGGAGCCTTGAGTTTAAGTTAATACTGTTTATTGGGCCAATGTAGAAAAACGTACGTTGAGTGAACATAAGCTTTTGGGGCCTCAAAGGAACTGGTGGCCATACGTTCTCCTTCAGGACTTTCTGGTGGAGAACACCATTCACGGCTCCATCAATTATGGCACCCAGGTCCTGAAGCAGTAAAGCAGCGCCAGACTATCACGCTACCACTACCGTGTTTAACTGCTGGTATAATGTTCATACTTCAATGACTTTTTCACAACGGGTCAGGTAGGGTTGGATGGTTTTTTCCTTCTATACATGAAATCGGTATTTAAAAGCCACATTTTGTGTTTACTCAGGTTATCTTTGGTATTAAAATTAGTTTGATGATCTGAGCGTGACAAATATGCAAGAATATGTAAAAAAAAAAAAACAGTTTAGCTATTGTGCCAAAATAGAAAAGCGATGTAATCTTCCTGCATACAGATTGATAATTGTCTTGTGGCAAAGGTAATGCATGTGTTATTATAAGAGGCATATGCGGGTTTAAGTAACAATGTCCCTTTATAAAGGTCGTCGAAGGATAAAATACAAACGCATGGCACACAGGAAGGGGACGTTGTTAAAAGCCCAGCCAAACTGAGTGTTTACTCTAGGAAGGAGTCACCTAGGAGGTGATAAGAATAGCGCACACAAATATATGTAAGCGGAATACAAACATTCGGTGAAATGTGCCGTTCCTTGACCTCACAGGAACAAGAAGACATCCCCTTGGATTAAAATAGCCACATTTCACCTTCAGCAACAACTGCCCTTTCCATCTCTCTCACCGCGGAGTCTCATTCCATTGCCATATCTTTAGATCCTGCGTTCTAAAGGGCAGCGCTCGTTATTTTCAGAAATTACAATCTATTTTTACTTTTCCTAATCAGCTTTTTAACAGTTTATTGTGTTAATGAGTCTTATACTTGGCCACCGAGCGTCTTCCTTAATGGTCGGTGGTTCGCTAGCCAATTCCGTGGCTGTAGTTTTACCGAAATCAGTACGTAAAACAAAAAAAACCTAATGGACATCTTAACAGGTAAACCCTGTCTGATGAATCTGCCCATGAAGAGGTCTGCTGGCAAAGCACAGAGGAGCTTGTACGGGAAAGAAATGGTCTGGTTTCCGAGCAGTGGTTGGCTCCAAGTATTTTCTCATTGTCTACGCTGATGGACCATAATGTGACTATAATGGACAGCCGTCGGCCACAAATAATACTTATTACTCAAAAAGGCCAAAAAGCAAATAATTTAGTTCATATTAGTAATTTAAGAACTAGAATGAATGTACTTCACAGACGTGATTGGGCATCACCAGTTGTGCTCCATCTTTTAGTATCGCTGGAGTAGAATCTTCCCCAACCTGCTTTTGATCATCACAGTAGATGATTTTATGGTACACGTTATCTATAACCTCAGACAGGGGGTTAGTTACGCTATAATAATGTTTTTGTTCCCCCAAAGTATTGTACCACCCAATACGTTATAATGACTTGTAGAGATGGAGACCAATGTGACCGATGGAACTGATGCTCTTGGCATTATAGGCTGACTTTCTGTGCTAACCAAACTATGTTTAGCCTGAACTGGAGAGAACGAGGCCCAAACGACTGTATCTGATCAAGTTTGATGTAATTTCATCATCAAAGGGGGATAGCTGTTTATCTTTTACCTGACACGACATGGTTGACCTAGCACTAAATAATTGCGCCTTCCCATTTGGTGCCAATGAATCTTGCGATTTAAGGTTTGGTTTCTTGTCGCTTTAAGTCGCTTGATCACCTGATACCATGCAGACGTTGTAAAGCAGGAGTTTTTATGAAATCCTGCTCGCGCCGGTTTTAGGTTACACGGCTGATTGCAATCAGGCAGCTTTTTTTCTGAAGTTTCTTAGCTTCCTACAGAGAACGTCACAAGTATCAGACTTGTTCTTTTAAGGTTCTTTTATGCGATTGATTATGTGCTTTTGGCCGCTTCGTTACCCACGTGTGCAAAATAAGGTACAAGGGACTGTTGAATTTGGTCACCAGCCTATGTTAAACCCCTATGTAAAACAGAGTCATCCAGATGAAGGCACCGAGATCGAATATCAGCTTTGAAAACAACAAAAGAAAAACAATCCAATGCATTCTGGGTGAGATTTAAATCACGCTGGAGATCTGTTGCCTTGAATTATAACTATAATATTGTTCATTTTAATTTTCAACTTGTGATCTTGTGAAGGACGCGGACATGTTACGCAGGCACAACATCGTCAAGAACAAATGAATGGAATGTTCTGATTGTTCCAGCGTCGGCAGTTTGCAGAGAATCAGTCTAGGTTTTTCTTTAGAAATAACAACGCAACTCATTCTAGATGAGGACATCGCAGCCTTGAAGGAAAAGAGCGTTACAAGTACATTCATTCTAACAATATTCAAACGTATCGCCTTCCAATGCCACACTTTCTCCTAAAAAAAACGAGAAGCTATTGGCTCCGTAAAATTATTAATGTCTAGAATCTAGAATACAGGTGGGATGACGGTTGTACCGTGCTCTGGAATATCGTTGCGGTTGATAATTAACATTATTACTGTCTGAATATTGGTGCATCTGTGCTTAGGGAGCAAGTACACAACACCTATGGCATCACCTCTCAATAGGCTATCTCCGTTCAGTAATATATATATATATATATATATATATATATATATATATATATATATATATATATATATATAAAACCTGGAATACTTTTTTTTATACTCAAGTACTGTTGAGCATATTCAGCTGCCGGCCACCCACTGCAGCGCCCAATCTTCTGCTGGAACATTTGCCTGGTGTACCATATAGCCGCACCGGTCATATATATATACTGTATATATATATATATATGTAATTGTTTGCACACATGTTTGTCCCCATTGCCCGCTATACGCTTCGCCGTGTTTGTAGCGTGAAGCAAACAGATAGCACGGAGGTAGGGAAGAAGAGGCAAACATATGGGTGCTGTGGGCTGTTGTGGTTGGAACAGCTGGCTGAAGTTTCTCTCTGTCATTTCATGCTTCCTTCTGGGAAGATGAGAGCTTCGCGGGCAGTCTGTGTGCTTGGTTTTTTTTGTTTTGTTTTGGGAATTAAAGGTTTGGACTTTTTTTCCCTCTGAAGATGACTCTCCCTTTGGCCTCCGACTTGTTTATTTTTCTTCCATTCCAGCGCCGCTGGAACATCAAATTAGCAAAGGGGGTGAGCGTTGAGTTTATTTATCATGCCGTAGACCCTACTCAGTGACAGAGTCTTGCTGTGATCTCCTAAAAACATTATAAATAGCTCCTGAGCCACAGGGGGACTTCGCTGCCCAACCGTTTGCAAACATGAAAGGAGAGGTTGTTTGCTGGGAAGTAACCTGGGCCTGACTGTCATGTTATTTTATATCACGCCAGAGCATTCGCTTCTAAGGGACCTTTGCGCCTCTGGCTACGCGTCAATCTGCCTTTGGGGGGTCTAGTAAGACGACTCTGAAGTTAAAAGGGACCTGGAGTAACATAACACAAACAGGTTTTACAGGTGATCACCCATTTGTCTCGGGAAAAAATACCATGACGGAAGACGAGCTGCATTTTTCTGTCATTGGTAACATCCAAGCATTAATGTTGCTACCCAGAATCCTTTGCTACAGCAGAAGCATTTTTTTTGCTTGTTTTATAAAGCTATTTTAATCATTTCAGTATCTTTCGAGTATTATTAATATTACAAATTATTATCATGTTAACGTATAAGTGGGTTAGGTGTGAATTAGTGACGGGGAGGGAGACGCAAACACCAATTTGGTTGGGTACCCATCATAGCGAGTTCTGAAGTGGTTTTCACCAATCTGGAAGACCCCAGCAGCCGTGGACTCATCAACGGGTCCTTCCACACATCAAGAACGTGGACTTTTTCCAAAGTGAAGTGAGTTGAAGAAGATCTTTAGACCTTTGCTCTCCCCCCACCTCCATCTTCGCAAGGGTTATTACTACCAGTCTCGCTGGGCAGTGCTATGTATGTAGGACAGAGTCACCCCCTACTGGTTAGTTATTGTATTGTTTTAAATGTGTTCTCGCCAAGTATTTATTTTAATGACATGATTGTGCACTTCACAATGAACACAAATACCGGAATGCTCAGAATTATCGAACCAGGCATCGCAGCGGTCCTCGGATTATATTCTTTGATCCATTGAGCTTACAGCCTTTTAAATTCATAGTGCATGGACCCTGTCCCACAACCCAAACTGTCACATGGTTTTATTTTTTACTGGAGTGACATCAGAGCAATATGTCAGAGATCTGTCCGATGTTAATCAATATGAGCTGCATGTTATCTCTTCCTGCGAGCGATGCTACCATATAAGTAGCTTTCAAGGGTGCGTTCGGTCTCAGGCTTCTTTTCCCAGCCAAGAAGTTGATACATCAATATCCCTCTTGTATAGTTGGGTATTTTAGATAAATGCGTCTTGTCCGTGTATTTTTTTAAATCATTTTTGCTTTGGAATCATGTTTTTCTACTTTTTGTGGTTTATTGTACTTTATACATGATGAATATCGGCCAACCAACAGTTGAGAAGACCCATGAGGTAGTCTTCATTTCCATGCAAAGATCAAATTACTTGAATTAATCTAAATAACCAAAAGTGGTATATAAAGAGCTTTATGTAGTGTAAGTAAAATAATATGGGCACTGTTTTTGTATTTTGAATCCGCTACATTGAGTTTAGAGGGCAAGTAAAATATCATAAGAAATCCCACCGTAAATATTGTTATTATCGCATTCTAATGACGTAGCATCCTCTTCTCTTAACACCCGGGGAGAGTCCAAAACTACACGCAGCGGGACATAAAACAAACCCTTGCCATAAATATATGGGATGCCTATGAGGTCAAGGTGCATTTGTGAACTGTATAGAACTATGCCTGCGCTTGTTAGGAAGGTCACCCAAGGGCTATATCAAAGAATGGCTTTGTAATGTAACAATATATTATGAAAAGCCTAACTAAAGAACAAAAGTTTTTCCTTATAAAGAACTTTTTACAACAGAATAAATGTTAAGTGATGGGATTTCCTAACCATGCATGGACCGTGTATTGCTTGGCAGGTTTGGATAAACTATGGGGCTGATATGGCCGCCCTATGTGGGCCAGAGACCCGAAGGACTAACGTCTTGGAATATCTTCTTCAGCCGGGAAGACGCTTGGAATTAAACACAAACCCCAAATAAATGCAGGCATGTATTTTTGATTCATAGCTCTGATGAAGACCATTTGGATGAAACTCTTAAACATATATGAATTTATTTGGGGTGTACTTGGTGCTTTGAATTAATTCTATGGATTTCCTGGGATCGGTGGATGGGATCCATCTCGTATAGGTGGTGCGTTGGACTGGTGCGCCCACCACAACACTTGAGACAAGACACCTGGAAATAGAGAATGAAGTCATGTAACCATTCAGCCCAAACGGCAAATCCTCCCAGACCCTTATAGCATACAGGGTGTATTATTCAATGCATTGATAGTATGCTACTGGTGGTTTGCTCCCTCTCCCCCCGCTAAAGTCCTGTGGTCTCTTCTATACCTTTAACTGCTGCCAAGCTTTCTATGGGTCGCTCCCAAGAACATTGCGGCAAAGGGGGGGGGATATCTAGTGAACCAAAACCACTGTGCAAATTATACTGTTCTGCAGATATTTATATACGCAAAATGAGAAGAATAACATGAGTTTTGACTTTTGTTCCCCATTCACCATCACAACACAACTTGAGCAGCAAGACCGCTTTCCGTGGTAACATTGAACTTCTACAAATATAGCATAAAACATAAATGTAAGAATAAACAAACAGATCTTCAGCGACGTTGGCGTCTGTGTGCGTTCTAACTTATGGTTTGGAAGAATGAGCTTAGTCTTGACTGCCCGTAATATGGTTCGCGGGGGCAAAATGCCATCTTTAACTCCGAGGTGGGAGAGATTTCTGAAAGATGAGTAGTTTGAGAGATATGCTGCCAAAGAGAAACTCCAATTTTAATATGAATATGCAAAGCATATCCTCCCAAGTGTCCCTCTTAAGGACGGACAGTCCCTCTCTGGCCATTTTGAGTGTTGGAATCCAGCGCTGGATCCAGTTCTTATTACACTCAGCGCACGGTTTTATTAGCTGATTTACGTACACACTTTGTCCTGCTTTATTTGACATGGGAACTTGGCTGAACTCTCTTTGCGTCCCCCCAGATCTCCTGACGGCTAAGGAGTACCAGGCTCTGCTTCAGATGCTGTGCCCCGATTTTCCCATGGACCTGACGCAGAGAGCAGCAAGGTTCGTATGAAACTTGGTAACAAACCGTGACCGCTCAACACGTCTAGGAAGACTGATGGGTTAGTGACGCGCTCCTCGGACTTCTCCGCGCCGCAGGATAGATGGGGTAGAGCCTGGGATACCTGGGCGGCATTTGGGGTAAAGATTGCTCAAAGTCTGCCAAAAAATATGTCAAATGCAACATCATAGATAAACTGATATGGAGCTAAACTGATAAAGATATACATTTTATCCATTCTCAATTAGTCCAAACAAAGACAATGGTAGTGAGTATACTCCACTATGAGCTAAAAAAAGAAATCTCCAAATTATGACATGGCTGTAGCTTCCATATTTTCTAAATTATTATTATTATTATTATTTATTTTCACACTGACAAACAGATCCTTAGGAGTTTGAACCATCTGCAAACTTCTTATAGCATTGAAGTGCTTACTCCGTTTCGCCCGTTTACGTAGGTGTAGGTAAGCGTGTACTCGGGGCCAAAACCGCTGATCACAGGTACACGCGGGACAGAACCGTACACAGACCCGCGACTGACTTTTGTGTTTTGGGCGTTTGAAGCACACACCCCGTGTCCTTATTTCTCACGCACCGTGACAGCGCTTCGCTTTGGTTTTTTAGCTTTTGTAGGGAGAGGGAGGAGAGGGGGATAACTGATTTTTTTTTTAATGCTTTGTAGCAAACTTCAAACGGATCTAAGGAGGGCTTTGGAATGATACATGAAAGGGGCTCCAGGAGGATGTTGTGAAGTGTGTGAGGGAATTTAATGCTTATGTATAAGATGACAGCGGGGGCTTAAATCCGTACCCTCAAGGACCCTTACCCAACAGCCTTTTATCTCAAAGGGGAACTAAACCGACGAGGGCTCTTTAATTGGGGGAATTCCTAAAGAAATACATGTTTAGAGATGATATTGTAATTAGCAGTAAGAATGCTCATTTGAGTTGCTCATAATCTTCCCTCCGCATTGCAGTATACGCCATGGGCATCACTTTCTCTATGTAGACTGCTTGCGATATAGACGGCTGCTGCAACCCGATATTTGTGCCCGTAAACTGATTATTATTATTATTTTATTATGTTTATTAACAAACTGTCGATATCTTTCTTGTTTCCAAACCGTCAACAACATAAACATGTTCTGTTAATACTACATACAGTAAACATGGACCATCTCTCCCTGGCGGGTACACTGGATGCTCTTCTCTCTCATCCCCCCCCCCTAAAATATAAAATAATCCATGTAGAGAGATAATGGGTTCTGGGCAGGTGTCCATGAGCTTGGCAAAGCGGTATTCTTCAGTGTTTGGTTGCGCCCGCCACCATTTTGTTTTTGAGCTCACCGGGGTTATGAATAAACTAGAATTCTGGTGAAAAGTTTGGTCACCATATCACCTTAGCATAGAATGCTCCTGCGGATTGGACCATTTTGTTAGTTGTCATGGTGACAAGTCCACATCTGTAAAATTCACTTTTTATACATAACCCCAATTATGGCCGAGGACTTTCCTGTTAATTTGTATTGAGCGGCCAAGACGTTAACATTAACCGGCGTAATGTTGCAGACATGGACTGTGCCTAGCAGCGGTTAATGGACGTGTGGTAACCCGTCAGGTCTGGACATATAGAGCCGACGGCCCGCAGCAGGGATAACTTTTTTTACCACATCCTCCAACCGGACATTCTTATTCCGTATCTTCTGTATCTTCCACACTTTTTAATGCCCCTCCGGCACTCATTGTCCTTGTTTTGCTCCTCATTATGGGCGTCCATTTTTGGAGGTTTCCTGCCCTTTGTGCCTCCGGTGCTGATGTCCTTTTGCTCTGAACCTGGCCTCTGTCCTTCGGGGCTAAAGATCTTTACTCGGTATCTTCAGGGGTTCTGCCCTTTGCCCTGCTTCTCATCCTTCATGTCCTGTGCTCCATGTCTCCAGCCCTGATGATAAGTCTGCTTACACCACCATTTGTATTCATCGCTACCGTATCGTCAACAAAGTGTACTAATCACAGCCTTGTATGTTCTCACTCTCTGTATCACAGAGCCTGTTTGATAAGCGATTAGCAGACAAACAATGCAGGCTCCGTGGATTACACTCTGTATACAGTGCCAAATAAAATGGGTTCTTTATTATGCCAGATATCCATGGAAAAGTACAGAGCGAGGCCAATACGTTCGACTGTTTAGATTTTTTTCAATGCTTCTAAAGTTTTCCATGCTTAGTCTAACCCTCTCTGTCTGTCACCAGGATTGTCCTGATGGATGATGCAATGGACTGTCTGATGTCATTTTCCGATTTTATCTACGCATTCCAGATTCAGTTCTTTTTCTCTGGTAAGTGGCATGAAGCCCACATGGGACTTGTGTGTTTTAATAAAGCTCCATCTGCGTATCTAATGCCATACACCCTTCATGTCGGCTTAGAATCCTTACTGAGACAAGTTGCTGGGCCTTTAATCTGTGGGTGATTTGGAAAAGACCACATGAGAGGAAAATCCATATGAACTGCTCTCAGGGGGTATATTTTTGTAATCCTGACTGTTCCATTGTGACTGCTATAAACAACAGCTGTGGCCCAAAAAAAATGACTTTTGGAAAGCAATTTGTTTGAGGATATTGTTTCTGACTTATACACGAGTATAATATCTCATCCCAGAGTTCCTGGACAGCGCCTTTTCTGTCTACCAGGACCTACTCACCGGCAAGAACTCAAACACAGTCATAGTCCCGACATCGCGATCGGCCACATCCCGCCAGCGTCAGCCATCCAGTGATAGCAGCTGCCCCGAAGGAGTCGAGGCTCCCCAGTTGTTCCAGTGCCTGGAAACCATGTGTGACAAATATAAGCACAGGTATGCATGCGGGTTCCTTTATTTATCCGGGTGTCTCACACTAACTGTACAGACGCACAACATTTTTATAGGGGTACTGGTACAAGACCCTTTTGATCAAGATAAGATACTGCATCACAAATACCCTGCTATGAACGCTACACACAGTGCCGAACCTGTTACGCATATCCTGTGATCTCATGATATAAATAAACGGGCCAACTCAAATTTAGGATGAGAGTCTGTGAATTCCTCATGTTAATGGCCGTTTCATGAGGCTTAGGTGACCAACCTGGCAAAAAAAATCAGGAAATCCCTAATAGCTATCTGCAGGCTATATGCTTCTTGCTTTTGCCCATTACAGGTCTTTACCAAATGTATCGGGATCTGGATTTATAAGGTAGTCGTCATGTATGGCGGGGTGCTGTTGTAATACTGCCACCATGTGGAACAGGGCAGAACTACACAGCCTCCTGTTGTTAAAAGGGCTACACAATTGGTTGTGTTTGATCTTTGTTTGCCGCGCGGGTTGTTGTGAGTTTGGTACATTCCTCAGATAGGTGTGTTAAGCTTTGCTAAGTAAATACCCGGTCATATAGCTGTGGCCTCCCCAAGGTGTTTGTAAGCCCTGCACCTGGGAGAGGTGGGATAATACCAGTGAGTATGAGAACGTTTAGAAACAGGACTGTCAGCAGGGCAGTGTGACAAGGACTTTTTTAAAACGGCGCCACCACGCTGGCCAATGTAGTTGACCAAACTAGGTTATAGTTATGTTGATAAACTTCCAGGTGCACCTTCTCGAGTCTGTAAGCGATGGGAGCTGCTGGAATGAGTTTCTAGCTTTCTGTGTTATTTTTGAGTAATTAAACCTCCAGAAGAAATAATAAAATGACAAATCTCCCAAGGTTTGTTTGCTCGATATAAATAGAGGGTGTGATTATTGTTTTGGGGAGGCAGAAACATAGCATGTTCACGTAACATAAGGATGTGTATGGGTAAACGTGTCAGCGTGGATATGTAAGCCTTTGTGTGAGCATAGATGTGTATGTGTAAGTGTGTATGAGCATGTATGTGTAAATGTTGGTGTGTGAGCATGAATGTGTATGTATGAGCATATGTGCAAGAGGAAGTATGTTTGTGAATGTGTAAGTCTGTGCAGATATGAAAGTATGTGTAAAAGTGTGTACCTGCGTGTTACTAGGGTTCGTGTATAAGCATGGATGTGTGTATGAATATGGATGTGTGTATGAGCATGGATGTGATTGTGTATGAGCACGGATGTGGATGTGTGTGAGCGTGGATGTGTGTGAGTATGGATGTGTGTATGTGTGTGAGCATGGATGTGTATGCATTAATGTGCGTGAGAAGGGTTATGTGTGTCATCTTCGGACCCATTCCACATGATGCCCACTGCTTTGGTTACGTACAGACGGTAGAATAGCTGAATGTTTACAGGCAGCTTACCTCAGGCATGGGTTGTGGTGAAATTGGGGCAGAGTTGTTTTACTCGGTTCACAAACTGGTAGAACAAGAAGCACAGCGCTCAGGAGGCCGTGAGGCTCCCAGAATCACTTTATGTTATGAGGATAATGTTTCATTTTCATCCAATCACACACTGCTGTGTCTCTAATTCTCTTAATCTCTAGGCAGGGGGCACACCTCACAATCCCTGCAATACCACCCCCCCCCCATGTAATGTAACTGCCCCGGTCTCAGAATCCTATACGCAAGCTGAGCCTCATTAGGGCACCAGACAGCATATCAAATGAAGCTCAATGGACAGCGCCAGGGATCTGTACCAAGTGCTTTCTTATTTAAAGGGACAGATCCATGGAAGAAAATTAACCCCAGTTCTCTATACAGTTATTGCACCAGTATTGAATACAGGAATAACCCCCCTGAATTGTATAGTAATAACCCCCCCCAGCATTGTATAAAGTAATAACCCCCCCCAGCGCTGTATACAGTGATAATCCCCAGCATTGTATAAAGTAATAACCCCCCCCAGCGCTGTATACAGTAATAAACAAACACCACACTGAGCTGATGCTTTATGGCAATGGTAATGAAGTCCGTTCCTCCAGACTTTCATTGGTCAGAATATCGTAGCCGATAGCTCAGGCATTCTATTGTTCCCCGCAGGCAGTATGATAAGGAGAAAAAAGCGAAAGACAGCTCATTATTTTGGAAATCTCATTTTTTAATCCAATACTGGCCCAGCTATGGCCTTAAAAAGTTACCCGTTAATCAGTAAGTTGCCTCCTTCACAGCTGTTAACCCTTTGTGTGCCGAAGGAGAGTAAACTAACCATGCGTAGCTCATCCCTCTGGTGTTCCACACAGCGCTCGTCTTTCTCGAATCCGTTTGTTTGTTCCGGAACGAAGACCTCTTTCAGTGTTTCGGTTTAATCGTAACACGAGTATCTTTGTTCGTCGGCTTGTTTTGTGTTTGTCGGGGTTGTAAACATCGCATTGTTATTGAAAGTGTTATTGGCACGCGCTGTTCTGCCAGAGGAAATCTGAATGTTCTGCACTTGTATGGACATTCCAAAAACTAAAAGCCATTTATGGAGCCCTAAGTTCATTCCTTTTAACCCCGGACGCAGCGATGACTTTGATGCAACGAGGAAGAAAGTGGTGTCCAAAATGGGGGCAAAGTGGACACTGGAGGCAAAGAGGAGCGTGCTGCACGTATGCGTTAGGGTGTTAGAACCCCTTATGTCATTATTTATCTCGAATGGTGAATGCCAGAGACACACATACAGCCCCCCATTCATCTTGCGGGGGAGGGGGGTCTTTCGATTTGGTGTTACGCCAGTTACCAAGCTTTTCACTATATCTTGCTTTGTAGTGGATACTTTATATGTTCTACTGCCATTCACATCCAGCCATATTGGATTATTTCTGTTCATTATATTTAACATTATTTTGCTCTCCCATAGCTTTCCATCACTTGCATTAATCGGAGAGATTCTGAGCAGTGCTCCGAGGGTCACCTTCTACGGCTTCCTGATGGCCCTGGCAAAGCACCCGGGGATCAGCAGACAAATTGGTGAGAGGACAGTTTTTAGCGACACTATATCCATCCTTTCATTTCTGACACCTTGTGGGCGATCTGGCGTAACGCGACAGCTCTGTGCTTTAATTTTTAAAGCACCATCTTATTCTCGAGCGCAGTCACAGATTCCAAACAATGACAGCAACGAAATCGAGCGATACAGTGTGTTAGACGATTGTTCGGATCAAGATTCCATCCGTTGGGGTTTTGATTTTTGTAAACAGCTGTGTAAAAGAAAGATGATCCATCGATCATCATTCCATCCGCCACCCCAGAACCCGCCAGTCACCTCCTGAATGTGCCTCGTGGCGCCTTGGACAGGTGGTGTCACAATATTCCAACCCCAAACATTATTATTACTTATTTTTCTTGCAAGCAATCACTGTCACGCATTACTGAGATCGTACTGCCCCACTTGCTTTGGTACTAAATCCTGATATACTGATTAAACTGAGTCATAAAATCATTTTCCGTAAGCATGCTTCAGCCTTTGTGCAGGGGTATTTCATGTTCCCGTACAAACTAAATTAGCAAAGGATGAAGAGACGTAGCTTTACTCCTGCTATTAAATTAAGCTGTAAACACACATTATTGTCTAGACAGGCCTTTTTTTGTTATACTCTTTGGTTTTAATGCCCTTTCTGCACCAGTGAAGAGCGTCAGATGTTATATCCGTCCATCTCACACTCCATGCAGCTGTGAGACGACCAAATCATCTCTGAACCGTCACCGAGGTCCTCGTGGCCGCATTGTGCAGGTTTTATCAAATATGAGCAGGAGATCTCCCTCCTGCCTGCATTAGAGAACTGAACATACACTACGTAGATTTTATACCTTTAAATGGCTGTTACAAAATCTGTATATAGTTGTTCATTTTTTTTTTTTTATTATTTTCTTATTCACAATTTGTGTAAAGGCTGTTTCTAATCTATTTGAATAAGTAAATGAAGCGCTAAGTAATTATTAATATACTTTAATAAGACATAATTATAATAAGTAATATTTCCTCAGCTGTTACAATGTGTACAATAACCTGTACGCACCATAACAGCACTCAGGTCGCTCAGCCTTAAGTGTTGCAAAAAGGGAAAAAACAAAATAATCGGGGATCTGTACCAGGGCAGGACCAGCGATGAAGCGGCGGTCCCGGCACTTTAAGGCCAGTGGCCGCCTGATGACACAAGTGCTGACGATGTCTGGGTATGCGCTGCTGCGCGCTTTATTTTTGTGCTTGCGTGGGTATGGGGCGACGATGGCCAGTCCAGGCCCGGTCTGTTCTATATGGTGAATGGGAAAAAGGTTTGGTTTACTTACTGCTCATAGGTGTGTGTGGTTGTGAATTGAATTGTGTAACTAGTTACCTGTTTTCTAGTTGTCTATTTGTGGAACCGTACGGGCAGGTAGAGTAAGTCCCTTATCTCCTAACCATCCTCTTTATACATCGTTCCTGCAGGTGCTCTACCCGATAAAGCTGACCTACTGGTGGACGAGGTCCTGGATAAGGAGCTTGACAAGATGTGAGTAGGAGGGCTCTTCGCTCTGCGGTGGGATAGTAAATATATGGCAAACGCTCTAAAATCTATTTTTTTTTTCTGTTGACCTCAGACTTAATCAGCTTTCGGCCAGCTCCATCAACCCTCCAACAACTTCTTGCATCATCCCCTCCCGAGATATAACTCGTGTGGCTTCTCCACTGAAGACCCTCGCCACCCGCAGACGTCCAGACCTGGAAAGCGATGGCTCTACAGAGGAGACCGACTCATCTGAAAACTAGGGGGACATGGACTGACCTGTTAGATGATGAGCTTCTGGGAGGACATAATGCATTCGTCATCGAGAACACATATATAAGGAGTGCTAAGTCTGCCTCCACGTTGAGCATATCTTTTACAGTTATTTAAAGGCACGCAGTTGACTTGATGTTAAATTTGACTTATTTATTCACAGTCCATAATGTATGTTTGTTTTTATAATGAAAGACTTGTAACAATGTGTGTTCCAATGTCATTTTCAGACCGTCTATAATTTATTCTTTATTGTTTATAAACTTTTTTTTACTGTTCCCAAAATAAACCTCTCCTTAAAACCATGTCTGAATAATATACCTGGCACAGTATGTGTGTGTTGGGCACTTTTCATTGGAGTGGAACTTAGTATCTGGAGACCAAGAAATAACCCAATTTTTGTGAGACCTAAAGATGATGTTACCACAGTGCCACTATTGCCCCCATTGCCAACATACATTCTGGCACACATATGTAAACACACAAATTTACGTATGCTAACACACACATACTTACACTCACATGCTTATACTCACTAGCACACATGTACACATTCTAACACACACATGCCCTCTCACACCACTTACACACCTATACTAACACTTACACATTCACGCTCATACATAGCAATACTTTCACATACACATTCATTTTAACACACACTTACACATAGACATTCATGCTCACAAACATGCATAACCCCCTTCCTGTAGTCTTCAACATTTTTGAAGCTTTAAGTAAGTCATTAGAAGCAGAATCAGTTTCTTAACTGAGCCTTCTATTTGCCTATTCCGGTCACCACCAATAATCTTATTTGAATGCAAAAAACAGGATAGGAACGGGAGATCTGTATGCGATGCACCTGTTTGAGTCATTGCCTGATCCCTTTAGGTGGCACCCAGAATTCCCCAGATCTTCAACTCAGGTCCTAAATCTCAGGTTTAATCACAGCCCCCCAAGACAGAAGTCATGTGCCTGACAATATATTTCTATTAAAGACACATCAGAATAATATTATCCGTCAAAATAAGTTTTCTGCAGCGTCTCCGGTTAGGAGGTCACCAGACAACGAAACCGGTCCAGCGGCTGCCTGTATCCGTAAGTGCGGCTGGGCATGCGCAGCCGCATGCTAATGAGTGTGGGGCGCTGTAGGCATTTGCCTGGTGATGCCCAATAGGACTGGACTTTGACAAGCCAGGTTTAATTCATACTTTTCTGCTGCCAACTTGCCTTTCAGATCTCTTTTTATTGTGAAAAAAATGGAGCTATTCCATTTCAATATGTATTACCCACTGTAATAATACCAAGATCTGGTTACTGCTATACCTGGTTACTGTCCCATTCCATGTGAGACAGTCCCTCCAGTAACCACACCCCTCTTTCCTCCCCTGATGAGATGCTCGGAAGGTTTGCTGGGTATCAGTGCGTCCCACGTGTTTATAAATCGAATTGTGTAACTAAAACATGATTGTAAGCAACGCTAGCCACGCCCCTAATATAAAAGCCCCTCCTGGGAGGTCTGAGAGATCGCCATGCTGTAGAAGTAAATCAATCATAATAATCCGTTCTGTGTATGAGGAGCAGCGCGCCCGTCCGGCACTCGGGGAGTTAACTAACTGGGCGAACCGGTCGATACATTGTATCTCCGCACAAAGGTTGACTCTCAGCCGGAGGGGGGGCGGAGCGCAGAGCCCAGGAAGCAGCATGGCGGAGGGCAGGTGAGCAGAAACGCCCGGGAGAAGGGGAGCTTTGGGACAGCCCGCGGAAGGGGGTTCCTCTCCTCCCAGACAGATTCGTGTACCGGGGGTGGGGGCAGCAAATGATCTGCCGCGCAGGGGCTCAGTGCCCTGATATAACATGCCGGTATATACAGACAAATCTACCCACTGACAGCTTCACTCACCCTGTCTGCCCCCTCACTGACTGCTTCACTCACCCTATCTGCCTCCCTCACTGACTGCTTCACTCACCCTATCTGCCCCCTCACTGACTGCTTCACTCACCCTATCTGCCCCCTCACTGACTGGCTCATTCACCCTGTCTGCCCCCTCACTGACTGCTTCACTCACCCTATCTGCCTCCCTCACTGACTGGCTCACTCACCCTATCTGCCCCCTCACTGACTGGCTCATTCACCCTGTCTGCCCCCTCACTGACAGCTTCACTCACCCTATCTGTCCCCTCACTGACTGCTTCACTCACCCTATCTGCCCCCTCACTGACTGCTTCACTCACCCTATCTGCCCCCTCACTGACTGCTTCACTCACCCTATCTGCCCCCTCACTGACTGCTTCACTCACCCTATCTGCCCCCTCACTGACTGCTTCACTCACCCTATCTGCCCCCTCACTGACTGCTTCACTCACCCTGTCTGCCCCCTCACTGACAGGTGTCTTCCTAAGTCCCCCCCCCTTTAAGGCTTCTTGTTCCATTTGATTCCTTACGATTCTCCTGAACACCGAGGAGCTCCTGTGAGAAACGGCCGTTTATTTTCCTTGCTCGGTTACCGTTGTTTCCACCGGAGAATCGCTCGAGGAATCCGCATCGCGTAGCGGCGGCCGGACTTCGGAGATCATCGGCTCTTCTTGGCTGCGATCGATAGTTTTTGTCAACCTTTTCAGCTTGTTCTGGCAGAAAATGCTAAACAAGTCACAAGTACCCCCCCACCAGTGCTATATACAGTAATAACCCCCCAGTGCTATATACAGTAATAACCCCCCCAGCGCTGTATACAGTAATAACCCCCCAGCGCTGTATACAGTAATATAATCCCCCAGCACTGTATACAGTAATATAATCCCCCAGCGCTGTATACAGTAATAACCCCCCAGTGCTATATACAGTAATAACCCCCCCAGCGCTGTATACAGTAATAACCCCCCAGCGCTGTATACAGTAATAACCCCCTGCGCTGTATACAGTAATAACCCCCCCAGCACTGTATACAGTAATAACCCCCCCAGCACTGTATACAGTAATAACCCCCCCCAGCACTGTATACAGTAATAACCCCCCCAGCACTGTATACAGTAATAACCCCCCCAGCACTGTATACAGTAATAACCCCCCAGCGCTGTATACAGTAATAACCCCCCCAGCACTGTATACAGTAATAACCCCCCAGCACTGTATACAGTAATAACCCCCTGCGCTGTATACAGTAATAACCCCCAGCGCTGTATACAGTAATAACCCCCAGCGCTGTATACAGTAATAACCCCCCAGCGCTGTATAAAGTAATATAACCCCCAGCGCTGTATACAGTAATATAACCCCCCAAAGCTGTATACAGTAATAACCCCCCAGCACTGTATACAGTAATATAACCCCCCAACGCTGTATACAGTAATAACCCCCCCAGCACTGTATACAGTAATAACCCCCCAGCGCTGTATACAGTAATAACCCCCTGCGCTGTATACAGTAATAACCCCCCAGCGCTGTATACAGTAATAACCCCCCCAGCGCTGTATACAGTAATAACCCCCCCAGCGCTGTATAAAGTAATATAACCCCCAGCGCTGTATACAGTAATATAACCCCCCAACGCTGTATACAGTAATAACCCCCCAGCACTGTATACAGTAATATAACCCCCAGCGCTGTATACAGTAATATAACCCCCCAGCGCTGTATACAGTAATATAACCCCCAGCGCTGTATACAGTAATATAACCCCCAGCGCTGTATACAGTAATAACCCCCAGCACTGTATACAGTAATATAACCCCCAGCGCTGTATACAGTAATAACCCCCAGCGCTGTATACAGTAATAACCCCCCCAGCGCTGTATACAGTAATAACCCCCCAGCACTGTATACAGTAATATAACCCCCAACGCTGTATACAGTAATAACCCCCCCAGCACTGTATACTGTAATAACCCCCCAGCGCTGTATACAGTAATAACCCCCTGCGCTGTATACAGTAATAACCCCCAGCGCTGTATACAGTAATAACCCCCCCAGCGCTGTATACAGTAATATAACCCCCAACGCTGTATACAGTAATAACCCCCCAGCACTGTATACAGTAATATAACCCCCAGCGCTGTATACAGTAATATAACCCCCCAGCGCTGTATACAGTAATATAACCCCCCAGCGCTGTATACAGTAATATAACCCCCAGCGCTGTATACAGTAATATAACCCCCAGCGCTGTATACAGTAATATAACCCCCAGCGCTGTATACAGTAATATAACCCCCAGCGCTGTATACAGTAATAACTGTCCCGATTTTCCAGGCTCAAACACCACACTGAGCTGTTTTATGCAATTGCTACTGAAGTTCATTCCTCCATAAACTTTTGTTAGTCTGAGTGTCCTGCTGGGTGATTAAGACTGAGTCATTCTTTTTATATATATATTTTTTTACTATAGGCGGTATGATAAGTAGTCTGGGTGTTTGTGTAGTAGATTTGGCTCAGATAACAGAGCGAAAACAAACGGCTATTATGTAGCCGCCTGCAAACATTATATTATGGGGCAGTTTTAACTCCTTCACAACATCCCATTGGCGACAATTGACATGCCTGGCACATCATGACTTCAAAAGGGTGTAGAAAGTGATCTACGGTAGCTTTCTTCAGCCAAAAAGTGTTGCTGCAATGCCTTGATTCTGAGACATTCAGCAATACGGAGATCTCCCAGTCAACGTCCGCCATATAGCGTAGGCAAAGGACGCCTGATTTAAGACAGGGGGAAAAAAACGAGAAAAAATAAAAAAAATGTAACATGTAAAAATAATTCCCCACTGATGTCATCATCAGTGGAACCTTCCAGTTCCAACAAAATGTAAAAAAGTAAAAATCCAAATATATATATAATGTTTATTTTTATGAGCAAGTCCTAAAATTAGCATTATACCTTCACAAAAATTGGCTGGAAAAAGTTAAAATACCGGCATGTTAAATGCCTATTGGGTGTATAAAAAAAACCATGTTAATTTGAGGGGGTAAATCAAATTGGTCGAGTTCAGATATCCCAAAAATATGACATGGGCACAGACTGACCAGATGTCCAAATTACCCCCCAAAAATGCTCACAAAGGTGGCTTTTTACCTCCCAAATAACCCTTGGGTGTGAAACATACTTTTTTTGCACCATTGTGCCAAATCTTAATAAATTGTAGATAAATAATGTATGAAGGCGGACACGGTAATAATCACACCCGTGAGATCGCAGACCAGTTAATGCGATCTGTAACTCGGAGGTCTCTTTCCCAGGGTAAATCCATGCGCAGCTCACGTTCTGCTCGACTCTCCGTCTTTTCTTTCTGTCTCTCCTTGTAATATGATTATTTATACTAATCCCTTTGTTGTTTGTTTTGGCGGATTATATTTAAGGAGTTGGTGGCAAATACAGAATTGCCTATTTTCCTCCAGTTTTAACCCTTAGTAACACTTTCTTCGCACATAAAGCCACCAAACACACATTCCTTTAAAGTCTGGGGCTGGCACCAATAACACGCTTTATTAGAATTAACCATTTCTGGTGCCTCCGTATTTGTCACATGACAAGCAGCAAGATATATGAAATATATAGGAAAGGATTATGTATTGAAAGGGTTTTTATTTTGCCATTCGGCGGTACAACGAATTATGCTTCTAATGTCGTATTTAGTTACAGCAGAGAAGGTGGAACAGCTCCTTTAACACACACCCTCACATACACACACACACATACACCTACACACACACACAAACACACACCCTCACATACACCTACACACATACACCTACACACATACACCTACACACACAAACACACACCCTCACATACACACACACACATACACCTACACACATACACCTACACACATACACCTACACACATACACCTACACACACAAACACACACCCTCACATACACACACACACAAACACACACTGTGACTTTATTGCCCCGAGAAGGAAGATGCCAGATGCCACCGGTGGTTGTAACGAGGTTTTATTTTCTGTGTCGTAGGCGGACATCTAGACAGGCGGATCTCGGCTCAGGCTCCGAGTACAGGCCTCTCGTGACCTCGGATCAGGGTGAAGACGAGGAGGAGATATTCCAGAGGAAGGAATCGGACGTCTCTTGCCCCTTTTCAGGCTATAGGTTCGCCATGGCGGTGTGTGGTGGGCTTGTGGTGTTGTGTTTACTGGCTGCGGGCTTGGCTTATCTCTCCGGGAAGTCGGCATGCACCCTTGTAGACGTGGTAACACCATGCGGGAAGGTGCGAGGGCGACACTGTGGTGCAGCTTATATGTTTAAGGGAATCCCATATGCCAGTCCACCTACTGGACGCTTACGCTGGATGCCACCCCAAGATCCCACCTGCTGGAATGACACTCTGGACGCCACTGACTTCAGATCCATGTGTGCCCAAGTGCAGCCCCTCAGTAAGCAGGGCAGAGTTATGGGCTCAGAGGACTGCCTGTATGTGAATGTTTGGACCTCTTCCTTGGACCACGCTGCTAACCTTCCTGTAATGGTCTGGATCCACGGGGGGTATCTGCACATACTGAGTGGCTCAGAACCTGGATACAGCCCCACCGAGGAGCTGGCCGAGAACAGCCATGTGGTCCACGTCAGCTTCAACTACCGCCTTAATGCTTTTGGATTTATGGCTCTAGAGCTCCTCAGGGAGGGATCCCCAACCAACACCTCCGGTGAGCTCCATGAAACATAACCTTTCATATGCACTTTGTACGCAGCCCGGTCTGTCCTGGCGGTAAAACACACAAAATGAGAGTCAACGAGAGGTGCCAGGTGTCCAGTCTGTGCTTTTTGTGACCGGTCTGTCTATTGTGCTTTGTTAGTGCTGTCTCGTTAACCTACCTCTACGGCACTTGGCGTCTCTTTAATGGATCCAAGCACTGCATGATTTACACATCCACCTTTCTTGTTCTGCAATCTGCTTTCACGGCTCCTCTTCTCCAGGTAATTATGGCTTCATGGACCAGGTGGCTGCTCTACGCTGGGTGCAGAAGAACGTCCGGTATTTTGGTGGAGACCCAGGCAAGGTGACCATCTACGGCCAGAGCTCAGGTAATAACCAATATTTATTTGCCCCTTAGAAGGAGGAATATTGAGGTCTTGGGTCCTGGTTATATTCATGCACTTATCTTTTCTGTTAATTATTGATGCGTTGGGGTAGCAGATAAAACGTTTATCTGAACATTTTTACTGCTAAGAATTAGATAAACCCCCCAGGGGCAGCAAGGATTAGCAGCACTTAAATGGCGCATACATGAAATTTGTTGTTTTATGTAGGCAGGGAAAATACCCATTACTCATCTTTTGGAACGCCTGACTTTTGTAATGGCCAGCACATAGTGATCCGTAATGAAGGGTACTCGCGGTACTTCCAGTGCTGATTTTACCTTTCCCTTCTTCTCGCTGAAGGTGGAACCTCCGTTTGGACAATGATGGTCTCACCACTGGCCAAGGGTCTTTTTCATCGAGCCATCGATATAAGCGGCTCCTCGGTATTCACAGCAACCATGGCCGATGCAGAGAAAGATAATCTGCTCTTTTTGAACCGGACCGGATGTCAGGATGCCGAGTGCCTGCACCAGCTGAGTGTTCCTAAAATCCTTCAGGTAAGAGGCACCGGTCCCCTTGGATAAATGCTTGAACATTCACATCAGCGATGCTTATGGAGCCGGTCACTCTTGCCCTTTACACATGGACATCCGCCTAGTTTATGCTTTTCAGCCCATGCTGTGATATCCATATTTTTTTGCTTTCTTGCTCCTAGTCCATCCCATGGGACCAGTACCCAGACTGGGCAGCCGAGGACCTGTGTGACCTCCCGCGGAAGGGACACTTTGTTGGACCGGTTGCAGTTGTAGATGGCTATGTGGTGCCAGATGCTCCACTGGAAGTGTGGAAGAAGAAACTGGAAGGGTACAGTGATGTACCATACGTGATTGGCACCACCCTCCAGGAGACTGAATACGCGTAAGAGACACACTTTGGGGGCATAGTACTTAACCTTAAAATTCCCCAAAACAGCCATGTATAAATTACACATGGAGACTAAAATCGAAAAGTGAAAATCCTGGCTTACTTTCAGTGTTGAAGGCCAGGAAAAAAATGAATAACTAACTTACATTTAGGAGAAGCTGCAGCGTAACACCTACTCAGGGAATGCCATTTTGCAGCCAATCAGTGGCAGGAGGGCAGTTTGATTGAAATCAATGGGAAATCTGTTGTCAGAACCCCTTTAGAACCCACACCGAGCCACGCTGACTGGCGCTGAGTATGCCACATATCACGCAGGACATGTGTTCAGCTGAACCATCCTGTTTGTGGTGATCTTTGGTGGCCGATTATGACTGTTTAGGGCATTTTCTTTATCCAATAAAAAGTAAATGTTATAAACAGTGGAATCTTAAATACAGCTTAGTTTTACCGAGTAGCCCCCAACCTTCACTCCTTAAATGAAGGCAGCGTTATGGGAATGCCCATTGTATTGTATAATGGAGTTCTCTTGGAACCCAAATAGGACTTGTGCGCAAAATATATATTTTTTAATTTGTTGTTGGTCTTCTCTGCAGACCACCTTATTCAAACCTCTCTCAGTGGTCAGAAGAAGATTATCACTGGTTTGTGAAAGGTATGTAGCGCGCAGCGCGGCCTCCGCCAACTGCGTTATGGGAAAATCTTCAATTGCATGAAAAAGGTTCTGGGAATGCATTCATTTGATGTGTTTGCCCATGAGTTGTCACGTTGATGACATAGTTGATTATTGTCTTTTTGGTTCACAGTCCGCCTGGATACCTTTGGAGAAAATCTGACCAAAGAGGCTTTGGACCTTTATCCCACGTCGGAGTTCTGCTCTCAACCAAAACGCTGCGTGGAAAAAACCTTTATGACGATGGTGTCGGACCTACGGGCTACGTGTCCCAATAATGTGCTAGCCAGACAGGCTGCAGGTACGCCAGCAGATCAGGTCCAGCGACGGTCTCCGTCCGAGATTAGATCATTCTCTGTAACAACCTGATGATTCTTTTTTGGGACGTTCAGTTTTGAACTGGGAACCGCTTCTCTTGCTTAACTCTGAATATTTGCAACCAAAGATATATGTAAAAGAAGTAAATCCACTTTCCTTACATGTAAGCAGCACAACTAGTCACGGGCTAGAAACATCTTTCTTCGGCTCTGCAGGGGTTTCTTGTCCCCGCACCCGCTTTAACGCATGGATCGTTGTGGGTTTTGGTATAGGAACGGCTCGTTTCAGGTCTCAATAGGGACAAGGCTATTGCAAGACATGTTCTTCCTCCACTCTAATACACGCTCGCTTGTGTGTTTCGGACCATTGCTTTGCTTCAGGTGACTGACACCCTGAAATTCTTTCCCAGAATTGTTTAAAGATTGATTTTTTATCATTTCTGGGATTGTTGTCGTTGCAGATGTGCTGTCCAGTCCTGTTTACCGATATGTGGTCACCTACACTCCATCCCGACCAGCTCAGATCAGCAGCCTCTTCTCCTACGATAGCTGGTTTGCATTTCACATGTTGGACACCTTGGGATTCTTCGGGACCTTGGACTACGTATTGGGGGAGACCACCGAGGATGACCATGTGTTCCAGAGGCTGATAAGGAAATACTTCCTTCATTTTGCCAAGGAAGGTAAGAGCAGTTGGTGGGACGTTGGTGAATAGAAGGGATCTGGATCTGCCCCGTCTCACTCCTGCTTCCGTTCGCAGGTGCCATGCCGCCTGAATGGCCGGAGCTCCCCAACGCCACGGCCCTACTGTCCACAACGCTGGCAACGAGGGAAAGCTATCGTTCCGCTCAGTGCTCTTTGTGGCAGAGGAATGGGATGTTTCAGTATGCCTGGGTCAACTAGACAGAGGGAGGAATCCTGGCTGTCACGGCCTGGGCGGTGGGTTCATTATTTTAGAGCTTATTTTCTAGACTATGAGACAGAGCTACATTTGCACTACAAGAGATTCTAACTGGTAATTAGTGGCTACAGCTCAGCCGCAAAGAATTTCTGGAAATAACTTCTTGCATCTGCATTCAATAATTCTAACTTTTGGTACCGTTTCTATGGATGCTGGGGCTCTTTTTCTAGGGGTTCACTACAGTGTGATGGCCCCCGATGCTGAAGATGATTTAAGTCTTTAAGGTTTTACCTGCCCACTTTGAATATTTTTTTTTAATTATTATTATAAATAAAAAGAAAGGTTTGTCATTCCATGAAACATTTTATGTGTTTTCCCACAGCCTTCCAAAAAAGGGTAATTGAGCGGCAGAAAACCCTTTGCAATTATGTTACAGCAAGAAATGTGACCCCAAACGTTTGAATGGTAGTTATATGTAAATATACATTAATGTATTTGTTAACTGCCTTGTTTAAATTGTACAGCGCTGCATAATTTTTTGGCACTGAATAAACCAAAGAGATTATATATAAATATTTTTTTTCTTTTTAAATGGCCTAGTGAGAGGATATATATAGATAGATATATAGAGATAGTTTAGTGAAAAGGCTACCTAGAAGGTTAAACTGTTTTACCTGAAAGTGAATTGCGATGGTGGAAACAGGTCTCCAGGAGATGCAGCTCTGCTGGCTACCCCACTGTAAAGCAGCCCCCGAACATGCATTTAACACAAAAGGTATCAAACCTGATAATCACATTGACTATAAAATTATGGGGACCAAATGAAATAGAACCCCCAATCAGCAGACCTGGGGGACGGGACATAGGAATGGAGCTTTAACTGCCCCATTACACAGAACACGGTGCACGCAAGAATGAGAAGACAGGAATCCATGGCACCTCTGTAATTTTATTTAAATTCTTTTACTGGTTATCACCAAACACGATGTGCCAAAGAACTGATCTGTGTTAAAAGGGGGCAATGGGTGGGCCAAGCCTGGGACCTCCAAAGAGGTGAATGCCATTGCAAAGAGAGCCAATAAATACACATGCAGTTCTCCGGAGTCATTCGGAGAGTCCAACACGGTCACAGCTTCCCTGGGACAGCGAGAAAGTCTCAGCGACTTTGTGCAATCACAGGCTGCGGGTGGACAGAGAACACGATTCCCAGGCGATGAAAGTTTGGAGCCACCGACAAATAGGTAAGACATTAAAATTTCTAAAATGGGGGTGTCCTCCCCTCGCCATCTTTAAATCCCCCCCTTCCCCATGCCCCAGTCTAAGCAGGCATTACATGCTAGATAAGTGATTCTGTCCTGTCCCTGCATAAGAAAACATGAATAACCACCCCACACAACGTTAAATTAAAAGCACAATCCCTCAGTAAAAAGGGGGGGGGGCATCAGAAAGCTACGGGGAGGACAGGAGCAGCCAACGGGTTTAAGCAGCCGCAGCTACTGCAGAGAGAGGGTTTATAGTCCAACAGCAGACATGGTTTTCAAATACTGAAGCAGTCATTCCATTAAAAAAAAAACGGGTCATCTCAATGGCCTGGAGGGGCACATATTCTTTTCTTCAGACCCATCATTCCCGCTAACCCCTACAACGCACGACCACCGACGCTACAGAGGTGAACGGTTCCATGTCGCTTCCGGCTGCTGCGTTAATAGGAGCTGTAACGATCCTGCGGGAAAGAGACATCAGATGAGAGCGGCTTGCAATCAGAAGGTGAGGAGTCTCTATAACTGCCCCATCCCTGTATTCTATGAAAAGAAATACACATTCCCAGATTTTACCTGCAAAGTGTTCATGACACCGTTTGCCAGAACCGCCATCTTGCCAGCCACGGACTTCACACCTTGCTTGAAGTGGGTCATGTCTGCAGACGGTATAACGTTACCCAACGACACTCCAGCTGCAAGCAAACAACGTGAGACGCTATCCAAGTGCCGACTTCTCAGTAATTGCTACTTGATAAGTTATGATCCTTAACTGTACGTATTCAACTGCATTTAAAGCAAACACTTTAATCCTGTAGGCACGCCAAGACGTTTAAAACATTCCTGCTTTAGTGTATTTAACGGCCTTGCGCTTAGCCCCCTTTTTATAACATTTTTGTTTTCTACATGGGACAGACTAACAGCGGATGAACCACAATACCCTGGCACCGCGTACGCACAGCGGGTGCAGTACCTGTACTTTTATTACTGCATTACTCCATTCACATCAGCCGAATAATACTTCTAGTGATATATACACGAGGGCCGGCAGCATGCCGGGTTCAATGCCTGCCAGTGATTTGTTGTACTGACCGGCTGCATTAGCAGAATCAGGGTCTCCGAAGAGGTCTGCAGAGCTGATAGAGCTGCTGGTAGAGAGCTGCTGCAAACGGGACCTGGCTTCATACTAAAAGACAAAACACAGAACTATTAACACACCGGGACCAACGGCACAGCTTTATAGTAAGCTACACCAATACTTCGAGAGTAAAAGAAAGCGGGGGGTGTCTCGCCACGTACGGTCCAGCACTTAAATATTTGTCGCATCCCCTTTGCAAGATATCCCATAGGACAATAAGAAATAAAGACCTGTTTCTATATCTCAGAAAGGGTTTAACGCAGGGATGGGAACGTCTCACCTCCGCGTCCTGCTCTCTCCCAAAGAACATGTCCGAAGAGATCGCTTTAGCGCTGGAAAATTTCGCCCGAGCCTCGTTGGATTCTGGCGCCGGGGCGGCCTCAGGTTTTCTTCTGTTTGCAGGTCTAAGTAGAAAAAGGACATTTGTGGTCAGAGAATCGCTAGAGTTTAAGAGAAACGCTGCCCTTACAAATACTTTAATAAGATGGTCACAGCAACAAACTAAAATCTTAAACGTGAGGACAGACCACGGGGATCGTTGCCCAACTCCAATATGTTACATGACAAAATTGCCCATTTTAAATTTTTTTTGTTACTTCATTGTTTGTGTCAAACACTCAATAACCCACAGAGTATTTAAATCTTCCAACACTTTCCGTGTTCCCAGTATTTTCATGTAACTCACCGGTCGCGTACCGGCTGAATGCTGGAGATCGTCACCTCTCCCTCCTCCTCATTCTTATCAGAAGACCCCCATGAATTCTCACTCTCCCACCGAGGAGTAATTCCTTCCCCCAGTGAAAATGGGTTGTCCTTATACCTGATGACATAACATTGTTACAGTCCAATGACATCATTCATTTTGGTCTGGATGGTGTAGAGAAAAATAAATCCTTGAACTATTTGACTTCAAGCATCGTTTGTTTTAAAGCATTTCCAAATCCTCACCAAAAAACAAAAGCCCACTGAGATATCATAACTACAGTAATAAATCCTCACAGTAACTACACTATATGGACAAGGGTCACCAACACAGACTTTTTGTGGCACTGCATTCTAAATACATAGACATTAATATGGAGTTTGCCCCTCCTTGGTAAATATAGCAGCTTCCAGTCTTCTGGGAAGATTTTGGAGTTTCTGTAGGAATTTTTGCCCATTCATCCAGTAGATCATCTATAAGGTCAGGGGCCGATGTTGGACGAGGCGCCCGAAATATTAATTTCTAAGTATTAAGAATGTCATAAAAGTCCCTGATGGTGTAATGGTCAGGCGTCCCAATACTTTTGTCCGTATAGCGTGTATGCTCTTTTTAACCAAATTAGGAAGCGCAAGATCAGCTCTGTTCCATAGCAGACGCCGCCATAGAATTCTTCATTAATTGTTACCATGGTAACAGACACCGCACAGCCCCCGTAAGTACGAGTCCGCTTCAGCAGCATTGCAGACTAACCCACCAATTCCCTTTACATCTGCTGTAAAAGCTAAATCGAGAGTGCCTCTAAACCTTAATGTCAAACACAGATTTGGACTTGGCTGTTAACATATCGACAAGCTGGGATATTAACTTACTTGGGGGGTCCAGAGGTGAAGCTGGAATCTTCTAATAGGTCAAGCTGAGATCGTGAGGATTTGGTAGCCACAGGAGTCTCCTGTTCGATCACATGCATCTCGGAGAGGACGGAGTGCGAGATGGCACTACAACAAAGAAAGAAAGCGTAACGTGCTGCAGGACATAACATTTAGATTTGGCCAATAATATAGACGAATGGCAGATTCTAACCGTACCTGCGGGGACCCAGACCCATCCCCAATCGCTCCGCTTGCTCGCGCTTCTTCCCCTCCAGATTCTGCAGCCTTTTCTCCTCCTTCTTGCGGTCCACCTGTAGCTCTTGGTAGGCCAGCCTCATGGAGGTAACACTAAGAGTGCAAGAAATTTCTTATTACAACTCTAAATTGTACAGAAATTATTTGTATTTAGTACTTCAGCTGCACTCGTGGTGGAGACGGCTATCAAACATATACAAAGCCGACCACCATGGAAGTTGAAACTCACAGAGACTCCTCGGCTTCTTTTCTCAGTTCGGCTGCCTGCTGCTCTCGGAGTTTTTCTGCGACCTGCGCTTTTCGCTCGATCTCGTTAAAGCTTTGACTGCTCACCTTCTGGGCACCGAGACCTTTCTTTGCACCAAGCTAAAAAGACAAAACAAAAATGGTTCAAGACATCGCCCCGACTACCACCTCCCTACATAGCGCGAGCCGTCCGCAATAATCCTCACCCCTTTCTTAGCGGCGACCGGTTTCTTCTTTCCAATAAGAGTAGGCTTGACTTCTATAAGTAGAAACAGGAATCGGTGACTGGGGTGCATGCGCGCGCATGCATTGGGAGGTTAGTAGGGAGACGGCGGAGCCACAGCCTGGCATTCTGTGACTAAATGCCAAAGGCCATTCAGTGTTAATGCAGTAATTGTGGACAGTATGTGAAGAGACCCAGCTGTACAGAGTGTGTACAGTCACCAGTATAGAGTATAAGCTAAATTCAGGCAGCTTGATCTTCAAAATACACACTGAATGACATGCCAAGCACACAGCAGCTGGGGCGAGCCAGTCACCTGCACTCGGAGTCAGCTCCTGGACTGAAAGGCACATAGCCCTGTCTGAAGGAGAAAGGAACAGACGTGTTCAGCAGTGACACGGCACATGCAGAGAGTCTGTATGTTCTGCACACAGACACTTAGTTCATCTCTCAGGCCACAAGTTCTTTCCTCTGCAAACGCAATACATTTAAAGTGGACTCTTCATCTAAAAGCAACTTCAGCCCGGACCACAGATCCGCACGTAGGGATAACATTACTAAAGAGCTCAGCAGCAACTACGGCAACCATGGGATCCCTGGAGCTCAGTTCACTCCGGCTGTCTGAAGAATACCCCCCTTCTCAGGCCATCCTTGGGATATGTTCAGGATCAAACATCTTGTAAGGTCCCCCATTCAAAAGGAACAGAAGTTCCCGGCTAAAACCGTATAACTCACCCACTGTGGCTTTTGGCGATGTGCTCAGAATATCAACGCTGGGACCGGTTTCTGGATCTGTGAACACAACGCAAGGACATTAAATAACAGGACGGTTCTGAGACTATATACGCGGTAGGGTCTATGAAAAGAACAGCCGCTTACTTTGAGAATCGCTGTTCTCGGGGGCGCTCGCTGGTCTCGCTTCTGCAGGACCCTTCTCCGGTGGCGGTTCTACCACTGGCATCGCATCCCACGAGCCAGGCTGTGGAAGAGAAGGAGTGTTTGGATTATCAGACACAGTTACCCGATAGCTATTTTCATAATAAATCTGCTCCATATCCATAGTTGGATCCTAGGCAGCCAACACGGGAGCAAGTCCAGCTGCCAAAATTAATTTCCTTATACTATGTTCAATAAGAAGGTCTTACCTGGGTCATCTCCGTAAAGAAATCAGAGTCCCTCTTCTCTGGCGAGTTTGAAACGGCGCAGGTCATTCCATCTATCCACAGCTATAGTAAGAGAGACAAACGTCGCACATCTTTCATCTACTCAAAGTTACTTGCGAATATTTGGCACACGAGATGCCAGATTCCCTACCGGCAAACCTCTTTAGACTCACATCAGTGCCGTGGCGAGCCATGGCTGAACTGGCTAGCTGTCTGATCTTCTCCCGATACATCCGAGCACTGCGGCTGTTGTACTTGGCGTTGGTATCGCTGGTAGTGCAGCCATGCTGGTGGAAGAAGGCATTCTGGCAAAAACAAGGCAAAGAGGGGAAATAAAACAACATTAAGATCTAGAAGCAGGTGATCGAAGTGCCCTTCAGGGAAGTCATTATGGTACGACCCAGGGCACATGGAGTACATAAAAATATTCAGAAAAGGGATAAGACCTTAAAGAGCATAAACATTCAAATGCCCAGCTCGCTGCTAAAATAATAATGATCAACATGCAAATATGCAAAAAAGACAACATACGGCTATTGGACGTATTTAAGCCTTGGACAGGCGTCTTTTGAATGGCATTTGTTGGGTATGCGGCAGATATGGGTTGTGAGTATAGGATTCTCCCGTATGACTTACGGCGTTGGCGTTTCCACCTGCTTGCATGCACCTCAGCTGGAACCAGCTCCAGTTGGAATCGAGCTCCGTAGACCTGCATTGTCAGATGTTAGAGTTAAGATCAGCGTCCTCTGTACTTGGAACAGATTGTTTACGGACGGCAGCTGAAACCCTCCCTCGGCCCTCGCTCACCTAATGAAGCTGAGGTGAACCCCCAGAGAGCGGTGGATGCCGGAGCAGTCGATGCATAGGAACACGCCATAGGGGATGCTGGCCCAGCTGGGATTCTTCGCACCGCAATCGAAACAAGACTGAAAGGCAGAGAGAGGTGAGGGGTCTGCTCGGCAACGACCCCCGGCACGAGCCTAACGCAGCTTCACACGCATTCCGGTAAATGAAGCAGAGCAGGCGGCGTGCCGCCATTACCCCGCGATGGAAAGTCAGTGTTTCAGCAGACATACAACTTAACACGGGCCAGGCTGAGCTTCTACTTGGATGCCAACAGATCACTCAAACGTTACAACACAGAAACCTCAGCGTATTCACTAAAACTATTTACCCGCACGTTCGGGAGGATCTGGATCCAAAACTTACTCCTTAGTTCCTATAGAAATCCTCCCTTTTCTCAAAATGTATTTATTCTAAATCTAATGTGTACGGACAATACAGACACCGAATCTGCCCCTTTCGCCCCCCCAGTCGCCCGTTTCTCCTGCTATAAGTCGTTGGTCACGTCTTAGATTCAGGAGCCATATGTCAATTCCAGGCATGTTTAATACCCTCACTGTATTATCCTCTACCACTTCTGCTGGGTGGCTGGTCCACTCATTTACCACCTTTCTCTGTAAAGTAAAACTTCCCTATATTCCATTTCAGCGTCTGACCTCTTGTCGTTTCTCCTCCTTCACCTTGTTTAAATCCCCTTCAGTATTTAAAGGTTTCTATTACATCCCCCATCTCTCTCTCTTCTCTGTTTGGGATGTCAGTCCTTTTTGATATATTTTATCCTCTAGACCATTTACATGGCCCTCCTCTGAACTCTCTCCCAGGGCCGTAGGAAGGGTGAGGCGAGAGAGGCACTCGTCTCGGGCACATCTGCGAGGGGACGCACAGCTGCCTGATCAGCAGCTGCAGGACCGGTTGAGAGATCACAACCTCCCTCTAAACCGCACAACATTAGGGAGCGCAAGAGCTGTCACTTCAAAAGATGGCGAGCGCCGGGATATGACGTCACCCCCACGCTCTGCATCAATAGCCAGAGCGTAGTGATCAGGGAGCACGGAAGCCGAGGCCTGAAGCGACAGACCTCGCACCAAAATTGAATGGACGGTGGAGCATGGAAGATGAGAAAAGTAAGAGATGGGGAGAAGGGGGTGTACGGGCTGTGTACGTGTATATATGTGTGTTTGTAAGCTCATGGGCAGTGTATGTGTGTGTATGGGCAGATGTGTGTAAGACCAGTGTTGGTGTTTGTAAGCTGGTTTGTGTAAAGGCAGGGGTGAGTCACGGCAGTGTATGTGTAAATGTGTGTTTATGGGCAGGTGTGTGTAAAGGCAGTGTATGTGTAAATGTGTGTTAATGGGCAGGTTGTGCAAAAGCAGCGTACGTGTAAATGTGTGTTTATGGGCAGGTGTGTGTCAAGGCATCGTATGTGTAAATGCGCGTTTATGGGCAGGTGTGTGTCAAGGCATCGTATGTGTAAATGCGCGTTTATGGGCAGGTGTGTGTAAAGGCAGCGTATGTGTAAATGTGTGTTTATGGGCAGGTGTGTGTAAAGGCAGCATATGTGTAAATGTGTATGGGCAGGTGTGTGTAAAGGCAGCGTATGTGTAAATGTGTGTTTATGGGCAGGTATGTGTAAAGGCAGCGTATGTGTAAACGTGTGTTTATGGGCAGGTGTGTGTAAAGGCAGCGTATGTGTAAACGTGTGTTTATGGGCAGGTGTGTGTAAAGGCAGCGTATGTGTAAACGTGTGTTTATGGGCAGGTGTGTGTAAAGGCAGCGTATGTGTAAACGTGTGTTTATGAGCAGGTGTGTGTAAAGGCAGCGTATGTGTAAATGTGTGTTTATGGGCAGGTGTGTGTAAAGGCAGCATATGTGTAAATGTGTGTTTATGGGCAGGTGTGTGTCGAGGCAGCGTATGTGTAAATGTGTGTTTATGGGCAGGTGTGTGTAAAGGCAGCGTATGTGTAAATGTGTGTTTATGGGCAGGTGTGTGTAAAGGCAGCGTATGTGTAAATGTGTGTTTATGGGCAGGTGTGTGTAAAGGCAGCGTATGTGTAAACGTGTGTTTATGGGCAGGTGTGTGTAAAGGCAGCGTATGTGTAAACGTGTGTTTATGGGCAGGTGTGTGTAAAGGCAGCGTATGTGTAAATGTGTGTTTATGGGCAGGTGTGTGTAAAGGCAGCATATGTGTAAATGTGTGTTTATGGGCAGGTGTGTGTCGAGGCAGCGTATGTGTAAATGTGTGTTTATGGGCAGGTGTGTGTCGAGGCAGCGTATGTGTAAATGTGTGTTTATGGGCAGGTATGTGTAAAGGCAGCGTATGTGTAAATGTGTGTTTATGGGCAGGTGTGTGTAAAGGCAGCGTATGTGTAAATGTGTTTATGGGCAGGTATGTATAAAGGCAGCGTATGTGTAAATGTGTGTTTATGGGCAGGTGTGTGTCGAGGCAGCGTATGTGTAAATGTGTGTTTATGGGCAGGTGTGTGTCAAGGCAGTGTGAATGAAAATTGCCTCTGTAAAAATAGCTGGGGGGCACAATTTTCCATTCTTGCCTCAGGCACAGAAGGAGCTAGCCACGGCTCTGCTCTCTCCAGTAACCCGCATCTTATCAGACTAAATGCTAATTTAATCATTCCGCGTGTAGCCCGTGTATACTGTCAGTACAGGTATTTTTGTTGCTGGTGCACCCGGTGGAATCTTGAGCGCCAGTCCATTCTTGGCTACAGCTGCATCGCCTTCTGTAGCCCAGATTCTAAGCCTGAGCCGCCGCGTGAAGCCAGAATATCACGGTAAATAAGAACACAGCTCGCTTTTTCTTCCGTGATTGGTCGGGACGTTCGATGCCTTTCGTGCCGCAGATATTTACACGTTTACGTCACGGTTACGTCACGCGTCCCGATCTCCCAGGGGCTCGCGGGAAACCCAGAGATCAGAGACCGGCGAGGAAACTTTCCATTTACGAAACTTCTTGCTGCAAATATTACGCGCTCCGTCCAACCGAGATGAGAGGGTATTAACCCCTTCTCTGCCAGCCTCATATTATATAGTCATTTTATCAATAATTTTCCTGATAGCAATTTTGTACTAAATCTGCTTATTAAAGCCCCTGGGTTAACCCCAAATATAGGGGTAATAAGTTCATTTTAGACATATTTCCATAAAAACCCCCTCGAGGGCTGCAACACAGAGGATTCCACGTCATCCAAGCAATGGAACCAGCAACCACTCCAGTACCCGGATTCCCTGTAACCGCTCTGGCTGAGAGTGATGGGCTGTGCTGTGTACCGATATCTAGAAGGGGGCAGGTGCCGGACACCTGCATGAAAGCATTTATCCGACACCCGTTAGAAGCAGACCGGCCGGTGTCACACTAGGCCTCGCCGGCACAGCCAGCGGCATTCCGCTCTCCTACCCCTCCCGCGCTTCACTCTCCATTCACCTTACCTTGTTAGGCGGTGCCGCCCGGAGCCGTCTAAACACCGCTTGAATATCCGCTTTACTCGGTTCGGCAGCCATGTTTCCTTCCTCTCGTCAATCACTGCGACCCGACTACACAGCAGCCAATCACAGAACGCCCGTGAGGCACCGGCTGAACTCACAGGTCATCGAGAGAGCGAACCAATCAACGAGCTCAACCAGGCCAGCGCTGCGGGAAATGAGGTCACATCCGGCGGCCATGTTGGTACACCCTGTTCGTACACGGATAGGGGGTGCGGGGTAATTACTGCTCTGCTTATTTTGTGTGGAATTTATGAATGATGGGGGGGGAGCGTGTGTATGTATGTATATATATATGTATATGTATATATATATGTATATATATATATATATATATATATATATATATATATATATATATATATATATATATATATATATATATATATATATATATATTACTTACCAGGTATTTATGCCATTGAGTACCTGGTGCCCCCCAGGGTTAAATTCCTGCTCTTAGCTGTCAGCAAAAATGTATTAGCAGATGAGGCACACAGGCAGATACACACCGATATATAACTCAATATATTACATATTTATAATCACATATACTGTGTATATCATATCTATTGTATATCTACATACTGTGTATTTAAATATCTATTGTATATCTAGATCCTATGTACTGTGTATTGAAATAGCTATTATATATCTACATCCTATATACGGTGTATATAATATATTGATCATATAAGCTGATAATTTGTTGAGAGGATAATATTAACATCCCACAAAGACAAACTATAAATGAAATTTGTTTTAATCAATAAACTAATGAACATATTGCGTTAGCGAGGCTGAAGGATTATTTCCCGTCCTATTACCACAGCTGGCGAATATTTCTGAATCACAGCAGCCTGGGTATCCAGCGATAATAAAATGATATCCATATGACTGTCCGGATCATGTCAGTAGTTAAAAGCAAACAATGCTATTGTGTACATTATTCTTCATTTAATAAAGATTTTTTTTTATTAAACGTTTGACTTGCTGCTCCCCCTAAATGTTTTCCTCTTCGCGGCATCTTTCCTGCACGCAGGCAGCTTTATATACGGACCCTCCTACAGAATAACCATTAAATAACGCATTCATCGCTATTAAAAATTCGATTCCAAATTGCTTAAAGTTGCCTTTTACTCAAATAAAATTATTTTGTTATAAAAACAGTAAAAATCTAAATAAAATTTAAAAAAAAACTTGGTAAAAACAATGTTTTTTTATTATTATTTAAATACAAAATACATTTTCACAATAAGGTCACTTGCATGATGAGATGGCACTAAACATTTCCCCCTCCCTTTTCATTCGCGTTCACTGGAAAACCCGCTAGGGATCTCTCCTCGACCTTTTTCTTACGGTTTGCACGTGATCTGGGAAGATGGACGTTTGATCCGTTCGCTGCAGCTTCTTCGCTACCGACTGGGCATAAAAGAGGAGAAATCCTACTTTTTAAAGTGTGAACCCTCAGATCCAAAACTTAAACACATCCAGAAACCCGGCTTAACATTCTCTTTTTAGTTTGTTCAGCAAACGAAATTCTAAAAAATATACATTTTTTAATACCTTGCGTTGCAAAAAAAAGGTGCAGCAACTCTGAGAAAAATATGTGTTGCTCCCTTGGCGACATTTGCTTTTTTTTTTAATTATTATTTTATTTTAAAACACCCCCCCCCCTTAAGTACGAGAAGATAGAATGGTAGTTGGGGCAGAAAGTATTCACTAAAGGGTGTCACCTGCTTCAGGATTTAAATATATTATTTAGAACAGACGTGGAAGACAGAAGTAAAATCATCCCGATCGGCGCTGGCTTTTGAACGGGTTTCTCCGCGGAGCCTTCAGAATCTGGATCATTTTTTATTAAGAAAAGAAAGAAAAAAAGGAAAAAAAACTGCATTTCTAAAATAAGTGTTAAAAGCAGCAATGGATTTCGCTAGGAGGATCCAATGTTCATTGTCCATTCATGACACAAAACGCACACACACAGCTTGGTGGAAGAGCGCTGCCGGTCGACCTCAAGATGAAACGTCTTCCACGTAATTCGCAGGATAAAGTCCAACTCTCCCTGAAAGGAGACGTCCCCGGCACCAGCCCTGCTCGTCTTCCGGACCCAACTTTATGAGCTCTTCTCCTAGAAACAGGAGACAACGAGACTTAGCATGGCGGCAAAGCAGAGGGAGGTGGGAAAACCTGTGCAGAAGAGGACAACGAGCAAAAACTCCAGGCTTTTACCTCATTTGTGAGTCTCCGATAGGTTACCGTTACGATGACCATGAACCACCTATTGCCGGTTAAACCTCGTAAGGTCATCTTGCTGACCTGCCACAAAACCTATCCATGCTCACAATCCCTATAAACCTAACACCGTTCAGAATCACACAATCTAGTGCTAGATACAGAAATATGCGGCTTAGAAGTGACAAAAAACGTGCTTTTAGCTCATTTTTTCCCCAATAAACTCCCTTCATCTGCGGACCTTGAGGCGGCCATTGTTGTTGGTCGTTCTGGGCGACTTTCCCCGCTCGAACATCACGCTGAGCTTACTCTTTTAGGACAATGTCCAGCTGGGTAATTAAGACCGAGCCATTCTATTGTTTACCACAGGCAGTACGATAAGGAGTCAAGGCTTTTGTCTAGATTGGCCCAAAAGAGCACGAACGCATAGAAATGGCTAACATGCAGCCGCCTGAAAACATTATGCAAAAACTAAAACTGTTAAGAATAATAATAAAACGGGGAAAATGTTTAAAATCTTATAATTGTAATAAAAACAAAATTGGTGGGAATTCCCCTTTAACATTTGAGCGTCGTGTAAAATCTTTATAACCTAATAAGGTCAGCGGCACTAAACCAGAAATCATACAATAAACATACTTTAACAAATACAACTAATCATTTACCGTTTAGATATGACAATCCAATTCCCCACCACGTCCTTTATTCATTTTATTTTAATATATTTTGGAATAAATTGAGATTTTAGCAGTCTTTTTATTTCTTTTGTTAGTTTTTGTATGATTATTAGGGGTTTACTCCCCACACTGTATACGGTTTTTTTGGGCTACCGTTTGCATGTTTTTCACATCACCAGAAAGAGGCGTTATTCAGATCAGACATGTCCGGTTTTTGTATTTACATATAGATTTTACCTTATAGATCCCAATTCATGACTCGAAAAAAAACACAGGATTAAGATATTTACATTTTTTCTCACCAAGGTCCAAAAACACAGACCAGACACATTGATATTGCTGAGAAAATGATTAAAATAAATCGTTTAGCAGGTTGACGGTCATAAGGCTTCGATACCTTAGCCGGTCCATTCTTCAACCTAAAAAGATGACATTTAACAGAATTCTGTCTCTGTAAGCAGAGCCGTCACTTTTTCTGTGATATTATATTATAATATATTCAGATATAGTGGCCACGCTAGTAAAACGTTGTGGTTGGAAGGTTCCCAGACCAACGTAGCAGGAACGAGATATTTTTACCCATGCGGCCGACTTACCCCGTTGGGTCCGCATATCTGCAGAGACAGGCGTGTTATTTAAGAGATCGCGGTGGAGATTTATGACGAGTCTTTCGTGACATTGGTCTTTGCAAGCCGAAGGTGGCGTTCTATCACAAAGTCTGCCACGGAAACCTCTGCAGCTTGAGAAGCCCGTGGAGCAGACGCTGACCGCTAAGACTAAGCAAGGCTTAAAGAACACACGGCACCAACGCAAAACACCGCCGAGTACCACCTAATTATTTCTCGATCTTATAGAACCTTTTGGGGGGGAAAAGTTAGGTTAACTTAAAACTAAAACGAACATTTTTAGATATTCCCGACCCACTAAAAAAAAAATAATGAAAAAAATAAAAATCCAATTTCTTCCAAGGAAGGAGAGCAGGGGCAACAATCGGTTATTTTTTTGCCACTCGTTTCATGTAGATGGGGGGGAAAAAATAGTAAGAAAAAGATGGGCTTCAGGTGTATTTTGTTTTAATACATTAGACAAGTTAAGTACTGACCCTTCCTCGCATCAAGCTAAACGGATCTGAAATGAAGTGGCTGACAGGCTTTGCTCTGGGAAAAAAACAAATATATCTATATTTCTAACATTGTAGAAAATGTAAACCCCTTCTTGTCGTTACGCTGATGTTTATCAATTGAGAAGCAATAATCTGTAGAGGTTTAAAAAAATTTTTTTTCTTCATACATAATGGGGTCATTAGGAGCTGTGAGCCCCCTAAATAATAATGGCGACGCAGGGTTAGCTTGTAAGTTTCACACCGGGGTGTATTATATTGGTTAACGTTCACACTTAAAAATCAAAGGATCGGCAAAGGACGGTGCTCATCCTGGCCATCGCTTTGTGCATCAGCGGATAATCGGTACCCAGAGTGTGCCTGTAAATAAATAAGCGTGGGGGGGTTAACGGCGTGCAGGGGGAAGTCGCCTAAACTGTGCGCCATGCACTGCCGCCAGCCGGCGTGCTCTGCCGTTCGGAGGTTACATGCACTAGACCTGGGTGGTAGGATGGAGGGTGTGGGGGGGGGTAGTGCCTGTGAGGAGGTAAAGGATGGGCAGTTAAGGGAAGGTTAGTATTCTGTACCTGCTGTAAAGCTCAGCTCGTCAGCCTCCTGGCCCGTATAATCATACAGAGCTCGCACACGCACGCCCTCTACCTGTGATGCCTCGCGGCCATTACTGTCCAGGGACTTTTTAGGGCTGTCGTCCTCTGACCACTCAGATGCATCATCCTTCCCAGCACTAAAAGAAAGGATAAAGGGTTAATGAACACCACAAAACAAAACAGAACCTCTTACTTAAACTAAAAAGCTGCCGGCGATGCAGGTTTCATATATTCCTCCCGCTGGAAAGACTCAATCCTTAATCAGTCGTTGGTCTAGTCTTAGATTCAGGAGCCATATGCCTATCCCGTATATATGCTTAATACCCTCATATATATATATATATATATATATATATATATATATATATATATATATATATATATATATATATATATATATATATATTTATTATTTATATTTATACGCGGTTTAAGTGAAAGGCATCCTATGGTTAAGGAAGTGGAAACACGTTATTAATGTTATACGAGCCTTTGATACAAGAGATATCACTGCTTTGATTAAGGAAATATATAGACGGACCTGCACTTTGAGACTATCTACGGAAAAAGCAGGTAAACACAGTATAAATAAAACGGTAATAATAATAATAATATTATTATAAGTAAAAGGTCAGCTGAGAAACAGTTTCATTGTTCAACCTCTTGAAATCTGAAATGCCAACACAGCCTACCAACCCTTATTACACTAAGATTTAAGGAGTATTGGCCAAAGACAACAAAGCCAATTATTATTCGGTGTATAAAGTGCTTTGGTTCCCATAGGGTTTATTAAGTTATTTGATTTTAATACACACACACATATACAGTACACAGTAACCGCATACAGACAGTCACACGTTTACGCAGATTGTGAAGATGTCCGAATACAAGAAGTTAAACCACCAATCACCAATGTACCAGCAAATCAACGAAATCAACGTAAGCCCAGAACCAAAAAGAATGGGAAATCGTGAAAAACTGCCGGAGGTTCTTTGTCTCTGATTAGATCCCGTGCGGAGTCCCGACAGATCGACTAAACGGGTCGACAGATGTGTTAACGCAACAGGGCAGCATCCAATCAGAGAAAACGGTCCTCAAACCCATCACCGCTACAAGCGAGAGGCCCAGGAGGACAGCGTAAGGAGGCAGACGAGAGGAGGGCCGAGCGGACCCCACGCCGTGCGTAGGGGAGAAGCTATACTGACTCTAAGCGCGGGGAATCCGTCAGAGCGGCATAGAAATCCTGGTCTTCGTCTGCGTAGGAAAACCTGGGAAAGGGATGTCAAACAGATGCTGAGCTGGAGCCAAAAGCCCTTCTGTGACTCCTGATACCAATGACTCGCGATCACGGATCCATATGTACCCTCCAACACAACAAAGCTGCCTACATTTTGCATAATCCTGCCGTTTAATAATAATAAAAAAGTACTATGAATAAAATAAAATGTTTTCTGCGTATGGAGTAGTAGCAACGGACAGAATTTATAATATACTATAAAATAAATACTTTGAGATCATTCTTGAATAGTAGCCAGCTGGACAGAACGTTTAGGTCTTCATTTGACACATTAAATCCGCTCTACCTGCATTTAGTCTCACTCACCCTCTGTTCAGCTGTTGAGTAGGGGTCCCCGATGATACCCCATCTCGTGCCGGCACAATACCGGTGAGAGTCACTTCTTCCACATTCTTACTGCTGCGTTCCTTCTTGCTGATGGCTCTCTGCGTCTCTGGAGACCACTCCTGTGGATTGGAGAGAAGGTGGTCGGGGTTATATCGGTTTCCGTCTGGTTTTAAGTCACACGTTCCCTGCACACATAATCCACGTGGCCGCATACAAGAGGGAAACTTTACCTCAAACTGAGGCCAATTCATGGCCATACCCGGCCCGTGAGTGTTCCTCCACCATTTCAAGTCCTGCTGGTCATCAGCCGCCTGGATGCCCTGGTACAGATCTCTGTATAGAGCGTGGAAACTGGAAGAAAATACAATGAGGTCATCAGACATTTCCCGGTTCCCAATGTTCCAAAGAACGATGAATTATAAAAGGTGTACAATGCAGGGGAAAAGGAGACACTGGCTGAGGGTATACAGGTGACCATCAAATCTGCATATCCATGTAACACACGATGGGTATCATGTCTTCCGTGTGTATCTCTAAAAGGTAACTAAGACTGTCCTTTGATACCTTTCTCTGGACGACAGGTCAAGATGTTTGTGAATATCCAGCAGCATCTCCTTAAAGAAGCGTAGGCGCTTCTGCTCTGCCTCCTGGCAGGTTTCAAACACTTGTTCCATGTCCTCCATATAACGCGGGTTATAACGGTTTAGCTCCTCCAGAGCCTTTTCATAGTTTCCTTTCGTCTGAAGACAATATAAAAGAAGGTGAGGGAAACCCCAAGATGTTGTAATGAGACACCAGACACAGACAGTGAATGTTGGGATTAGAGGAGAACACGCAGAAGGTTGGAAGAGGTCCTTATTTCAGTTGGGGCAAAATGCTATGGAAATTCTACTGCAACTCTACCATCACCCAGAGCTCCTCAATTGCCCCTGTTGAACGTTAAGTTTACTTTGTTGACCTAGCAGAGATACCCCACCACCCCGCTACATTCACCGACCTTCTCAGCCTCCTGGGCACACTTTTCCACGCGTTCCTGCAGCTTGCGCAGCTGCTCCTGAGATACAGAGGCGTCCGCCTTAGAATGATCCTCGCGCACATGAGCCGCCCGTTCTTCCTTACATGCTACATGGTAACGCTTCTTGGCAGCTTCCACCTGGGGACGACGAAAACATGAGAGTAACACGCGTCCAAACCATGATCCCCTTCAGTGTTCCACACCGGTGATGTTACTTACAGCCATTAATAAAGTGAAAAGATGTTTATACATAGAACGCAAGTGGAAAGAATGTTAGAAACAAGATACTTTTTATTTTTTTTATATTGTTGCATAATTAACACTAAAATATACCGTGAACATTGCGTACGGTTGACTCATAGACCACATGCTGAAATGGCAACTTAAGTTGCAACAGATCAAAAATATTCTATGTTAATACTAATAGCATTTTTCCGGGCGTTTATGGATGTTTGCAAACGCCTTGTTACCCCGTCCTTGGTTTGCCCTCTATTTACAGATCGCGGATAATTAAAAACCCACAAATTCCACCATGGCAACCAGCGGAAGGTTTATACCCAACACATCGTATGCCGCGTCTGATTTATAACAGGGGTTTTGGCTGCAAAGCGTACGATGGTTTATGTTGGCGAGGTGGGAATAATAGAATCCTGCAGAGCTAGCGGTCAGATAGTTTGAAGGCAACGCATTTGCGGAGGAAAGATGGGGCTGCGGACCCTTTAATGAGCTCCGTGCTTCTCTCAAAGCCTCGCTAAGCAGGCAGCACCATGGAGGGAGGCAGCATCAGAAAGACATATTTGGACTGTTCTAGTCAACAAGACCCAGAAAGATATCCCCGATGGCCCATTTTTATATCTACTGTAAAACCTCAAGCATTCTTTATAAGCCAACTACATACAAGTTCCATGTTCATAACATGACAATACTGGTGACTGCTTCAATAGCAATAATTCAAGGAACGTGTATTCCCTCTATAACCCCTGCCTGTTGGAAGCTGCAGCACAGGCAAGTTTCCTTCTTGGGCAACTGAGAATTTGGGATAGAGACTCCGTATCCTCTACAACAGAGAGAAAGAGTTAATAGCCCAGCTACAAAGTTACATAACAGACCTTTCCAGCCGTAACCCAATCCTCTCCCCATCGCAGTCTCCACGGCTAGCAGGAAAGTCGCACCGACTTTATACCCTACCCAATTCCAACTGCAGATACCCCAAACCGGGCAAAAAGGGGGGCAAGTATGTGCCGGGATAAATTACGGGAAAGAGGAGATCCTCAACACAACGTCGAGATCTTATTATAAATATCGTAAAAGCTGAAGGAATATTCTGAAAATAACACAAGGGTGGCTTTTATTAAACAGTGATAATGACAGAACGTCTGAGATAAAGCCCGATATTCTCGGACCCATCATGTTTTGGAGGTCATTAAATTACATTTTATTTATAGAGCACCAGGAACTTCTATTCTGTCTCCTCATCCACCTTTAAATGGGCTGCCTTAACAATCACAAGACAAAGGTAAGTTAATGGGGAGGAAAAATAACGCATATCCTGGTAACAAGAAATTAAGATGGCAGGAATATAAGGTGGGCTACCAATTATTATATTTAGTTTTTTTTTTAAATTTTATTTATAGAGCGTTGGCCGATTCTGTAGCACTATTACAATAAGGAAGCGTGAAATTAAGAGTAATTAATACAGAAGGAGAAGAGGGCTCTGCTCTTGTGAGCTTACAATCTATTCACTCCCAGGAACACTCCTATACCGGCAGAGAGACGCCTCCTTTCAGGAAGCTTCGTACGATGTTGCCACAGGTCTTGCAGAAACATGTTTGGAAATGTGTACAGGTTCATCTTCCCAAACCCCACCTAACGTTTATCTATTACACATAACATTATACCGAAAACTTCAGACGGCTCCATCTCTGATCGCTAGCACCAAATTCCCCCACGGCAATTCAGGATGATTCAATCGCCGTCCCCGTTTGACTCACCTATACCGATGACGGCTCTCTATGGGAACATGTAGGGTATAATAATAATTCAGGAGGGGACAATGTGGCTTCCCCAACTGCTGAACCACGACTGTTATGGATCATGAGGCACGTTACTAATACCAGCACATCCCCTTCCAGTTAGATGGTCAACCAAATGGAATGTTGGATAAACGGGGCGTCCATTCCTAACACCCGATGGGAAATCTCTGACCCCGGGACGTATCGTGACCCATTTGTGCCGACTCGCCAAAAAAGGAACCGCAGCGCAGAAAGTCTATATCCTCGTTACATCTGCAATTTATATGCTGAACAGCTGTATGAACTCATGTTTATTCTTTTGGTATTCAGTTAAACCCCACTTCCATCTGATCCCAGCTGGCTTCTAAGGAAACCAAAGCACGAGCGTCGAGAGAAAAAAAAGTTATTAGAAGTACTAGAAGTGAAGTCTCACGACAGTTTAAAGCACCCTGGGCCTTTCTGCCTCCCTCCTGCATACATTCGCGTGGAAACATAGGAATGAACCTCAAGGCTACTTGACTATTCACATTATATATAATCGGCTCCATTACTTACATCTTTAAACTTTTTCACCCATGGTTTTTGGGCTTTGCTAAATCCCTCCTCGGCATCCCGGGTCTCGCGGAAGCCTCCGATCATCTGCTTGTGATAAGCCTCCTTCTGCCAGTCCCGCACTTTGCCGCTATCTTCGTCCCAAAGCTGATTGCGCAGCTCCGTGTGAATCTCGCTCAGTGTGTCTGCCGCCGAGAGGAAGGCATGCCAGGCCTTCTCCAACGTGCCATACTGAGGACCTGCAGGAGAAGAACACACGGGGTATAGTCCTATACCAAAGAGGGAATGGCGGCCACCAGTTCCTATACATCCCTTAAAACACCCATCGATCTACTACGCTGGCTGGAGTTACTCGCGTATCCCTTCGAAAGCCCAGGCACACGTGGGTACCGATACCACAGGTACTCACCCACCCACTGGGTTATCCAACACAATATGGCCGCTAAAAGCCACTAATGGAATGTGTTTGGTGGGGTTTGGAGATGGGTTCGACTGGAAGTTACCGCACCTTTCTCGATGGAACCCCTCCATTTGCGGCTCCAGTCCGACAGCTGCTGCGAGTAACTCTTTTCGATCTTGGCCCGTTCTCGGAAGCAGCTGACGAGATCGTTACATAGCCGGCTGCCGTCATCAATTCGTTTCACGGTGCGGCGGTAATTACCAGCCTAAACGAGTAAGAATATTATAAAATACACGCGCCGTATCCCCACCTTCCCAAGGTGGACCAACGCACGTCACACATTATAGAATGGCTGTAGGGAATGATTGACACTCACCTCCCAGAAGCTGCCCCCTACAACTTCTCCGCCATTGCCCTCCTCAGTCATTCCCGCGGATTTCTTGCAGCACAGAATGATTGCAGATTAACCTAGAACTGTAAAGACAGTTACCGTGAGTAAAAGGTACACCCTGACCTATTGTCCCACCCAAGGCCCCATTTATGATTCACCCATGAGGACAAGGCATGTTCTTAGAGGATCATGTTTTGCGAGGTGCCGCGGGGTAGCTCGACTGCAGCCCTGCCCACGTCTATTTAAAGTTCCTTCCATTCTGACCCCTACGCCCCGCACATTTTCTGCCTACACCCTTCCTACGTCTTTTTTAACCCACGCAAGTGACTGTTCTTCAAGTCTTGGGATGCCCGAAATGTTAAAAGCACTGGCCATCAGGTCAGCACATTCTGCCTCTATAAGAGAAGCAGCGCGCATGCTCGGCATAAAAACCCCCAAGAGCAAACTCAAAATAGAAGTTATGAATCATTCTGCACGACATCAGGGATTCAAATCAACGAGGAGGTCACTTTCACTCCATGTAAAGGCTGGACTACCTCCGCAGAAGACCTGCAAAGCTCTCTTTATCTCATCATTGGACCCCTCTTCATATAGGGTCTTGCTTTTAATTTCCATGGGCGCAGTAAGGAGAGGTTATTAAAAGCAGGTGCCACTTAAACCCCCCTCTCTGCATATTCTCTCGGGATCACGACCCGCTCATAAGGAGCTCATTAACCGGTTACAAGTGGGACTCTCTCGTCCGCCGGTAGAAGACCCGGGTCGGATGTCGGTGAGCGCTCTGCGCTCTTGGGCTGGTTAATAAATGAATTTCGCAGGTTCCTGTTCCAAACGCCGCTTGTTATTAAAAGCTCAGACAATCCAAGAACGGAAACAGCTCTCGGTCCCAAAATAAACTTTGAACGCGGGCCTAAAATATCAGCAACTGCTGCCAGCCATCAGTCAGGCCTCCCACCCGCGGGGTCTGCCATACTTCTCGATGTTCATGGAGAACAATCTTCCTCAATCTCCTCGGAGATCTCAAAGTATTTATTGAGTACTTGATTAATTTTTAGGGGGGGCTCCTGATATTTGAAATGGGGTAGGGATGGTAGAGGAGGCATTTGGAATGCCTGTGATTAGAAGAATGGGGACCTCTAGCGGTAAACTTCTCCCCTTCCTTCCTGCAGTTCCAGGTTTTACCACAAGGGTACTCAGGACTTCCCTCCATGGCTGGATCTTTTCAGAGCTCCTCCTATATTGAACTTGTAGACATGGTCCATTAAAATTTATTTTATACAGTGCATTTTAGGTTTTCAGATGAAGTCACAATGAAGGGTTCCAATATTCAGGAAGCCATGTCCCTTTGAACCCAGGTTTTTTTTTTTTTTTTTTTTTTTCTTTTTTTAAGTGAAGGATTCTGCGAGCAAGTCAAAGCCGAAACCATTTCCTCAGCAGGCCGGCGGAAAGGTCCTTTGAAATCTCTCAACATCTACAGCTGCTGGAAGTCCCTCAACTCTTAGCTTCCTTCCAGGGCAGAATTATGTTTCCCTCCACCCAATAAACCTCTACAGAAATCTCAAATAAAGGAGAAATCTATCTCCGCGCTCCCACCCGAGCAGTGAATACGGATATATGCTCCTTCGCATGATGACACCACAGGGCACAGCTGTCTTCTCCACAAGAAATAGACCCCCGCAGTAAAGCTCCCAAGGGCACAGGACATGTCCCGTTCTCCTGCGTGCGCAGAACACATCCGGCGCAACGTTACTGGCGCCCATACCTGGGAAATTTCTAAACGCGCTGACCCCGAGACCCATGAAATATTAACCCTTTAATAGCCCATCGTTAAGATTCTATGTAGCGACTCGCCAAATGTGTTACCCCCAAATGGCTGCAATACCGGTCCTCATACAGACTTGTAATTATTTAAAGCAGGTATTTTCCCTGTAACATACTGGTAGCAAAAGCACTAACTGGGAGTCATAAATATATATATATATATATATCTATGAGCACCGCAGGAGAGAATAGGAAGAAGTCAGCTCCAGACTGGATAACCCTGATACCCTTATAATGGGGCATTAAGACTGACGGGGTAAGTGTTCCCAGGGATGCGGATGGCATATGACACGTTGCCCCATTCTCCAGAATGGACAGGACACAGCTGGAGAAGGACACACTCCGTATCACCAAGGGCACCTAACACACACCACCCCTCTTATATGAACGGACAGGAGAGGAATACTAACACATCACATGTATGAAGCTAAAGGCACAACATACCCAATGCTTCTTCTCCTTGCGTATCGGACACTCACATTCATGCACCCAGGGCACACATCACGCAACAGCTCATTCTATCAAAAGCAAGCAGTACCAACCCTAACATAACAAACAGAAGATACATTCACCCGTCGCCTGCGTACACCGGACTCACCAGACGAGCACCCATCTCCCCGGCAGACTGCATTCACGTCACATACCTCCCAGTTAGAAGAAAAACTCCAGCACAGGAGGGCGGATCGAGACCTGCACAGACCTGCGTTCTTCCCAAATCTGTAGAGCGAGAGAATGAGGAGTCAGTGGCAGCTGCAAACCCTGAACGGAGACTCAAATCTCACATGACGCTATTCTAAATAAGGAGACCCCAATATAGCACGCCTATGCCACCCACTCCAAGTGACGCCACTCACCCAGCTGCCTCCCCTCCGTTAGGGAGTGACACCAGCAGGCATCCCTTAATGACTAATAAGAGCCGCCATTAGCGTGCGCGTGGCTTGGGTAACAGGACGCAAATTGCCCCCGACCGCGTTTACCTCTCCCAGTCCCCACATCTCGCTAAGAGACATCTCAAACCTATGTAACGAGAGGGGATCTCGTATAAACATATACCCTTCTTGATTTACAGTTTGGAATTCAGTAAACGCCAGACTGGACTACGGTGTCTGGAATTAAAGGGGTTAATCATTACCTTTGCATCTATTTTCGGGGATTTCGCAATCGTATTAGCACACCTGAGTTTTTGCAGAAATAGTGCTATGCGAGCCATTTGCTGAATTGTCAGAAAGGACACATCGCACTCGTCGCCGTATAGCATTATACCGAAGACGCACGACAGTTAACAGAAAAGAAACAAACTATTATACACACACATTATTAACTGCCATAAACCCTAGAGACCACTGCACCACGTCATAAAAATCTTAAACTATAGATCCAATATTCATGTCTCCGAAGACGTTTAGGAAATATCCGCAGCACCAACGAATCTTAAAATTCTGTACCAAAAACCCAGTTCCCATGACTTCATCACCACCGTAAACACCATGCTATGCTCTTCATATAATATATGTTTTTGCTGCATGAACTTGGAGGTTCCAGGTTCTGCCCGGAGCGAGAAGATCTTCAGCATCCAGTTCCATCCGGAGCAGTTGACATTTTTATGATTTTTTTGCTCGGTTATCTACCTCTCCAGCGAATACGTTTTTTTAAAATCATTCTCCCAAGGCCGTTTGGCTCCCATTACATATTTCGCAATCTCGGGGGGGGGGGGAATCCAGACAATCCTAGACGGTGGGTCAGAAAAATTATATTTAAATGAAGATCTGTGATCCATAAACTCTGTGCTCCATACGCTGTCCCAATACAGAAAGAGTTAAAAGTTATATTGTGCAAAGATTACGGTTAAAATTTTTTCCACTGCAAGAAAATAGTCCCTGACCCAGCTGTGAGGTCCGTCTAAAGCCAATATACTTTTAGGAGTGATTTAGGGTGCCACGTGCGTTGCCAGTGGCCATCTCGACGGGGCGCTGGTAATACACGCATCTATGGGACATTTATTTATGGGTCAATGCATCGGCGTCTTCGTTTTGGGACGAAGGTTAAAACACGATATATATATAGCACTAGCAGATACTTTCCCTTTAAATGGAACTTTGCCAAGATTATGCGTCACCCAAGTACTTGGTCACCGTTTCAGTGACAGCATCCATACTGCACCCAGTACCGGCTGTCACAAGCTACCGCCGCTATTGCTAAGGCGCGGGCAAATGTGAAAAAGGATATAAAAAGGTCAGGGTGTGGATTTGTCTACCAAATACTAAGCGGAACCTGGCCAATATTAAAACATATTTGGAGCCCACACTGCCAATCAAATACGCGAATGGCAGCCGTCTCGCAGCGGTCAATATCTGGGCAACAACTTATCTGCGGCGAAGCCTTTTTCAGCACCAGGAATGCTGGGCGACACCAGTTTGGCACTCAAGGGGTTAACAATATTCCAGTTTACTGGAACACAAGTAACTGGGTACAGCGTAGGCTAAACACGGAACAAGGAGGACCTGCTCACAAGAGCTTACAGTCTAGTGCACGACCCCAGTCCAGGGATATCCCAGCCTGAGCACAGGTATATCAATTAAAAATGTATTAATAGACTTGAGTTCGGGCGAGGGTACACAGAAATCCTGGTCCGTCTGTGGCCCTTGGGGACTGGAGTTCTGCAGCCTTAAAGAAAACCTCAATTAAGCCTGTGATGATGTTCTTCATCAATGCTTTGTGCCCACAGGAGTTAAAGTTTGTTAGGGGCAGAGGGGCTTTAATTGGGGGTTAGATACCCCTTCACATAACCTCTCGGTTACCGGTGGGTCCGCGTCACACAAAGCCTGTTGGAAACGTTACGCAGCCATGAAAAAAATAAAAGTCAGCAAATAAAGTCTATGCAAACAGCTTCCATTCTAGACCCAGATCTCAAACAAACAGCATCTGTGAGAAACGAGCATACATAACATATAAAGAATAAAATATATTCGGCCCCCGTTAAGTTTCAGGTTTTATGCCAACCGCCCCGACCGCGTGCAGCACAATGGCTGCGTTCACATCGGAGGCTCCGGACTTGATCTTTGGCCAAATCAAACCCGCGTTCCTTCCAGAAGGTGGAATTTTACTGTCAGCCCTCGCGGTGGCTGCCACGGCTCCCAGTTCCAGAAGCCACCAGTATCCCCGCAGATACAAAACGCCTGCGTTAGGGTGTGCGCTGCTGGCCATCGCAGTACGGCCACCATTTCCCAGGTCAATCGGCCCACACGAGAGGGCAAAGCCAAGTAACAGAGCGACCGGTTCTACTGAACCCAAACAATGAGCAAGCACTCCTAGAATAAGTATTTGGAAACCTCTCACTCTTTGTTACGAGACTTTATGTGAATTCCAAGCACGTCACTTAATTTACGGTTTGATGATTAACACCGTTGGGTTTGTATATTCCCAGCGCCAAGCACGCACGCACCCTCGGAACCGATTATTAAAAGGTTGCTCCATGAAATGTTCTCGTTTACTGCTTTGTAATAATTTTGATATCGGTTAGCTTCTTCCATACGGTCCTCCCTCCGTCTCCCAACCAGAAAAGGTCTTCATGTAGAAGACGTGATTATAGATTGTGTAGGCCTCTCAGACGCGGCTTACCCTACATGTCCTCGGGTCGGCACGGCAGAGGGGAGTCTGGGAATACCCAAAACTACGGAAAAAAAAGTGTTCATTTTTAAAGGCAGACCAAAAAAAAATATTTACATTTCCAGGAAACAGCAAAGCAAACTCTGCAACATCAATTTTTAAAAGACCATATTGGACGTCAATCAATATCATTAACAGAGTCGAGTAGCCTTCAGACAAGAACTTGAGAAAAGTATAGATAAAAATGTATCTAACATTCCAGTTAATAAATGTAGTAAATATCCAGAAAATACTGTAGACCAATGAAATACGGCAAAAATAGAAATACAACCAGCAAGCGGGGAGACCTACAAACAGGAGCCCCCTCTTCTGATAGCAGCGTGCCATCATGTGGGCTCCTGGAACCCTCGATGATGGCCGTCTGCGAACATCTAGTTTGTGCCAAGTGACCCATAATGCCAAGACTAAACATTAGGGCTGCAACAACTAATCGATAAAATCGATAATAATCGATAATGAAATTCGTTGGCAACGAATTTCATTATCGATTAGTTGAATCGATTATTATCGATTATAAAATGAGGGTTTTTTCAGAGCAAACGCTCTGAAAAATCCCCCTCATTGTATAATCCGTGTAGTCTTACTCACCGTCTCACAGCAGCAGCTCCTACTTACTCCCCCTCCCTGTAATCACTGTGACAACTGGCCCCGCCCCTTCCTTCTCCAGGCCAGAACCACATGGCTGTGACACTCATCTAACTGTAAGTATATGTATGTATATATATATATATATATATATATATATATATATATATATATATATATATATATATAATGTGTGTGTATATATATATATATGTATATATATATATATATATATATATATATATATATATATATATGTGTATGTGTGTGTATATATATATATATGTATGTGTGTGTATATATGTATATGTATGTAATATATATATATATATTTGGGCTACTGAAAGTTAGGGGAGGTGGGGGTTAATTTAGGGGCAGTTATGGTTAATTGGGTGTTTAGGGTTAATTTAGGGGCAGTTATGTTAATAGGGTGTTTAGGGTTAATTTAGGAGCAGCTGTGGTTAATGGGGTGTTTGGGGTTAATTTGAGGCAGTTGTGGTTAATGGTGTGTTTAGGGTTAATTTAGGGGATGCTGTGGTTGATGGGGTCTTTAGGGTTAATTTAGGGGATGCTGTGGTTAAGGGTTAATTTAGGGGCAGTTATGGTTAGTGGGGAGTTTAGGGTTAATTTAGGGGAATCTAAATCCTGGGGGCAGTGAAGTGACATATCTGGGGGTATAAGGCATATACAGTATATAAGGCATATGTGGGGAGGGCAGTGTGGCATGTCTGGGGAGGACGGAGTGGTGTATCAGGGTGTATAAGGCATATCTGGGGGTAGAGTGGCATATCTGGGGGTAGAGAAGTGGCATGTCTGGGAGGCAGGGTGGCATGTCTGGGGAGGATGGAGTGGGGTATCAGGGGGTATAAGGTGTATCAGGCACAGTGGCAGATGTGGGAGGCAGCGTGGAGTGGCAGATGTGGGGAGGGCAGGGTGGCATGTCTGGGGAGGATGGAGTGGTGTTTCAGGGGGTATAAGGCGTATCAGGCACAGTGGCATGTGGGGGGTAGAGTGGAGTGGCAGATGTGGGAGGCAGCGTGGCGTGGCAGATGTGGGAGGCAGCGTGGCGTGGCAGATGTGGGAGGCAGCGTGGAGTGGCAGATGTGGGAGGCAGCGTGGAGTGGCAGATGTGGGAGGCAGCGTGGAGTGCTGTGGTAGGCAGCGTGGCATATGTGGGGGGGCAGCATGGCAAGCCTGGGCTCAAATGTGCATATATTGGGGGGCTGGTTGGGAAATAAAGACAAGAAATGTATTACCAAAGTTTTTTTATTCTGCTGTTTGTATTTAACATCATTTGTTTAGTAAATTATTTTAAATAAATGAAAAAAATTTACATTCATTTTTTTTATCCGATTAATCGATTAATCGAAAAAATAATCGGCCAACTAATCGATTATTAAAATAATCGTTAGTTGCAGCCCTACTAAACATATACCATATTTGATCTATAGATATACATTAGCTAGAAGAAGCATAAGGCGAGTCTGTAGGGAGTAAGACAGGTCCGAGTAACTATCCTCAGCCGGAAGCTCGTTAGATCGATGTACAGGGTCACTTTGTTCCCGACAAACAGCTTGGCAGCTTTGATATATTTATTTTCTTCTGCTTGGCAGCTTCTCATCTGAATTGGTCCAAGAGACAATGGTGTGTATATAGAAGACGGTGGTAACTTTTACAGAAGACAAGGAGTCACATTACGCTTCGGGGACCTCCAGAGATCTCTTCTTCCATCTCTTGCTTCCATCTGAAAAGAGACCTCTGTGCTCTCCACAGCTTAGGCTTTTCTCTTGACAAACAGGTTGGTTCGCTTTATCCAGAGCTTTTTCAAATTTTAACACTTGGTGACATCTCTCCCGAGGCCTTTACAGCGAGCGATATTACACCGGACACCTCATCCATGGACTCAGCTACCACGTTAAGCTCCAGAGTCCAAACGCATGCCACGCTGGCTGGGAATCCTGGGAGTCGCAGTGCCCTAGGTTGCCGCACCCTATGTTACAGCATGTGAAAATATTACCGCAGCTGTGCCGAGCCGTCATACTCCGCCGGTCACAGAAATAAACAAGCAGTATTAGACACTTAAGATCCGCGGCACGATCCTTGTGCAGAAACAAGCAGGATGATTAAAAGGACATCAACCGGATAGAATATCTGCACGTCGTGAAGCATTCCGACATCTTACATTCACACAAAGTCCATCAAGACATCCCTGCACTACTTTTTAGCACTTTGGGGGGGGGGGTAATATATATATATATATATGTATATATGGGACACAATTCTTGATGCAAAGTTCTATGTGAAGCTGCACAGCGGACACCACCCTGCGTGATAAACATGGAGATCCCACCAAGATATCCGAGGTCCCTAAAGCTTATAGAACGTTACAGCTTTTTCTGCGTTGGTCGAATAAAAAGGTATCAACTTTGATTAAAAACTATTGAAATCGTAAAACGGTCCAGTTTTCTGACACTTCGCCTTGACGGCAGTGAGTTTACTTAATTTTAATAACTCTCAGCCAGGTCTTTTTGAGACATTAGGGGGATTTGGCACGGAGCCAGCAGAGGAACGCTGTACCTGCGCATGGGCCGCCGCACGCCCGTCTCTGCAGGTTTTGAGACACGTGATTGGCTCTACAATATAACCCCTATGGAGGAAGAGGCTGGGCAGCAGCACTGTGGAGAGTTAATTTAATCAGCCAGTCGGGATATTATCAGGGCATACATATAACTCAGGGGTGTCCAACCTGCGGCCCTCCAGCTGCTGCAGGACTACATCTCTCATACTCCTAAGCCAGCCCCTTAGCTGAAAGAGCATTATGGGAGATGTAGTCTTGCAGCAGCTGGAGGGCCGCAGGTTGGACACCCCTGATAAGGCATACGTCAGATCTCCTGATATAAACACCAGGAGTTTAACAGCACGACACAACGTCTGCACATATAGCGTCATGGCACCAACAGCTATCCCAATGCGTAGAAGTAGATCTGGCACCCAACAGGAGTGCAATGAGAGCCACCCTAATGAGGAGAGAGAGGAGAGAAGAAAGGACTAAAGGGTTTAGTAACAGAGAGGACAAAGTTTAGCTTATGCTCATGACACATTACACGAAAATACACGTAAATGGCATACGGCTCTGAAATCTTTAAGATCCGAGTCTTTAAAGCAGGGAAAAAACGGCAGACTAGATGGACCAAGCATAGAGGCCTCAAGTCTCTCGGAAAATCCGGGAGTCTCCAGAAGACGTGGATCTATTTCCACCTCCCTCCCTGATGCACGCTCTCTCATTCACTCTCTTACAACGTCTCCCTACCTTCTCTGGCAACCGCGTCCCCTTTCCGCAGCTGCACTTCTTCTTTTGCATCTTCTTGTTCTTCTGTCTTCTTTCTTTTCTCCATTGTCTCAGCTCCATTGTATTCTAGGCCTCCCGGAGCGCTTCCTCAAAAGGGCGGAGCCTTTGCTCACCTTTTCCCTAATTGGGAGAACAGGGGAGAGGCTGTCCCAGTGGGACGCAAGGTGGCTCCGCCCTTTTGCGGAAGTACTCCAGGAGGCCAGAACATTGCAGATGGATTCACAGAGACGGTGAGGGTGCATGTGCGTGCGCAGAGGCGTCACGCTTTTGAGGAAGTGCTCTGGTACGCCTGGCTAACAGAGCTGATGACAGGGAGAATCAGACCAAGAAAGAAGACAGAAGACAGAAGTACGAGAGGCAAGAGAAGAAACAGAGCAGCGCAAAAGGAGACAGGGACATGGAGGCGGTCAGCGGAGAAGGTAGGGAGACACTGAAAGCGACGAGAGAGAACGGCTCCAAACCCCGACTCCCTACAAACACCCCGAAGCCCATTTTCCAAACCTGGGATCTCCGTGAACGGTTCCGATCTGCCGTCAAATTCTACGCTTCTATTTTAACCTTTTAGAAGGAAATTCAACGCCTTGTTCGCCCTTCCGAGACTCAAAGAATTAAATCAATCACTGCAGGAGCAGAGAATAGCAAGATTACTGATTAACCCACCTGTGCTGGACCGTGGATTCGTGTAAATACACCGAGCTAGAAGGCCAACCAACAGCAAATACATGGAAGGGGGGTGTTACAGTCACACGCGAATTGTCTTAAAGCAAGCGTGGTTAGAAATATACTTTAAAAACATAAGTCTACCCACGAAAGAGGCCCTGAAGCCACCAGCAAGTTCTGTTATTAAAGGTCGTTCTACCGGCTCCAATGTTGTTACCATAGAAACTGAAATACCTTCTTAATGATTTCTGTTGGATTTAACATTTAACAAAAGGAGAGTAAATCTGAAATTACTTAAGAGGAACAGAGCCTTTAAGGTTCCAGCGTTACAAAAAACATCTCATCCAAGGTCAAGCCAATTACCGGCCCCATCGCATGTAATTACATAGGAAACGCGGTCTGCCAGCGCCCACCCAGCCTGAACTCTTCCCAATCGCCAACACGCCGTCTCAAAGGCCAAGCTGAAAACCCCAAAAACAGAAGGTTTAGCGAGCGGGCAGCAAGACGGAGAAGAACCAGAACTTCTGGAAAAGGCAAGCATCGTTACGATCTCTCTAAACTCAGATCGCTCCTAAGAACTGGTCATAGAATTACACATTGGCAGGGCCACTCATTTTAACAAATATTTACCCAGTTCGGGCATCAGTCAGACATCTCATTTTCAGACATAAAAAGGACATAATGCAGAACATTTACCCATCTACCATCATACCATAACCAGAAACTTAGAAAGATTATATTATAAATACACAACTCATACAGTATATTCCCCTAAAGCGGATATACCTCCCATTACTGCAAAGTAACCATCTCTAGATGACATCGATACAGATTATAACACAAAGTACTGATGCGCCAGGACAAGAAGTTTCCAATAATGATACAGAATAACGCGACATACTGAGGACATTTAAACCAATAGGAACCCGATCTATAGCAGAACATACTTGGAAAATAAAGGACCCGCAAACACTTGTAACTAATCAAAGAACTGGGTGCCACCAACGTGCAATTAGACTATAGAGGCTGCCAATGTAACCTGTGCCAGATGAGAAAGGGCAACGAGGTGCCACTATGACCGGCATCGAAGGGTAAAAACATTAGTCATTAAACTCAAAGATGTTTCCTATCAGCCTACATATCGATGAATTGCAAGAACAAGAAGCTACAAGGTTAGAACGTTACTCCGGATTACACATAACCCATACCCTCACACTTCGTATGCCTATGTGAAATACACCCCATACAATAAAGGAGAAGTTGAGAACCTAAAGCCCAAATCTAGAGAAGGCTGGCGCTATAAAACCCAGGAAAATAAATAAGCCTACCCAATGGTATAGATAATAGAAACTTTATTGTGTATACAATCCAAGATATGAAAGAGATACAAAATATCACTAATACACACAGAGGACTCGTCATCCAGCGTGAGGCAGGAACCAGCTGTCCCAACGTCATCTACAACCAACTCATTCATGAACTTATTCCAAAATTCTCACTTCTCCCCAGCCTCTCCATATCATTTCCACACCACCCTTCCCTTAAATGAGACTAAAACATACACTGCCATCTATGACTGCTCTCAGGGTAACTTGCTAGGGTTATCTAGTCCTTACCGGGGCAATATGGACCATTCATCAAATTTTATGAGCAAGAAGAACAAGACGTTTATCATTCATTGTAACTGGAAGACCACTATCTCCATGGTAGAAGAGGTCTCAGAGGGCCTCTGTTGCCCCAACCAGGAAGGAATGATTTGGATGAAATTATTATTCTGGCTCGGGGCTTTTCCCGGCTGGCATCAGAAGTGCACCGACAGGTTTACAGGACTCCGAGTCAGCTGGGAATGCCTGCGCAATACCCACACGCCGCAAGCACGGAGCGAACCTTCAGCACTACTACCCCGACTCCACAAACCGCCCCACCAGGATGTCCAGAGAAACCCCAAACAGTCCCCGTTTCATTCCACGCAAAGATCTCGTACCCAAATTCAAACAGTAACCGTACACCAGAAAAACATACTGACGGCATATTAATTTTCTGGGACTGCAAGCTTAGCAAAAAAAATAAACAAACATATTTCATATTCCGCGTATTCCCGCACCGCAGGACGCGTCGGCCAACTCAAAATAAACATTAAACAACAAACACAAGAAACATGCAGCGTCTGCTGCGTTGGAAATGAAGCTACTGTATACCAGGAGGTGCGTGATTTACTGCAATGCGTCACCAACACCTTCAGAATGTACGGGGTTAAAAAGGTTTTTCCCCCCATAGAATCCGGGGATATAAATCACGGAGCCGTACAGATTTATTTATATAGATACAGCCTATATTACACAATATACAGGCGGCATAAGGAAAACGAGGAGTCCCGGCAAGCAACGGCCAAATCGTTTACAGGGCAGTCAAACCCCCCCCCCCAGATTTTACATATTAACTCTTTCACCATCGCAGACTGAAGGAATGGGTTCTTCAGCAAGGGCTCTTTGACAACGAAAGAGTTAAAGAGGGCAGCAGGGTGCTCAAGTTTCAGTGTGGGAATTTCTGGAGCGTTCTAACCTTTACAGAAAGGCTTTATTTCCCCGGCAACAACACCTGATCAGATGCCTGCTTTCTACCAGCCTGCAGTGCAGCAAACATACCCCCCCCGCATACCCTTATACCCCCCCCCAGGAGAGGCATTAAAACTACAGTCTAGCAACAAACAACGCAGAGGTACCGAAGCAGAAACGGTTTCCTTAGCACAGCGATCAACAGACGAACGAGGCACAGGTCTCCAGACGCTGCGTTACCGGCTTACAGAGGGGGCAAGCGGCTACATTATCACCATCTTTTATTTATATAGCGCCAACATATTCCGCAGCGCTGTTCGTACATTCAAAAGGGTCCGACGAAACCAGAACCAACCGAGACGAACCCACACATTAGGCATCTATAGAACTGCTATAGACTGTACATAGGGATCATCGTGTTTATGGAGCTTTAATATCCCGGTTCTTACCTGTAACAAAGCAGAGGAGGAAGGACGGAGGAGGAGAATACAAAAATATTCATAGAAATGGCTCCAGGAGCCTCGGGTCTGCTTGGCAAACAAGCGGCTTGGAAAATTTCAATCTGCGTTTGGCACGGAGCAGGGGGGAGAGCTGCGCGACGGAGCTTAGAGACGGATTGAATTAATCTACGCAACGCTGAGAAGGAGCCAAAGCGTCCGCAGCCCGCGTACAGCGGCAGAATCCCCCCCCACACTCCAAACCCTGTTAAAGCATCCCAGTGTTACACTGGACAGAACAATCTTTGTTCTGGGGGAACGATGGAAAGGCTGGGACGGGGTGTGTGGTTGGAGGTCGCGTGAATTCATTTCCGCACAGTTTAACACCCCTCCCGTGAGCCTGTACAGCATGGCGTGCGTCTGCATATAGATTGGTGTGATTCCTATCCTGCAGAGCTGACACTCTCTAAGAGAACAGCACACGGGGGTTATTTAATGCGCGTGATTTGCATTAGGGATGGCCAACCACAGCATCTTTCTGCCGGGACCGTGCCGACCGTTGAATATATAGTTCAATTGATGACAAGAGAACCCTGAACTATGCATTCTATGCCTTGTCCGGCAGATGAAAACCCACCCTTTACGATTGTTAGTGAATAAACCACTGACGTCATAAAATATCCAACACGCAGAACCTTTACTTAAACACATCACACATTCGTATCCTGATCCAGCAGCCGGAGATATACACGAATAACGCACGCACATAAAGACCCCCTTTTTGACCTGGGGGGTGGGGGCAATTTACTGAACCTGGGACATCAGAAAAAATAGAATTCTCACCACTTGAAAACGACAGGAACCGGACCAAACCCCTATTAAAAATGGTTGGCTACTCCTTTAACATCCACTTGAACCGTTTTATTATAGTACGTTTCTAGGATAAACACGGCTTTAGGTTTATTCCGAAGATTTATGGATTTCCTTCCCATGTTTGTTTTTCGTTTCTTTTCTTTTCTGTTTTATCAGCCGTTGGGTCAATCCGCCACGTTAAACTTAAACAGTTTGTTCCTCTCGTCTTAGGTCAAGCCGGTCAGTCCTGGGATTCGCGACCCCTCTTAAGGAAAGAGGAAGGAGACAAGCAAACACTTAACACGCCAGGAAAGAATAAAGAAATCTGTTAACGGAACAGATAAAAACGGGGGGAAATCACACTTAATGAACAAAAGGAATCGTGCGATACGCCATTCAGCCATCGTCTGTATCGGGGTTACAATCCATACAATACATAAAGAACATACGACCGATATACCTCAAAGGATTAAGATACGACAAATCTTCCTTAAAAAGCCGGGGAAAAAAGTCCCATTTTATCAGCCAGCTGCTTGAGAAGTTGCTGGGGAAATACCAAGCCACCAGTGCTCAAGCAGGCACGTCAACAGCAAGATGTATATCACATTCAGGAAGGCAGAAAAATAGGAGATGCTGGTCTTATTTAAATAGATACCACGACCGAAAATCTGAGGAATGTGTGATTATTCACCCAAAAGCTTTTCCTCTTTATTCTGTATTACTATAACCCACACATAGCCCTACATGTAACATATGGACAGGAGGATCGGGTTCTTTTATTGGGGGACAAGAGATTATAAATTAAAAATTTAAAGAGAGCCTTGGGTCTATCCTTCTAGAGGTTCAAGGAAAGTGAAGACCAAAGCAAGCAGGGCTACCGTCTTATACATATACAAAACGGGCGCAATTAACATGTTTCTAGTGAAGCAGAACTGCTAAAAAAAATAAAAAAAAAAATAAAGGTTTCTTCCGCAGAGGCCAATGGATCTTCTCAACGTGAGCCAAGCCATGCAGGGACCCATGCAAGAGCGGGTATCGTGACACAGCCCTGCTCTCTGTATGAGCATAAGGCCCAGACCGCAGGTGCAGATGGACTGAAACACACAGCACAGCGCTCCTCTTTCAGCCCCCGTACCCCTCTTTCCTCACCAATGCCCTGTTTTCTAGGAGCTCAGAACAAATGGCTTTATGAATTAAACATTATTCTTACGCCCGGGTTACACACATAGCTACCACGCTGTAACGACGCCTGCAGTTGAGTCCGAGGAAGGCAGACTAGGGGTCCCCTGCAATAAATGCGACACGGCCGATAAATAAATCCACCCAATTTCACTATACATTACACAGGGCCAATCCAACGTCTACATAGGGACATGTTCCGCATGGCAAGACAATACCCGGAGTAATAGTTTTGTAGCCAAGGCTACTACCTGCTACTTAAGATTTGCCCAGACCTGTTCACAGCTACTTCACTAAGCTACTATACGGGATTATGCCGCATATAGAAATGTATACGCAGATAAAGCCTAGAAAAGCCGTTATCAGCGTTACAAACCAGAGCGTTCCGCCTGCAAACACACCGGCTGATAAACTTCAACAATAATTTATACAAAAAGAAGAAACGCGGCCCATCGGTAGTATTCATCGCGTCGCTCGCTTTATGTATCCATTTGTGTTTACAAACATTATTAAAAATGTATCAAAACAAATCATTTCAAAGAAAAAAACATTTCAAATAAACAAAAAACATAATCATCACCAATTTAAAACCTCATCTCAACAGAACCCCCGCTACAGCGCCCACCCACGTAATCTACCGGTTTAGCGCACATTGCCCAATCGCTCTGGTGGAAAGGGCTGCGTACGTTATATACGGGACGACGACGGAGTGAATGCAGCCATCGGAGCAGCGGAATAAGCGATCATAAGAAAGATTTTAAAAAACGAGGACTCCCCGGAAGCTAGAGCATCCCGTCCGTCAATTTAGAAACATAGGCCCCGTTCGGCCCCCGTCCAGTCGCCCGCTGTAAAGACTCAACCCTTAATCAGTCGTTGGTCTCGTCTTAGATCCAGGAGCCGTATGCCTATCTGATACATGTTTAAATTCCCTCACTGTATTACCCTCTACCACTTCTGCTGGGAGGCTGCTGCACTTATTTACCGCCCTATATATAATGATGATCAGCGATTATCAACTCATCGGGACTGTACGGATAGGGCTTATTTTAAAATAACCCTAGGGATGCTTTTAAACCTTACAGGTAAAGGTTCTGGTCCCCAATAGTACATAGAGACGACCGCTGCTATCCCTAATTCTAACACGCAGCTGCCTCGGTTTGCTACCCAGGGGCAGAGCGTGAAGGGCAGCCACTGAAACACAAGGGGTATTACGGAGGGGTTCGAGATCCCACTCCATCCTTGGCAGGTCCTGCGACATCTCCAAACCTTCCTGCTGCCACCCCTGCCGGTTTACCAAAAATTGGTGAATCGGTAGTTCAGAACGGTCCACTAAAGAAACGAGCGATCCATACCATTAGAATTTCCGTATTTAATAATAATTGCACTGCGATCAGGTATCCGAGAAATGCGTCTGGGATGGATCTAGGACGGGGCGGCTCCGGTGTGATGTTTGGGGAAAGCGGCATTCACGATATATACGCCGGGAAGCTTTAGTCCTCCCCGCACACTCTGAACGTAAACACGAGAGGTAAAGCAGTAGATTAAAATTTAATCCGCAGCCTCTCGTTTAACAGCATTCCTTATACAACGAATGAGTCCAGCCAGCTCCGGCTGCCATTATCCTGCTCGCAGCTCACTTACCCTTCACTCACCCAGAAGGGCCGGGCACTCACCCTGCCGCCTGGGCACTCACCCTGTCGCCTAAACTCAGTCAAGGGGGCACCCGGTGCTCACCCAAAGTCAGTCAAGTGCTCTTTCTGCACTTACCCTTCACTCACCCAGAATGGCCTGGCACTCACCCTGCCACCTAAGCCCAGACAAGGGGGCACCCGGCACTCACCCAGCCACCCAAACTCAGTCACGGGGGTACTCACCCTGCCGCCCAAACCCAGTCAAGGGGGCGCCCACCCAAAGTCAGTCAAGTGCTCTTTCTGCACTTACCCTTCGCTCACCCAGAAGAGCCCAGCGCTCACCCTCCAGCCAAAACTCTTACTCAGGTGGGCCCAGCACTCACAATTCACTCAATGTATTAAGCTAACCGCACATCACTCCCTTTCTCTACTTAATTCACCTCCCCATGGAATGAAAACCAGCAACACTCGAGCTGGGGGTCTCCACTGCAACTCCCATCTCCTTCAGCCAGACCCTCACACCGATAGCAACTGAAGTTCAAGCTGCAACAACAGGTGCAGGGCCACAGGTGGCTTAATTATCTCCACTCACACTCACTACTTCTCATAGCTTTCCTAGTTCACTACCCACCTCTCCTCCACTCACCACTCATCCATACACCTTTACATATCCCTTACCCCCCCCCTCACACTCACCTCTGAGGTTAGACTGTTAATCCTGAGTACAGTGTCCAGGCTGTTTGTCTGTCTGTCCCAGATGAGTGACAGCTTCCTGAATGAAATATACCCCCTACCTGCATGTATCTGCCCCTCTCCCTGTGGGCTGAGTGCTGCTGTCTATTCCTCTCTCTGCAGTCTGTCTCTCTCCCTGAGTGCACTCCCACTCCTCCTCCTCCCCCTGAGTATAATCTGGAGTACGCCCACTCCCTGCTAATTATCCCTCCCTCTCTCCGCCTCTCCCTCCCTCTCTCCGCCTCTCCCTCCTGCCTGCTCTACCCTCTCCAGCACTCTCTTTACAGGTCTCTCGGTCTCTCTCTTGCATCCTCTCCATCAGGAGCAGAATGAATACCCCATTAGAGTATTCACTAAACTGTGCATAATAATGATAATAATTATTATTAATAATAGTAACAAATAAACATTTATAAAAATGTCAGGATTTTACACAAAAATTACCCTCTATATAAAAAATGACGTTATGGCAGACGTGTGTTGGCTGGTAGTTCAGTTTGTACATACGGCTAAGGAACAAGTTCTACACATTGCTAAAGCGCCGCTATATTCCGCAGCGCTGTACAATTGGTCTCGCCCAGCACCTTTAGCCAGGGACCCTTCTAAGATATGCATTGTGCAGGGAGAGTTTTTAATATTCAAATATATTATTATGTATATGTGCATAAGAAACTCACTGTTTATGTGCCATAGGACCTGTGCTGTCTGTGTTGTAAAGACCTGTATTGTTATTCCTCCCCATTAAGTTATCTCTCTCCTGTAAAGTTGCTGATTGTTGTTGATTGGTTCAGACAGCCTTTGTACGGGTAAGGAGGAGAAGGCGAGAACTCCAAGGCAGCAAAGTGATTGAAAAATGTCCGTGATTGTTTGTGATACCTTTTAGTGGCCCAACCAAGTTTTCAAGACCTCTGTGGCTCCTTCTTTGAATGTAAGGGCAAACTGAGGGCAAGAAGGCATGAAGAGAGAAGGCAAGTCAGCACTTGGGATCACACTGATTAATCCCAGATTCCTGTGAAGGATGAAGGCGCCGTACAATTTCGTTTAAGATTATAATGTATTCTTGCACCAAGTCCATGTTCTGGAATCATTGAGACCGTGAAGCCAAGTACTGCATGAGCCATGACAGGAGACTTCTAATGACTCTCCTCTGAACGCTCTGATCCTATTACTTGGGACTGTGTTTCTAAAACCCTATAGGTGGAAATCCCTTTAACCCTTTCATTTGCTAGGGAATGGAAGCCGAGCATTGCTGCCCCATTTGGCACTCAAAGGGTTAATCTATCAACTCATGATAAAACGTGTGGGTCTATCCAGAGAATTTCCCCAAATGTAATCACGTGCTGTTATAAATTAGTTCAAAATTGATTCAACAATTCAGTCAAATTAATAAAACAGTCCTCATTATTTTTATCCATGGATTAGACGGGATCCTCCCCGACCCTTATCTTCACTTATTCCTGGAAAGCCCTTCTGTAAATTCCATAGATTGCATTCAGCACTGAAGAGATAAATCTGCGAGTTCCGTGGCGTCCGAGCACCGGTGGTCAGAAATATGAAGAATGCGGTTACTTAAAGTTCTTTCTGCATGTTGAGTGATGCTTCTTGCCCAACGGGTTTTAAAAGCCCCACAAGGTGTTCACCATGACCCAGGGAGTCCGTGCTCCTTAGAAGGATCTGTCCATTATGTTTCCAGATCTGTCCGCTGCCCACCCAAATTCCTTAACCACCCCCCGAGCGCATACTTCCCAACATTTCCAATGGCCAATGGGGGGACAGTTTTCCTTAAGTGGGGTATTTAGAGGTGAGACCAGGAGGTGGTACCGAAACCTCCTAGAGGTCTGTAACCACCTGTTATCCCTAAAGGAACCCGGCTGTCAGTAAAAGAAACCCCGAGAACCCCTGATTCTGTAGGAAAGCACCCCGAGAGATCTATTGTTACTTGGTTGGTACAGAGTTGAAGAGCATTGATTTTCTTACCTGCCAAGCCCAGCTTGTAGAGGTTCATGACGCTTTCCCCACATTATTGATCACTAAGTTTAAAGGGAGACAAGTAAAGTGCCGGTAACTTTTTGTTTGCATTAATGCCGTTTAGAAAATCGTTAGAACAAACCCACGTTTCAGAACGAGCTTCTTAAGCTAAAGTTGGAATCATCGCAGGTAACGGCTCGTCTTGTCTGCAAAACATCGATCATCTTGCCTTCTTCTGATGAAAGCTCCACACCCAGGAGCTCCTAATGATGGTGATGATTCCTCGGAATTTTCCCAGTAGTTCTTTAAGGTTAAACAGAGAACAATAGATCAAAGTTAATAGTTAACTAGTCTTAAAGGAACCCTGATATCCGCAAAGCTCTAAGTGCCTTTATATATACTTTCTAAGCTACCTGTAACCCGTGCTTTTGTTTTTCAAAGAGTGCCATTGTTATGCTGACATCTGGTTTAAAGGTAAGGGACTATGTTACAGCAGCCGCACTCCATTCCCAAAAGTGGCACGAAGTTCTACCCTTTCTCCTTATCCAGAACCAGCATCGGATTCCACCAATGGCTCCCAAAAAGGGGGCACTGCACAATTAAGGTGGGCTTCTAACGGTTATTTGGTCTTTTAATAATATTTATCTAGTAGACAGAATTAAAAATGGAGATTTCTGAATGTGCCAAACACGCTCGAAGTGAGCTTTCTATTAATTTTATTTATTCTTTGGACCGTCTCGGAGCGGATTCTCAGTAGAGCCAAAAATACCTGGGAGCCCTGTGAGTTTCACCCAGAGTCTCAGAGTCACTCCTATCTTCCTATGGCAACACCCACTCCCCACCCACTTTCCCTCCCACTCAATATCGTTTGGGACAAGCTCCGCCTACACGGCTGGCTGGACACGCCCTTTAGCTCACCCACTTTCCCAGACGAGTGAGCACTCCGGTAGCCCCCCATGTATGTTAATAGGCAGTCCTTAGATGAGCTGAGTGGGGGCTCAACTCTGAACACATGGTGGGTTTCCCCAAACACTCTCGGCACACGCGAGGCTCCATGCGTGTAAAGCAAACGCAAACTTTTTGGGTAAACGCCACTATGAGCACTTTACGGTCTTACTCAATTACAGCATTGTCCAACTTTTTTAACGAGGGCCAATTACCCGTCGGAAATAAGGGGGCCGGGAGCCAGACGCTAGTAAACGTACGAAACATAGTGTTAAACGTATTCTCTTTTTTGGCACAGGGCTGCTAGGTGGACGACCCTGCTTTATAAGATGAATATTACTGAATTCTGAATTCATTAAATTTTGCATTAAAGGGCTTATGTTATGGTTTTTGGCTTTTTTCCCAGAAAATTGTAGAATGGATTACAGCGAAACACCGAGCAGCTTCCAATAAAAGAGATTCTAAATTCTCCTACGGTTACTGCAGCCAGGAATACTAAAGTAACCGGAAAGAGACGGCCGGCGGGAGAGGGAGGATTTAAACAGCTTGTATAAGGTGGGGGCTGAAGACGTTAAAACGTATAGATGTGTACAATTTACACGACACCGGCCACGTTCTCTATAATCGAGCAGTGCGAACACCCCATCGAACGCAGGGGACGCAGGAAGCTTGTGCATGGGAACACGGTTCACAAAGGTGGCATTGCTGATCTGTGGCCAACAGGGGCGAAATGTAAAAAAAAAAAAAAGGGGTAGTCAGATGCAAGTCACATAGTCGCCAATAGGCTGGAGCTGGAAAGGACAGTCCCAACAAACTGGATTATGACCTGGTTGCTGTCCTGAATCTTTAGATGTTTGCATGGACAACGACTAAATTGGGAACTGTGCTCAGGGGTAGAGAAGGGATACGCACAGCATGGAACACGTTCGTCACATCATACATGGCCAAGCGACACGGACAGACTGCGCTGACGGATCCCACCAGACGGAGTTGGATTTACATCATTTCATTGAACTCTTAGCTGTATAGTCAGAGGCTGGCAGAGAATTAAGGGAGTTGAAGGAAATAGGTAATGGACAGCAGTATTTTCTTGGTGCAAGAACAGTAGCCCTGGATTCCCGGGTAATTACTCACTGGGATCTCCATTTGCTCTAAAGTAGGTCCTGCTCCAGACTAGTCCGGCTCTATTCCAAATGCTGAATTTAGTATAAGGAATGGCGAGAACGATAATATTAACACAAAGACGACAGGATATAACCGCAGTCTTGAAAGTGGAATTCAGTTAAAGGATAAAGTGTGTGACATGACACTTATGAATGTGAGAAAAAAGAGTTCAGTCTACGTACTATCAGGAGACATGCCGGCTGAGATGCCGGCAGAATCTCACTCAACCCGTATCAAGGTGTCAAGTACCTTGTGTTAACCTCTTCTTTCCTGCATGAAAACATGAACATTCCAGGTCATTGGAGAACATTTATAAGCCCATTTAGATGTTACAATGTACAACTAATTAGCGATAAACTGCACTGCAGAACATTGCACCATGCTAATAGCGTTAATAGGTGTTGCTGTTCATGCTTTAATGAAAAATGTCGTAAATAGCACACATTCCACGGGGTAAACCAAGCGTCCAACCCTTGCTTAAAGGGCAGTGCTTAGGGCAAAAGTTAAAGGGACATCCAAGTCACAGCGAGTGCTTATGTTGGAGCATGTGGTGTAAAAGCCGAATTTAAAGGATTCTTGACATTCTTCCTTTTCCTGAGTTTTGTGTACTTTCTCATCGTTCCTTGTTGTCTTGTTACGGCCAGCCTTTATTTAGGTGCTAGTGTCACAGGCCGCAGGGTGACATCAATGCTCTGGCTCTTCATGTGATGAATGTTAGGGAAAATATGCAATAGGCCCCCCAACCATGAGCAACGAGGCCGGACCGCCGGGGCAGATAACAGCCTCTGTGACAAACCTTTATACAGTTGGCTTATACGCTACCGTCAAAAAGTTTGAGGTCGCTCAGCTGTTTAAACGGAAAATAAGGACATTTCTGGCTGTAACATAATTGCAAAAGAGTTTTCTAACGATCAATTAGCCTTTTACACGTAAACTAGGATTAGCGAACATTATTGTTGTTTCCGCGACATTTACAACGTCTGTGCTGTGCTTCTGATTCATTTAATGAACCAAAATGATTTTTTCTCTCTAAAAGAAGGACATTTCTAAGTGACCCCAAACTTTTGAACAGTAGCGTATATTGCGACCTAACATATATACTTGTCTTTCTAGATAGATAGATAGATAAAAAGGCAGCCCGACGCATTATCTTCCACCAGGCCGAAGGGAGCGGTATAATCAATAACGGTCTAAGCCGTCAGACCCAATAAATATGCCTGGCGCTCTGATTGAACGTCTACATGGGTTCCAAGAAAAGTCACAGATGTTCTGAGCTGGAGTGGCCCCTTGGAACATCAGCTCAAAATGCAGCGCTTCTGCCACTTTGCTCGACCCTTGACATGTTTCAGAGTCCTTAAAATGAAAGAGCGCATTCCAGGCTATTTTACTGGAGTGCTCTAGGTCGAAAAGGTATGAAAGCAGCTTTTAGATGCTTAACTCTTTACTTACTGTACTATGCTGTAATGATTTCATCCCCCTGACTAGCGTTTAATTTTCTCCCAGTATTTTTTTAAAAAAAGAGCATTTTGAAAATAATAGGTATGCCACAGACACCCGGGATATAACGACATGCAGCGTCTGATAAATGTGGCCCTAGGGGGCCAGTACCCATCTTCACTCATCCGTAATAAGGTTAAAGGGTCAGGCACTGACCTACGACCTTAAACAGATCTCCTTATTGCCTTGTGCATCCCCAGGTTTAAAGGGACACCCTAACCGTCACACGCATCAAATGACAGCAGCATAGCCCCTTTAAATATTTTCTGGCATCCATTTTTTAATTGCAGGGGGGGGCGTTCTGCAGAACTCCTCCATATGCATTTGTCTCTTTCCCCACATTAGCAGAAAGCATTGTTATTAATTTCAACAGGAACATTTTACTGACGCTGATTGGCTGCTTCAAGCAACCAATCCGTGACAAGAAATGTCGGACTATGGCGGAGGAGAGCTGCCACTTTTGTGCCGGGTAAAGATTATTTTGTTTTGTTAGAATGACACTGCAGGCACCTGTACCTACAGTGACAGGAAGCGGGCTGCAGGAAGTGATCAGCAGTATAGTAAATAATACATTTTTATATTATTTTATAATATAATGATTGTGCAAAACGTACTTGTCATATAAGGAGGGTTTAGTCAATATTCTTAAATGTGAAAAATAAATTAAGCGTAATTCCACATTCCAGCTGAAACTCACTTCTAAACTTAAAGATACCCAAACATCCCCGCTCACAGGGGCTGCCGTGTTTGGCACGTCACTAAGAGGCGCGCTCAGTCTTACCTACAACCAATCAGAGGCGGCGGGGCGGAGGCTGGCGCATACTCTATACGCACCGGGGCGCTTTGGGACCTGTGCGCATGCGCAGAAGACATCTTGAGCCACTGAGCGGACGTTTAGAGTGATAATATTGATCATCTGCAGTCACTCAGGTACATGCACGTGAAGATATTGATATCCGGTCACGAGCTAGAGGTCCAGCAATGCGCGGCCTAGATAACTATTCAGGAGACACCTACCTCTTTGCCATGATAGACTGTATATGATATAGGTTTATATAACATGGGCATTATCCGTCACAGGGCTGGACACATAGCAAGAAGTATGTAACCAGTGCAAATTAAGTTTTATTTATTCAAAATAAAAAAATAATCAACATGGCTTCCAAAAGTTAAGTGTATATATATATATATATATATATATATATATATATATATATATATATATATATTGCACTGTTGCAGGATATTTGCAGCCTGAGTCTGTCTGTCGTGGTTTCTAAGGTTTTCTAAGAGTGATTGGAGTTGAAATCCAGCAAAAGATGAATTAACCCTTTTTATTCAAGTACAAAGAAGGGCTTGCAGATACACCCCACGTGGGGTCTTGCTGTGTTTACAGTCCGGAAAGTCTTCTCGTGTCCCCTATGGTTACATATATCAGCTGGACCAGCCCCTTATGTGGTTACTTATTATTATTATTATTTATTGTTTTATATAGCGCCATCAAATTCCGTAGCGCTGTACAAATGGTTACTTGTTATAGTAAATATATCCGTATAGACAAACTCGTATAATTAGAATTAGTTATATCAAATTGATTAACATGTATGGTCCAGTATAATTGCGTGATATCCTGTCGTGTTATATTTGCATGGACGTATCTTTGTTACACGAACGCAGCCTTGGCATATACTTCAGTCTCGGTTTCTTGTTTTCTCTCTAGATGCCTCCCAAAAAGGGAGTGGGGGGTAGGAAACCCCGAGCACCACCCGCAGAGGCAGAAGAAAAGAAAGTAGAGGCGGTGTCCAGGAAGAGGACGCGGGAACCAGAAAGTACTGTGCGAAAACCTAAAGATTTCTTTCCTAAAAACCTTGCAATCAATGCTAAGATCCTGCTGATTCGATGGCCGAGCGCATGGAGCACTTGAATTTAGGGGCTATCCTTTTGCAGAAAGTTCCCTTACAGAGGATATTCGGTGACGTGAGAGTGTCTGAAATTCATAGACCCCCTGTGCGGACTCTCCACGTGATTCTAATACATTATTCCTTGCAATGTTAAATGTCCAACCCCTTCCCTGAAATAATTATGTCATCGAGTAAAATATATGTTGGGAACGCTGAATTATCATGTGACACAAAGGCGGGCACTTATTGGTTGCTGCTATAGAAGCTGAAAACACCTCTTAAAAGTTATGTTTTCATGCAATTAAAAAATGGGGAAAAAAAGACTGCTAAAATGTATTTACTTAACATACTAGAAAGTGCAGTTAATCTTTTGTCTAAGTGGAACAGCATCTTTAACTGGCTGTAATCTGAGTTCTAGGAATTCCAAAACATTTGTGATCTCGTCCATTTGTGATCTCTTGACAGCCGTCTTGCTTGCAGTGGTTTGAAATATTTAACAGACTCTTCTTTATTAAATACGCCATTGCTGCCTCCCAGTAAATTGGGGTTCGGTCTGTCTTGGAGTATTTTGATTTCACTAGTCGCAGAAGACTTTGCCCATTGCAGAGTTCTTGATGGCATTCACACTGTGGGCTACTTTAACGAGTCTTCCTCATGAAGGTGATACCATGTATCGGGCCGATATAGAAGTGGAAGTAGAGTCGCTTAAGCTTTTAGATCGAAAGAAGAAGAGACCTGATTCTCATCGGCTTTATCCATTTTTCTTATTAGGTTGTGGAGAAGGAAGCAAACAGATGATCTGCACTGACAGGCAGCGAAGCATCGTCCATTACCTGTACCGTAGCACTCTCGGAGGGAATGTCCGTGCAAAGGTCAGATACTCGGCTGAACACCGGTATTCATGTCTTAACAATGTTTTTAAAAACTTTTCAGCCCAACCCCCCTCAAACGTACAATGCCAGCTAATCTGAAAGAGGCCAAATGCACGATGGCGAATCAAACCACCTGAGATGGGCAATAATAATAATAAAAAATAGCAAATGTGGACAGTTTTTCTGCCCTGTTGATTAAAGGGATGCTTCAGACGTCATATGCCCTTTGATGCATATGACAGCCGAGTAGCCCTTTTAAATTATCAACATCATTACCGTTGGCTTGGAGGAGGTTTGTTTAAGTGAACTCATCCCCTGCTTGCTGCTGTGTACAAATGGTATAATGATCAGCCGTTACCGCGCTGGGTAAGTGCCTTCATGACTATGTGCGCTAAAGTACTTCCCAAACACTTTAATATCCATCCTTTGTGGGACTGTATGGGACAGTAGTCCGTCCCTTTAACAAAGATTGATGATCCCTCCTAATCAAGAAGTCTGAGGTCTGTCGCTTGCCATTGTCTGTGCTTATCTATCTGTATCTGTCCTTTAGTACTTACAGACGCCGTTCCTGCGCTCTCTGGCCTCCTATATCCTGTATCGAACCAACAGTCCCTTCGACCGGAGAGTAACGACCCTCGAGTGGCATCCTTCTCACCCCAATACTGTTGCCGTGGGCTCCAAAGGTGGGGATATTATCCTGTGGGATTATGAGGAACTCAACAACACCTTTATTCCAGGAGTATGTCTCTTCTAACATTCTGATGTACCCATGTCAGTGCTCTCTGTTGCTTGTAGCAGTGGACTATGTTCTTGGCTTCAAGGGCTGCTGTATCTTCGCAGATTGGAGCCGGCGGGTGTATCACAGGGATGAAATTTGACCCATTCAACTCCAGTCAGCTCTACACATCGTCTGTAGCTGGAAGCACTATCCTGCAGGACCTAAACGGGCGGATGATACAGATGTTCACCAACACAGAGGACTGGGCGTAAGACAATTCTTTTCATTGGGGAATTGGGCCCTAGACACCAGGGACACTCGGATATATAACGGAGATCCCTGCATCATTTATGTAGCCCACTTACACCTCCTAAATGTATCGCACCTTTCGACGGAGACAAAACTCGTACAAATTTCTATACTGAGCAGAATCTAGAACCTGCATAACAATCATGTACCTCCATCCTCAAATTCCACCTCCCATAAATATAAATGCAATTTTTATGATGTATTTGGAATTTTGGATGGGTCATTATTGCAAAAATCGTTGTTTGTTTGTTATTAGCTAATTTGGTGAAATATTCCATTATTGGCTAACAGTAAGCCTACGCTCGATGGCAGACGCGGCACAACTATATCCCTCCAGTTATTGAATGATTATTTATCATTTATTTATGTATCTGTTTTAGAATGTGGTACTGCAGCTTGGACGTGTCTGCTAGGCAGCGGTGCGTGGTAACCGGTGATAACGTGGGCAACGTGGTCCTGCTGGAGACATGCGGAAAGGAGGTAGGTTGTGGTAATTTGCTTGATTTCGAGTTTTTCTGTGATTGGCTTTTAATCGACACCTTAAAGAACCAGCGTTTGGGTCATGCCCAGCGGGGACTCATCCGAATCTTTATATTTAGATCTGGAAGCTGAGGCTACACAAGAAGAAAGTAACACATGTGGAATTTAACCCCCGCTGTGACTGGCTGTTGGCCACCGCTTCTGTGGACCAAACCGTAAAGCTCTGGGATTTGAGGAACATTAAAGACAAGTCCAGCTGTCTGCACACCCTACCGCACGTGCGCGGCGTCAACTCCGGTAATCGCTGGTGTTGTATACCCTTAAACTAGTCACCAGGATCAGTTTAAGGAATATCTTTTCAGGCCTCGATGAAATCTCTGCCTCCATGTTTGTCACTTTTGAAATTAGGACTGTATTCTATAAAATATTTAGGATAGAAGACTGAAGCAAAGTTCCTTTTCCTACCCCCTACAGTTTTCAGAGTGTGTAGTGTAGGAATGAGGGGCATTAGCAGGTGACACTTTTTGTCAGTTTGTTGTAGGATTGAATTATATTTTATTAGGCGAGTCGCCACGTTCTATGATTGTTTGCACAGACCATACCCCTAAGGACCTTTTCTGTCCACCTTTCTCTGTTTTTCTCATGCAGGATGATCTGTGCTGATGCTGCATAATGCACAGTCAATGCAAAAGCTGACTCCCAGTAACTCTCTACATATTAACTGTATATTGTGCAGGTCTAAACCAGTAGGTAGAGCTCACTGGGTTAATCCTTTGTAATGTGGAGTGAACTCCGGGTGTTGAGATATTCAGCTCGCCTGCAAACACCCAGGTTATGGAATAATATATATTTTTTTTGTGTAGCTTATTTCAGTCCTTGGGATGGGGCGAAGCTTCTCACGACCGACCAGCATAGTGAGATTAGAGTTTATTCTGCGTGTGACTGGTCCAAACCCCAGCACGTGATTGCACACCCTCACCGTCAGTTCCAGCATTTGACTGCCATAAAGGTTAGTGGATGATTATATATATAATATATATATATATATATGCAAAACATCAAGGGATTTCAAGGACATTGGGGAGTACTGTATTAGGATTGTTGATTTTTAAAAATGTTTAGAAATTACCAAAATAATTCAAGATAAATCAATTTGATTGGGAAACTATGGATTCCTGTTATTCTAGTTGCTTTCTATTCCCTGTATATTATTGGTAAGGTGGGGTGTTCCCAATGTGCTCTTGTTTTACGGTTGCAGTTCCACTCCTTACATAGTCGAGTATGTTGTGTGGGTCTGTGAACGTTCGTGTCCTTTAATTTTCTCCAGGCTACGTGGCACCCGCGTTATGACTTGATCGTTGCTGGCCGTTACCCGGACCCTCTTTTCCCGGGCTACACTTCGCATGAGCTGCGCACGGTCGATGTATTCGACGGGCAGAACGGAAATATCGTTTGTCAGCTTTATGATCCGTACGCATCGGGCATAGTGTCGGTGAGAAACCCGCTTAAGTTTCTTAATTCATAAACATTTAATCCCACTTTTTTTTTTAGCGGCTGCGCACAGCAGCAAGGAGTGGGAATATATTGGTATTGGATGCCTTTGTGCACAGATAATGTGAAATGAGCAGGCATAAATGTCCAAGGGAGATGGCCCTGAGCATTGATAAAATGGGTTAATATTGTCTGTTTTCACAATTTTCTTTAGCTCAACAAGTTTAACCCCATGGGAGACCTGCTGGCATCTGGCATGGGTGAGTCTTCATTATGATATCAGAGTTTGCTGCGTGTTTCCTGAAAACTTATGTTAAACAGACATTGTCACGAAATGAATTGATTTTTAAAATTGGTAGAGAGAGAAGAAGCAGATATAGCTGATGGTTTTTACAGGTAAATAACTGAGAGGCGTACCTATAAACTATGCTACGCAACCTTAAAGTTCTTAGTCTTTAAACCTGCTACAGAGTGCTAATGAAAATAAGTTCTGTTTTGGACCCTTCGCAGTTCAGGGAGTTGTGTTAAATTGGCGGCACTGCCAGTATTGTTCACAGGAGTTTGGTCGCAGTCCTAGAACATCAGATAAAATAAAGTAAGGAAACCACAGGCAGCCAAATGCTAGTCTAGCTCATTAAACCCAAGCCACGTTTCTGTGCTTTGTCTGCCTCCATCCATTATCTAACAAACTCCGTGCCAAGGAAATGAAGCAGCCAGTAGCCTAGGTGGATTGTGGGTGAGATCAATACTGATTCCAGACTCATGTGTAAAATGGATAGGAAGTGTGTGAATGCTTGCGTCTCTGAATACATGAAGAGAATTGCACGCAGGAGCGCCCTACATTGAATGCCAGGAGAAGAAACTGAATGACTGCCTGTTTAAGATAGAAGGGACGTTATCGATCTATTAAAGTCCTATATGTTGCATAGAGATAAGACATCTGTGGACACTATTGACAAACTTTAGATCTCACCTCTCGGTGGCCCGGGTGTTACTCACCTGTAGCTAGAAAGGCTGTTCTTCACTCCCACATACACTGAACTGATTTTGTTGCAGGTTTTAACATCTTGATTTGGAGCCGGGAGATTTTGCTCATGATGAAGCAGGAGGAGATGATGAAGGCTCTGCAAGACAAGGGGATTTCAGTAGGAAAAAAGGAGCCAAACGCTCAGACGCCGCATCTTAACCCCCACAGAGACAAGCCAGAGAGCAAACTACCGGTCTCGGAGCCAAGCAAAGTTAGGACTGCCACAAAGAGAGAAACCAAAACACAAAGGGACAAAAGCAAAAAACTGGACAAATAACCTTCTTCCTCCAACATTTATATCTGGATTTTTCTAGCAAACCCTGGCTGCTGTGCATAAACTCTGAGTGCCTTATTGCACTGGTCCAATGCAGCAGAGCTCAACATTCCATCATGGCGCACCTTTCATTATTTTGGATGTTTTTGACAAAGAAAAAATAAATTCAGTACGTTCGAGTATCATGGTAACCCCGTTACACATCAGGTCTGCTAAATCAAGAATTGTTGAATGGCTCCAAGCGCTGGATTATTAGAAAGAGTTCCTGCAAGAAGCTAATAATTTTTTTTCATTTCAAGTCTTATGTGCTAAAGCTACAAGAGAATCTGTCTGTAGAACATTATTTTATACACACATCATATTGTGCAATTTTTTTCTTCACGGATACTGAAAAACTAGAACGCTGCCTCGTTTTCCTCCTCCCTGGTTCTACCGACCGGTCAGTGGCAAGAATAGTCATACAACAGAATAATATAATAAAAAAAAAAAGTTAGGAATATAATATAACATGCACAAAAAAAGAAAACAAAAAATAATGAAAGCACTTACCTGACATATAAGTGGCAGACGCCCTTCTTCTTTGTTGTCCGACTATTCTTGCCGCTGGTCGCCTGCTCCAAACTTGAAATGTAGTGTACTACGGACAGGTATTCTTTTGTGTAGCTAAAGGACATAGGAGCATTTAGTTATCAAACACCACATCAAATACATCGTTCTCATTAGAGGGTAAACATCCATTTCTTGTTGCTGCATTTTTTTTTTTTTTTTTTAAAGAATTGTGTAATATTTAGATCTATGATTTCTCTTTGATTTGATGCAGTTTTGTAAATAATCTTCACTTCAAAAGTCTAAATAAACCTAAAATGTTTGTATTTATTTGAACGTGTATTATTGTAAATAATTTACGTAGGTTTTCTCTTTTCTAAAGTATGGCTGTGTACCTGGTTTGTACATACAGGGCAGCCAGAGCCTGGATAGCCCTCTTGTAGAAAATTCATGGATAAATAGCTTTTTGTTTTTTCTCGAAGTGCAGTTGCTTTGGAGATTTAAACAATAATTCAATGAGCAAAACCGGGGGTAACCGTGAATTCTTGCTACCCTTTCCAAGACGAGAACCAACTTAACCCCTTAATGACAGCCCGTACATGTACGGGCTCAAAATGCATTGTTTTCAATGGGTTTAGGGACCGCCCATTGTCCTTAAGGGGTTAAGAGAGGAATAAACAAGCAGAAAGCACACATGGCGAGTTTCTAATATAGTTTGTTTTTTTCTGTTTGGCACCATTACGTAATACACACTGAATTGTAAAATACGGTATTTGCGAAAGTGATGGACCCAAAATGAATGTGACGGCCCCTACAACGAGTAAAATATGACAGCTACCCCGACTTTCTGATTTTCACCTCCGCTGACCTCACATGGTCTGCGGCAGTAATGTGTACAAAAAAAAAAAAGTTATTTCTGATTTATCCCAGCTTTTATTTCGTAAGAGACTGATTTGAATACAATTAAAACAAAAATGGTAAAATCATTGTGCAAATAACAGTCCACCAGCTTAACTGTAGTGATGGAAAGGCCCCGTCAAACTACAACGACCAGTCTTCTTTGCTTTGTTTGCGCTCCAATACAAAAGGACGGAGGAAGCTTTACAGCTAATATACCACATTAGAAGTATTAAATTACCTGATGCCTGCCAAAGAATGTGTCTACCACCCCCCCTTAGTGTTTTAGTACCCCAGTTCGTATTCCATACAAGATTGCAACTGTCCATATTAAAGACATTGGCAGGAAAGATTACATAGGGTAAATTAGGCTCAGTTTGTTTCCATGAAGTATAATGCAGAGCCATCTACTCTATATCGATAGGAACAACGACCAGCTTTTTAAATCTCCCAGCTGATTGTTCCCTGGACGCCTTACCAAAGGGCTTTGTTATATTCTTGATCTTTTTAAATGCAACTTGAGGCTACTGCAGCATATAACAATACTTCACGTGGCATTAAACTCCTGCTTTGTTAGCTGTTTCTTCTCGCTTTAAGGGAAGAGAGAAAATCAAGTGCAATGTATTCCGTGATGACAATCCCTAGCTTGCTCTGTTACCGAAAAAACTATAATTAAGGAAAAAAGTCCAACATACAGGGATCCACTCACTAAACCATGATCCACAACAATTCCTAGAATGCTGGTAAAGTATTATGATAGTTCAGCAGCAGTGAGGGTTCTACCTGTTGGCCGCCTCTGCCAAAAACAAAGCCGAAGCTGGTAATTGAGAATATGGTTAAACTGGTCTTAATTAACGAAGCTGAAAATGGCTTTAGCATTTAACTGGACAGCTCCCTCTGCGGCGAGGGCTTACAGCGTCTGAACGGATTTGCTTTTGGGGTCCAGCCCATCATTAAACAGAAAGTTCTACAATCCACCACTATGCAGAAGTTGTATAAACACGTACGATTTACTAAAGCAATAACCGAAAGAAATCATAAAACAGATAACGGATCCTTCACAGGTAGAGTCGCGTTGTAGATCTGTTATTTACGTGCTTTGATCCTCCACCGATGCTTTATAATCCCATCCCATATTTAACTAGAACTAAAATTTTGTCCTCTGGCTCCACTTCTTCTGCTTTGACACAACTCTAGTGATTCACGCTGGCTTTTTTTTTTTGTTTGGTGTCTTTCATCCAGGAGGGCTAAGGTTTCAGTTATCCGTGATTTTCCTTGAAAATCAGATCTGCGTTTCGATGTCCGTATGGAAACGACTGAATAGGCCAAGTCCGTAAAAACAAAGGGTATCCGATTGGTTACTGCAAGTGATCCGGTATCCTGGTTTGCAATGGATTCTGTACTATCTATGTGAAGTTTGATTCCATCTCGGAAATATTGCATTGTTGTGTTGCCAATGTGTTTCCTGAATGAACGTTAAAATTTCCCACGTGTCTGGTTGATCCCGAGCATAAAAAGACATTAAAATCATAGTTAAAAAAAACTCCATTTGTTTCCTGTTGGTGGTCGCCACCAGCATCGACGACATCTAAAAACACAGAGAGACGATCCTAGGACGATGAAACCTTGTGAACGTTTAGGTCTGTTCTTCCAAGGCATCCGAGACGTGATGGTAGCCAGCAGGCTGGGACTTCTGACGCAAAAGGACGGTGAGGAGCAGGGCCACGAGGAGGAGCAGGATACATCCACAAGCGACCAGGCCTATGATAACCCCTGTGTGGACGAGACAAAGAATTCATCAGGGATGGCCAAACATGGAAGCTGGATACTATTAAAGGGACCATGTTTTTTATTTTTTGACACTACTGCACAATTAATTCAAAGGCTTATGTGCTACAGAATGCTTCTAGAAAGCTAATGTGCCAGCTTGTGTTGGGTTCACTCCTGATTCCAGCCATAGGGGTAACTGACCCTTCAACTATCAAATACAATAGAACTAAATTGTGTTCTAATTCTGTATATAAAAGTCGGATGTTTTGTTGCGTGAAGGATTATGTCAGTATTGGTATATTTGTCTACTCACTTGTGTCGCTGGTAGTATCACCAATCTGACACTCTTTCTCCCAGTTTTCTGCGATCACGGGCTGCAGCAAACGCTGGAAATCCTGGAAGGGGCAAGTGTGGTCACATCCAGGGAGCGTCAAAGGGTACGGCGGATTTCCACTCTCGTTCCTAAAATACATCTCCACCGTGAAGTTCCTGAGATGAAGAAAGACCAAAAAGAAGGCTGACGTGAAGGAAAGTTCTCCTGAGATACATGGAGTGGAAGGTGATGAGATGAATGGGACTGAGGAACGAAGTGAGACGGGTTGACCAGGAATAAGAGGGTGTAGGTGAGGATCACCAAACATTGTGGTCAGCAGAGAGGGGACCAACAACGGGATACGACAACTAATGCCAAGTAAAATTTGGAAGAAGCCAAAAAAAAATTAGACACATTGGGTTTATTTATTAAAGAGAGAGTTGGCTTGAGAGCTGCAGTTTCATTCGGCTTCATAAAATCATAAGCTTTGTAGCTGCAGGCGTAATTAGGAAAGGTACGTACCCAGGACCCTCCTCAAACAGTTCAAAGATATGGCAGGAGGCGTAAGGGGCCTGCTTGCCGTTGTATACGTCCAGTGCCATCTGCAGAGCTCCCACCGTGGTGTCGTGCTGCGACAAAGAGCGACAGGTACCAGGCTCAGTATGATCACTTACTATAAAATATATATATACTGATTATTCTTATCTATAAACTCAGGTTGAGATCTGCAAGTTAAGCAGTGTTTTTACACCATGACCAGCTGTATTCATTAAATACGTTTACGGGTGATTGTTTAATCTGACGGGTTGCAGCGTGACCAGTAGAAAGGATTGTATGCTAACTGCCACCCTCGATAAATTTAAGCTCTCCTGTACGGACACCTACTGCAGAGTATGCGATGAGTTTGAGTTCGTTGGACGTGTTGTGTGCGGCCGCCATGTTCTTCAGGATCTGATGCACCAAAACACCTACACAGAGAGAGAGAGAGACACGGCGTCGGTTTACTACACAATCCAACTCAACCCCCTACACTGTACTCCTAATACCACGCTTCTAATTTAAAACCTTGCAGGTGTGTGATACCGAAAGCAGATCGATAATCTAAAGGGTACAGTGATAGACGGTCATGCCAAAAGCAACAGGGAGCCCCATGGGAATGAGTGGCCTTATGGGTTTAAACAAGATGTTTGATCTCTGGCGTTTCAGAAGGTCTATGGCAAGAGATGATTATTATTGGAATACATGTGGGAGACATGTATGGGTCAAAGAGAATTATCAGAGATTATGTGCAAAAGGTCCAAAAGGGCACCTCTGGGGTGTTTTACGCTCTTATCAGAAATGCAGGGGTGATGTAACTGTTGAGGGCCATTTCATCTGTCCATCACAATCATGCGCGTCTCAGAAAAGCAATAATAAACTCCATTTCCCTGCTTACCTCCCTGTAGACGAGCCTTCTGGACCTGCTTGTGGATCCCAAAGAGAAATCTAAAGCTGAAATCCTTTAAGTCGCTGAGCCGAGCCCGGACCTCGGGGGTCGCCCAGGACGGGAGAGACATGTTGTGCGTTTTCTAAATCAAAGATGGTAGGGAAAAAAATGTTTAATTGTAGCGTTACAGAACTATACCGACTAATGATCACATGTGATGTAAAATGTCAGGCACTAACCCATGCATGCTTGTACTCATTAATTATAAAACCAGCTCGGCCCCTCTTTTTGCACCCACCTCACAGAATAGGATGTCGGAGATGGACCAGACGGATTCCAGGGAGCAGTCAGATAATCCAGTTTCGTTCGCCACCATCTGGAGAAACTCCTGTGAGACAAGAGAGGGGTCAATGAGGCTGCAAAGCGGCAGAGGGAATGTGAAATCTGTAATGATAAATCAGTGCTATTTGGGGACGGCCGCATTTAGGGCATTACTCACTAAGTTGTCTTTGGTTTTTTTGATGTACTCCGAGGAGTGACGGGTTTCCTCTTGCAGCTGTAGGTACTTGGGGCAGGGAAGAATAGGATACTTCAGAAGCTAAAACAAATACCACATAATGACGTTAGGACAATACCAGGTGCTGATTTCCCAATATGATTACTCCTTTATCGTGTCTTCCTACTTACCCGGTCCCGAGAATCCGGCACGGTGTCCACAGGGATCGGCTGCCACGATATGTTGGGGTTGAACACTTGGGAACCCGCCGGAGGGTACAGACCGGCAAGGTTGGCTTCTGCGCTCATCAGGGTACGGTCAATGTCCGTGCTCCGTACGTAAATCTGAAGGAACGTATCTGACATTGTGGTAGCTGACAAAGTGACAAAATTCAAGCAACATACACAGAAAGAGAAACGCAAAGTCTTGGGTTACTTCAGAAGGCTGCGATTCCTTTCGGCGGTCGATATGTTTAAAGAACAAGCCGAAGAGCAACATAAGGTTTAAACATCTCAGAGATCACCTTATCCGGTGTGTCAGTCCACTAAATGGTATCACAAACATCTAAAGAGTAACCGACTATGAAGCCTGTTTTGCTCAGTGAAGATCAATTTGCATCTTTTTTCAAGGAACAGTGAATAACATATTATTCGACGGTCGGCCAAAAGATCTGCGTATCGTACATGCGCAGGCAGTGGGGGCATGCACTGGAGGCAGGGAATTAGACCGGCAGAGCCCCGTTCATACCATTGTTAGACACGCTAATGCAACTAAAGGGGAGGCACAGGGACTCTGCAGAGTATTCCTCATAGAAAAAGTCTGCATAAAACATTAAAAATACCAAAAAAAAACGTTATAAGAGTTGACTTGGCAAGAAGCACCATGGGAGTTCCTGGTCTTTTTATAGGGTGGATTTGTTGACAGCGAAAACACCGGCTATTGGATTGAGCACCCGATAGTACGCAATGGATGAATGCTTTCCCAAGACTAGGTGCTCCAAAAGTAGTCCCAGGACTACCGGTATAACCGGAGTAACGGGTTAGCTCACAAGACACTGGTGATTTCCTCAGCCTCTACGGGAATTAATCTGATTTCTAGACCAGGCGCCATTTAATGTCCCTGCCTTAATACGCAGACTGATATCATTGCTGGTTGGGGGATGGGAATAAAGATCCATGGTCATAAAACATAAAAAAACTGTTCGAGATCGGGTTGACAAAAGCTGACGTGAAGCCAATCAAAACACGCTAAACCACTGGAGATTAGAATTAAGATTTATTGTAAAGAAATAAACCTCTCTGCTTTTCTCCGGGTCTGGTCGGCTGTTAAGAAGACTAAACAGACCGTGAGCTTCTGTGATAGAAGCTGAAATAATGCGATCGGAATCCCGATCAACTGAAAATGACCTCGTTGGATCTTGTGCAACAATGGAGTAGGTTTAAAGGGATAGTGATAGCTTCGAGCCGACCATTCACTGAATCTGTTCCAAACGGATAATAGTTTTATGGATTTGCACACACATTATATATATATATTAATTGCTATCAAGTCCTACTCATCAGCTATGTAACTAGTAACGTGTTTTCCGCAAGGTCTCTCTGCATGATAATTACGGAGGGTTGGGTGGGACGTCTCACCTCGTGTCTGCTGTAAGACTCATTAAGGAATCCTTTGTAACGATGCCTCAGCTCCTGTCCCAGATCCCAGTGCTGCCTCATCCCAATCTGAAAACAGAGGAACATGGTTCATACCGGGGAAGAACAAAACTGTGGACAAGGGTCAAAAATATGGCATGGGAAGAAACTACGACTGGAACGAACATCTGACCTGTGTGAGCTGACCGAAGCCCTGGGGCCAGGCGCTCTCTCGATGCGCATCGTTGGGGTAAGTCTTCACTGGAGATCGATCGCCATGTCGATAAACCTGGAGCAGAGACAGAAAGTTCTCAGAAGTCGGACTAGAAGCAACACATGATCACTCATCGATTAAAGACGCGATTATTTCATACCCGATAGGACTCTGAAGCACTTGCGACGGACTTATGATGCACATCGTTAGAAATAAATGATTCAAGTGCGTTTGTGATAAAGTTACAATAAATTATAAACAGTTACCATAAAAATACTACATATCAGGCCCTATTTTAATGACGTAAATCAGATCCGGCCTCCATTCGGCATGAAGACGGACTTATGAACTCTCAATGCAAAGCCATGCGATGTCATGTGATGCACCCTAATAGGTCATCTCTGGAAATGACCTAGTGGTGATGTCATTATTATCAAATACCCACTCTGCAAGAGGACACTTAATAAGCGATCTGTTTCACTTTGGAAAGGCTGCAGTTATGTAAGCTGGTACGCACGAGAAAAAAGGAACTAGTAGGACACCGTAGAAGAGCGATGTCGACATCTTGTTGCAATCAGTCTATATGTAGTCTATATTTCAATCTATGGTGTTTGTCCACTTTGGCTCTGTGGGTTACGTATAAAAAGTTTGAAATGTTGTCTTATCGCCGTAGCAACCAGTGGAATGGCCCGGCTTACTGGACACTTGCATTGGTTGCTCTACAGATAAGACCACCGTCCCTTTTACTTGGTCCCTTGGACAATCGCCAGATAACACAAAATAAATGGAGATCTCTCACTCAGAAGGGCCCTTTCTAAACTATTTTGAACCGGCACCGGAGCCTATTGGGGTCACGCAACGCCACATGACCCAGCGGCGAAACCCAGACAGCAAAACGTAGGAGCGGTGAAAGGTAAGCGGGGGCGGGAGGGAGAAGGGATGTATGTCTTTATATATATGTGCGTGTTTGAGTATGGATTTGTACTTGTCTGTGTGCGTGTGAGCATGGATGAGTGATCGCGTGTACGTGTGAGCATGGATGTGTGAGTATGAATGTGTGTAATTTTTGTATGTGTGTTTACATACGTTGCATGTTGGAAGGGGGGGTAAAGAAGGCACAGGTCAGTTGTGTGGGGGCAATGATGGCACAGACTAGCTGTTGGGGGGCCTGGGGGGAATTTTGGCACCAAGGTCTCACACGATCGAGAGTATACTGCAGGCAAGTTAAGATCGAGCGGTTTGTGGTATATGTTTGCACATATATACATGATCATACGGTCCCTTTGTCTCAAACGTAACCCTGCAGTTAAATGTAACCCTGCAGGATGTATTGTTTTAATAACCATTGAAGGCAACCATTGATCGCTCTGCTTTGTGCAACGCCTTGAATACACACGGCTCGCGAAAAAACACACTATGTTACTTTTATAACAAAAATCACGGACAAAAAAATACTAAACCAGGATTACTGGCAATTAATTTAATATTAACAATAACGCAAATGCCACCAGCCGCCTCATAATGAGGGTCTCTCCCACCCAGTCATTACGTGCATGTCCTTTCCCTAATCACTCAGACATAACTATGATGCATTTCCCTTTAATACCCTGCCTGGCACCTGTGTTTCCCTCTCACTTCCGGGTCCCTCATACAAGACTAATGATGGCTGCGGCATTCCCCCAGCAAGTAATATGACGTCACGCACAGGGGGGACGCACGCGCTCACTCACCAAGGTAACGAAACGGAGCTGCCTGGCCTGGGCGAGCGGAGCCGTGACAAGAACCAGTCCCAGCAGCACTGGTATTATCCTCAGCGGGGAGCCGGAGCTCGGGCACCGTCCGGTCGCCATGATTTAAAAACAACTGCCCGGCCCCGGAACTCCTTGTGCTGATCCGCAACTCCCGAGTCCCGAGAGGAACGATTTACTTGTTACACAAGTAAGGGAGGGAGAAGGTGATAGTGAAGCTACTAAGTCAGTGGTGATTGGAGGATTCGCTGTGGGCGTACCAACATGGCCGCTTCGTCTAACTAGTAGAAGCCAGACACAGGCATCAGTAGGGTGTAGAAACATGGCGGCAATTAGTTCTCGCACTGTCCCTAGAGGCTGGTTCAGTGTCTTAAAAACCACCATGTTTTAATAAATGATTTATTGTGTAGATATTCATGAATATTCGCTTTGGCTAAATCTCCATAATAATATGTATTTCAGTAGCTAAGGGGATTAACTATTACATTTTACCAAAAGACCAATTCCTAGAAAAATATACGGAGCTCATTTATCCCACAAATCTCAAAATTTTGTCAATTCAGTTAAACATGTTTAGGGTAGCTCGTGACAGATTCCCTAGTGTTACTGCTGGGTCCCCAAGCCATTTGGCTTTAAATGTTTAAAAAAGTTGGATAGCGTATAATTATACGCGGGCCGGGAGATTTCACGCTCGCCCAACAAATGCGTAGACAGCAGATTGCAAATCCACCGTGAAAAGAAAGGGCAGTTGGTGGCATAAAGTAAATTATAGAGTGCGCTATACAGTATTCACTAATGTGAGTAACTCCCACACACATAATCCGCCCAAAACACCCGAGAAATGTACATAACATCAATTATATATGTGAAGGATCATTCTTACAAAGTAGTTCTACCTATGCAGGATACATGAATGTAAATGTTGTGTATGTGTGTGTGGATATATATATATATATATGTTTTTTAATTATTGTGTACGTATATTTAATTGTGTTTAGGAACATAGCGTAAAACTATTAAGGCCACGTGATTAATTTACCGCATGCCTACTATAATTCCAAACATAGTCGGTGGACGCACAACAAGGAAACCATAAAACACAAACCAGATTCACAAATAACACAACTTTACGTAACATAACAATATAGAACAATATATTTTTTTTATTGAATTTATTTCTAATAACCAATGTAGTTATATCATACAATACAATATGTTCCGTGACAATATAGAACAATACATTACGGATTTATCCAATGGGATGGTTTGCTTTGTTTTCCTGGTGGTTGCCAGCCGTCTCCTGCTTACGGATCGCACATAAAGTGACCACGAGTGGTAACTGATTGTATACATCCCAGAAATCATGGCCGACACACTCGCTCTACTCTTTCATATTATCAAATGTCATGATACACGAGCTTCGCAGATGGTGCTTTTCATCTGTCAAAAACTGTCCCTTTTCCTCCCCTGTTGTCACTTTTTTTCTCGAATCTCAGAATCTATCGCAGCATACTCACTGGCCAACATTGCAAACAGCCAATGGGAGTCTTTTATTTTAGGGGGTGTGGCTTTACAAGTCTTTTTATGTGACTTTGTGCCCTCTAGATAGTGAGGCGCTTAGATGAAGAATAATGTATTTTATTCACACAATTTAATTTCCTGCTGTTTCTATTTACATTATTGGGGATTTTAGGGCTGTCTGTGATACCCTCCTACCCAAAAATTCTGAGCCCCTAGTAAAGAGGGGCATCAGGGAAGGTTAGCGGATTTAGAGGGAATGTGTCTCCTGAAGAGGGACACTTGGAAGGTATCTCCAAGTGTGCTGCTGCCATAAAAGTCAGTGTGTTTAGCCACAGCAGGCAGAGGGTTAATAGGTAGAAGAAACGCACATTACTCATCTAAACGGCTTAATGACTTAAACAGCTGTCCATGGGGCACAAAGCCATTGATGATCTTGACAGAGCCACGCCCACAGTCACGCCTTCGACCACACCCTCTAAAACAGAAGAAGTGCCCCTCTATGGTCACTGCAGCTTTTGGGAGGTAAGAAGGTTGCTAAGTGACAGGTTATGTCCCTCTCGGTGTGAGGTGAGTGTAGCCCGCCATTATATGGTGACACTAAAACATCTAACCATCCATTAGACCTCGGCAGGGGAGGCTTAGCCGTCTCCTTCTATATGCTGCCTCAGGCATCCATTTGCAGTAACCTGGAGACGTCATGACGCACGGAGCTCGCTGCGTAACGGTGGAAGGTGCAGGCGCGTGCATGAGCTGGTGCGCGTCTCCGTGAGGTGGGGGTGGCCTTGTGCGGGTTCACACGAGTAAGGCCCTGGACTGACTGCGGCACTGAGCGGCAGCGATAAACCCCGGACACCGCGGGGCACAGAGACGTATCCGGCCAGCAGGTGAGTGCTTAGTGCGGCATCCCCGCAAGTCGGGCTCGGTGTCTCCCGCCACTGTCATATCCCCTGCCTCCTGTCATTGCATCCCCGACATCCTTATACTGTCACTTTAAGACAGTGACCGCATCGCAGCATCCCCATTATGGTTAAGTCGCTCCCTGTCACTGGGTCCTTTTGTTGTCACCGTTACAAATCCTCTGGATTATTTTTATCCACCTCCAGCCCCCCCCCTACCTCCTGTCACTGCACCTCCAGCCCCCCCTACCTCCTGTCACTGCACCTCCAGCCCCCCTACCTCCTGTCACTTCACCTCCAGCCCCCCCTACCTCCTGTCACTGCACCTCCAGCCCCCCTACCTCCTGTCACTGCACCTCCAGCCCCCCTACCTCCTGTCACTGCACCTCCAGCCCCCCTACCTCCTGTCACTGCACCTCCAGCCCCCCTACCTCCTGTCACTGCACCTCCAGCCCCCCTACCTCCTGTCACTGCACCTCCAGCCCCCCCCCCTGCCTCCTGTCACTGCACCTCCAGCCCCCCCACCTCCTGTCACTGCACCTCCAGCCCCCCCTACCTCCTGTCACTGCACCTCCAGCCCCGCTACCTCCTGTCACTGCACCTCCAGCCCCCCCTACCTCCTGTAACTGCACCTCCAGCCCCCCCCACCTCCTGTCACTGCACCTCCAGCCCCCCCACCTCCTGTCACTGCACCTCCAGGCCCCCCCTTCCCTCCTGTCACTGCACCTCCAGGCCCCCCCTTCCCTCCTGTCACTGCACCTCCAGGCCCCCCCTTCCCTCCTGTCACTGCACCTCCAGGCCCCCCCTTCCCTCCTGTCATTGCACCTCCAGGCCCCCCCTTCCCTCCTGTCACTGCACCTCCAGGCCCCCCCTTCCCTCCTGTCACTGCACCTCCAGGCCCCTTCTTCCCTCCTGTCACTGCACCTCCAGACCCCCCCTTCCCTCCTGTCACTGCACCTCCAGACCCCCCCTTCCCTCCTGTCACTGCACCTCCAGGCCCCCCCTTCCCTCCTGTCACTGCACCTCCAGGGCCCCCCTTCCCTCCTGTCACTGCACCTCCAGGGCCCCCCTTCCCTCCTGTCACTGCACCTCCAGGCCCCCCCTTCCCTCCTGTCACTGCACCTCCAGGCCCCCCCTTCCCTCCTGTCACTGCACCTCCAGGCCCCCCCTTCCCTCCTGTCACTGCACCTCCAGGCCCCCCCTTCCCTCCTGTCACTGCACCTCCAGGCCCCCCCTTTCTTCCTGTCACTGCGCCTCCAGACCCCCCCTTCCCTCCTGTCACTGCGCCTCCAGACCCCCCCTCCTGTCACTGCGTCTCCAGACCCCCCCCTCCTGTCACTGCGTTTTGCCGCTGTACTGCTAGCAATCCCCCTCTTGTGACAACAGAACCTCTTCCTACCAACCGGTCCATCGTTACCGGCGTCACCCTTGCGGTCACTGCGTCCTCAGTCTTATAATTACTGGATGGCTGCTTTACACTTTCCCAGCGGCACGTCTTTTCACACCACTTATTATGTACCCCACATGCATTTATTGCCCCCTCTCTGGGTGCTGCTCAACGATATATTAAACAACAGTGCTGTAAGTCATTCCACAGGCCTTCCCTACACCGAGATGTTAATCTGCCCCCTTCCCCCACCCTGGTGCTGCCCTTTAAGGGACAGCATATCCTCTCGCGGAGTCTTTAGGATCCCTTTAAACCCGGGGGCCGTATACACCATTCTTCATTTTGCAGGTCCTTCCGCCTGTCACCGCCGCATTCTTTTCTTTACAATGCTTCCTCCGCCTGACCTGTTTATCCCCGTGTCTCCTTTTACTGCCCCTCCCCACTCAGGATTTCAGACCTCCGCAGGAGGTGAGGGGCATTAGCGTAAGCGCGTCGGCAATTTGCCACCCGCAATCCGCCACCCGCTGGCGCAAAATGTCATGCCCCCCGTGGGTCCTAATACCCCCTTGGTCTTGCGACCGCGTTTGTAGGCGATGACTTCATAACCCTGCCTCGGGAGTCGTGAATAAACACAGAGCATTCCTGTCTGTTTGTAAATGGAGGTGTGTAAAGAGGAGGCAGGTGCTTTTTAATCTCCGGAGGGGAATTCACCGCCGGCGCACGTGAACAGCGTAAGCAACGCAGGGGACCTTTTATAAAATACGCATTTTTTATTATTTTGTTTACAAGCTTTAAAAAAGATATATACTCCGTGGGTTTTTTTTTTTTTTTTTTGTGGGATCTGCTGCGTGTGCGGTAGTGGAGAGAGGGGAGAGGCATGCAGAAAGTCAAAGCAGAGCAGGAGAGAGACTCTGCTGTGCGTGCGGGAAGCTGGCCAAAGATACAGCGATAACCAGAACATATAAAGGAGGGCGGGATAGAAGTGAGGGTGGAGAGAGGCCGATAGAGATGATTGCTCATCTGGGGGAGACGGGAATTCGGGGCCGATTTCTTGGCGTGAGGGCCAGATGGGGAGAGGACCGTGCGTCGGTAATGATGGCTGCGTCTGGGGAGGAGAAGCTGGATAAGGTGCCCATGGGTGGGAAGGATCGGGGGAACCTCATCCATTGAATTGGTGACTTGTCTGGGGAGGGGGCAGAACCTGTCAGGGGGGTATGGATTAATGTCGTTGTCTCTTTCTCCCTACCCCCCCTGCCTTTTCGGTGTTTGGTATAAACCTTGACTTACTTTACTTTTTCTTTTAGGTTACGTTCTGCTGATGTGTTTTGATTGGTCAGGAGTGGGCAATTAAGCAAACGGCTCCTTGAGATGATCAAATAAGAAAAGCGAATCATGGGGCAGAAGAAGAAGCCGTGTCCCCGTTTGCTGGATTACCTTGTGATCGTCGGTGCCAGGTACCCCCCTTAGTTGTTTGCGTGAACCACTTCTATTTCGGAACCCCTGCTCCCTGAGCGTTCCTCCTTTGGTTAAACTACAGTCCGTGTCTGTTGTGCGAGGCATGGTTCTTCTGGCGCTCTACAGTCCGTGTCTCCTGTCTTCGCCTTTCTTTGCTAATGGATGATTCCCTTTGCCCCTTCTTCATTCCTGTGTATCATTTTAACCCCGGTCTGATATGCATAATGTGGGTTTCATATGCCCCCCCAATCTGTCACACGCACCCCACTTTCACCCCTAGTTTGTCTGTCATGCGCGGTGTCATCCCTCATGTGTCTGCCATATAATAAGCAACGTGTGTCACTCTTCGCCTTGTCTCTTTTCTCTCTCGTGAATGATGTTCAAATACCGTCTTTCTTCTCTGCCAGGCAACCAAGCAGTGACAGTGTTGCTCAAACACCGGAGCTCTTGAGACGTTACCCTCTTGAGGATCACCCCGAGTTTCCCTTGCCCCCGGATGTTGTGTTTTTCTGCCAGCCGGAAGGATGCCTGAGCGTTCGGCAGAAACGGATGAGCCTCCGGGATGACACTTCGTTTGTCTTCACGCTCACAGATAAGGACAGCGGAGTTGTCCGCTATGGAATCTGCGTCAACTTCTACCGCTCCTTCCAGAAACGCGCCCCGAAGGACAAGAGCCGCAAGCTTCCCAAACCGGCACCAGAAAACGGGTCTGAAGGCTCTGACGGAGGACACTCGCTGCAGGCCCCGAGTGCCGAGTCTACTCCCGATGTCAATCATTCCCCCCGCGGGAAACGTCTTTCCAAAGGGGTCCAGCGATCCCGGAACAGCACACTTACCTCACTGTGTATAATCAGCAACTATCCCTTCTTCTCCACGTTCCGCGAGTGCTTGTACACCCTGAAACGGCTGGTTGACTGCTGCAGCGAGAGGATGATTAGTAAGAAAGCTGGGATGACCAAAGGCGTCCAAAGGTAAGACCAGCCATGGAGGGCACTGGACATCTCTGTTCGGTGAGAAAACAAAACTGCTCGGTACGTTGATGGCTGTTTTAAGGTGGAAACTCATGAGCTGTTACATTGTTGTTTAACCTCCTCACCTTTCCCATAGACAATCAAGAATCACTTTTAGTTATGGCCGCCTGCTGTGGCGTGTGACTCGAATTGGGTTATTTGGGAAGCTGAGTTGAAACGTAATTTGGGAGGGTGTGACGGTAGATTTTTTTTATCTCTTCTCGGGAATAAAGAGTGTTATTGTCAGGGTCTAGAATGAGCAGCCAGCTGACCTTGGGATTTGTAGTCAGCTGACCCATGGGAGTTGTAGTCAGCTGACCATGGGAGTTGTAGTCCCACTAGTATTACAGATCTACTCGTTGGCTACCAGTGACACGGCCAAGGGTGGTGGGGATGACCGTTCAGCATCTATAAGGTTCTGCTGGGATCATCTGATTCATCTGATTCAGAAGACTGCAGATCGCTGTAATGTTTCGCTCGAGGTCAAAGTGCCAGGACTGTCGGGGTTTGAATCTGTTAATAACTTGGTGACTGGGGCCACGCGTGTTTAGAGAATGATAGCGTTCATTTGGAGTTGTCGGCACGCACCGTTTCTGTGGGCCGCGCTGACAGCTGTTCCGTCGGCCGCCGTCGGGTGGACTTTGGCTGTTTCTACTCTTCCCACGCAAGAAACGCTGTCATTCTGCTCGGCGGGGCCGTGGAAAGCGTGAGAATGACGTCCAAGGACATTATTATTTTATTTGCAGAGCGTAATAAGATATTCCGTAGTTGCCAAGGGAAGCGTGCATTCAGCGAGTAGGTGCGCTGCGGACAGCCGGTACATCTGTCTGTATCTATCTTTAGAAACGCAATGAATCATATTACAGCCACATCCCGACGACGTGCTCTCTGATTGTTTTATATTAGCCTCAAATAGGGGGAAAAAAGCATATTTCTGAGTTATTGAAGTTCTTACAGCTCATATCACGTCTGCCCCTCCATAAAGATGTTTAATATTGCGTCAAATATAACTGTCTTATTGATTGTATAGTCTTATAGCCTCACATAATGCCTACTCAGTCCTATCGCTAATATGAGCCGTTTTTAACAAAAGAAAGGCTTTTGTACCCATTGGGTCACCTGCCAAATCTCAAGGTGCCGTGCAATCTATTTTTTTTTCTTTCACGTCTTTACAGCCAACGATGGCCGCTGGGTTTAGGGAGATAACCGGAATTCATTACGGAGAAGAGAAAGATTTAAGTCATATTAATTACTATTCAGAGGCAGACAACCAGCAGCGATCCTTGCATTAACTTAACCCCCCCCGGCTTCGTTTGTCTGCGTTTTGGAGATGCGGGTTCTATGTTTGGTTTAATCGATGGAGAAATACCCGGCACTCGGGTAATAAATCAACGTGTCATTCATTGCTTCGGGTCCGGCTGTTATCCTATCGCTACTAAATAGTCCGTCCGGTCTGCTTGAAGCTTCGGCCGCTTTCTGAGAGTACCCAGAATGCTCGTTGTGGAACGTCCTTCTTCAAACCACTATAGAATTAATTAAAAAAATGTATTTATTTGCCCCAAATCCTTATGTCGTTATCAAAAGTGTGATCTGCTCTCAAGATAGGTAAATAACTAGCGCTTTCCGTGCCAGCATGGCGTGCTACGATGACAGCTGCCTTGGCCGATGTCAACTCTATCCAACGGGAAAAACAAAACCTATAACACCCTCTTATGTGTTCCGAGGGAGAGCGTGGGTGACTTTCTAAACCGTCGTGGGATGTGTACGAGTGCGTCACGCAGGCTCCGTCCCATTATATTCACGGAAATTGCCCCGGCTGATAACACCTGTTGGTGACGGAGCCTGGAGGGGATGGGGGGATTATGTGGAGACCAGACTTTATTATGCCGCACAGAGAACAACGCGTACATCTGTTTGGGATAATAGTCTGCTTAGCATCTAAACATTCAATTATCCCTCCCCACAGGCAACGCTACCCCCAATGCCAGTTCAACAAATACCATTATTTCTATTTCTTCTCCCATCTTGGTTTATCACCTTTTTTAGAATAGTGACATTAAATCAGTAATGACATTATATGTAAGTATGGATCCAATCTCCTTTTACTACTATTAGTAGGTAGAAAAATCCCTGGAATGGCTGGATATTAACCCTTTATCATATTAGTCTCCCAGCCTGACCCCTATGAAGCTCCTTATTCTGTCCATGTATTAAGTCTCCAGTGTGTAGCTCCCCGTGGTTGGTGATGTTGTTTATTAGGGACTTTTGGGATACATAGTAGAGGGACACCTACTAGCCTCTATCCTTTACACCCTCCTTCTTGGCTACTTTGAAAGGAAATGCCCAACAAGGCCCTCAAGGGCCACAATCATGTTTTCCAGGCGGTCAATAAAACATCGTTACAGAATTTCACGACCCATTTCTATCCGATAAGCATCTCGACAGGTGGACTTGCTGTGTTGAATGATGAGAAGATGCTGCTTGACCTTCCATGCTCCCGTCCGTGGGCCAGCGTTCAGAGCCAGTGAAACAGTCAATACTATTAACGGAACTGTCTCGGTTTATTTATCATTAGCCGGGACGTAAACTTCTTTGCAACCCATTATAACCCTCAGCCGATACAAATCCTCCTCCTCCTTTGCAATTGATTTATTGCTTGAAGGCCAACACTTCTCCAAGGTTCTTCCTTGTTCTTCAGTCGCTGTCCTACCTTATAAAACCTATTCTGTTGACATGAAGCAGAACAGTAATCAAGTTGTCCTTTTTTTCCAATGAGCAGAAGGTGCCATATTGTCCCAGCACCTTCATTGCTCTGTATTAAACCTTTAGGCTTCCGTCCGTCCTCCAGAGCCCCCTCATAATTTCAACTAATGCTACACCCCAAAAGATTTTTCACCCCAAAAAGCGTGTGTGCTTTAGCTCAAGCTGCCAATAACCAACAATTGGTTAATTATATTAATTGTACAGCGCGTTGGCATAGGATGGCGCTACATAAAACAATAACTAATATTAGAGAAGCTTTATAGCGATATGAGCTCATCTGTTCCTATACAGTGTATGATACTATAACATCATTTTTTTGATGCAATGGCAACTAAACCCCTCCCCTTTCCATGAACCAACTAATTAGCCTGACTAGTTGGCTTGCATGTTGGGGGGGGGGTACCACTTTGTTCAACCCTGAGCCCAGCCACTAGGGGGAGCCAGTGAGTGCCCTCTCATTGCCATCGGGCATGATTGTCTCTTTAGTGCCAGGAGCTGAAATACATTTAGATTGATCGGAATCCACCCAAGAATTCCAGTCTTCACTATAATAAAGAATAGGGTTAATCCTCGGGTAACGTACAATATTCTGCGTTCCTGTTAGTCTTTGGATTTAAGACGCCCAGAGAGAGAGAGCGCGAGATCATTCTTGTGCCATGAAAGCTGTTTTGATCACCGATTAGGAAAGAGAGACCGCTGTGCCAGCTTAGCATGCCTATCACAAGCCTCTGTATCATCATATTGTACTAAATGACTACTAACTGCGAGCGTCTGGGTAAAAAGCATGATCAGAAGTTTAAAGGGTGAGAAAGCACATGTCCTCCAGCTGTGTCTTACTTACAACGTTTCTGCAGCCTGTGGAGACAAAAAGTGACCAAAACTCTGCAGTGTACCCGGCACAACGAGCAAAATAAAACACAAAAATGCCAACATGTACCCGGCTAATACATGCAGACGCCAGGTATGCCACTTACCTATTCTCATGGTTTACACGGGCCCCCTCATGCCCGGCGTTTAAGACGTATACTGAAAAAGGTCTTTGTCATCCGAGGCGGGCAGCGCTCGCTCCATATTAAAGCAGTCCCGGTGGCTCTGCGGCTATTCTTTGACATATTGATTTTTCCTTTGTGGAAAAATTGTATTTATCGTCTCAATATTTGTTTAGAAGACTATTATTTATATATTAACCTTTCTGATTGACTGTTTAATCTAGCATTTCGATCTAGGAAGGGCCAGGCTAAAAGTTAAACCAACATCGGATGTCATATTTGTTTTAGGAGATTTAATTAAATATAATAATGTGCCGGTTAAATATTGCACTTTTTTATTTTTATTTTATTACGGTACTGATGGGTGCAGGTTGAGGAAAAGGTTATCAAGGATTGAGAAATTGGGTAGAGGGGGGATGGAATAATGTTAATGCCGCAAAGTAAACATATGATATGCCTATAAAATACTTATCGGGTAAGAAAAATGCGCTACTCGTGCCGCTAAGTAAACAGCCGGCTGTCGTGTCCTTCGGCCACCCCTGTTACATGCGTGAAACTTTTAGTGCAGTTTATGGGACCTTCAGCACATATGTGGAATTTGATCCAACGAGGCTCATCTTACCTCTTTACCTATGTCCGCTTCTTCTACTTGTAGTGGGAACGGGGAAGGTGGTTGATGATGATGTCAATGTTCAGATACCTGGTGGCCCTAAGAAACACCCGCTGTAACAATCCGAGCCTTGTTTGGTCAATAAAGCCCTTTTGTCTTTGTCCCAGGGATACCATGTGGAGGATTTTCACCGGATCTCTGCAGCTTGAAGAGAAATCCGGCGTTGTTCTTCATGACCTACGGGAAATCGAAGCCTGGATCTACCGTCTTCTGCGCTCTCCTATTCCCGTCCCGGGACAGAAGCGGGTTGATGTAGAAGTCCTGCCTCTGGAGCTTCAGCCGCCCTTGACATTTGCCCTTCCTGATCCATCACGTTTCTCCCTGGTGGATTTCCCACTGCACTTACCCCTGGAGCTCCTGGGTGTCGATGCCTGTCTCCAGGTCCTCTCCTGTATTCTCCTGGAACATAAGGTACAGTCTGAGCACCAATCTAGTTCTCCACGTGAGGGCCTTAATGTCATGACGCTCTTTACATGAAGAGTAAGCACATAGAAGATGCAGATAGAAGTTCCCTGGTTTACGTTGATATTTTGTTACAGGTGGTGATGCAGTCCCGGGATTACAATGCTCTCTCCATGTCTGTCATGGCATTTGTATCCATGATTTACCCGTTAGAATACATGTTTCCCGTCATTCCGCTCTTGCCCACGTGCATGGCTTCTGCTGAACAGGTAAGGTGTTCAGGTTACATGAGACTGGTTTCCAATAATGTATGGTCGTGCCTTTTGGGTTACTCTTTGTCTAAGCTGCTGTGATTATTATATATTCTCACTTTTGTCAAGCAGGACCACTTCTTTCATATAATTTCCACTTTTAGATCTTGTAAAGCTACACATTAATGTCTCACTCTTCTGTTTTGCAGCTGCTCTTGGCTCCCACCCCTTACATCATCGGAGTTCCCGCTAGCTTCTTCCTCTACAAATCGGACTTTAAAATGCCGGATGATGTGTGGTTGGTGGACCTGGATACCAATAAGGTGAGAACTCCCAGCATCTCCACCTTGATGTCCCACTCTCGGTTGCTGACATGTCTTTTATTTTTAATTGTCTGGCAGGTTGTCGCTCCTACTAACGCAGATCTGCTACCCTTACTGCCAGAACCCGAGGCGTCAGAACTCAAGAAGCACCTTAAACAGGTGAGTGTCCGGTGGAGAATGATTTTGGGGGTGCCAGTGTATGACCCTTCACTTCATCATTGCATGTTCTTGGGGGTTCAAACAGGGCACCCCCTTTATTCCACTTTTCTTTCCCCCATGATGCCTTACTACACTCTCTACTTCCGCTGTGTATCATTCACACTTTCTTTCTGTAGCGGTTTGTATATATTCATTATTATTTCACAATATATTTTATTCTTGTACCTTTTCTGCTACTTTGTACCTTTTTTATTTAAAAAAAAACATTATTTTCATGATATAAAAGACTTACGTAAATGCAATGTATACATGAAACTAATCGCACATCTAAAAAAAAAAATATATTTTTATATTTGTCAATTCTTAAAATTTTTCTTTTTTTTTATCTTTTATTTATTGCCTTTTACTGTCATTTAAACTTTTGAGTTTTTTTTCCCCCTTCTATCACCTTTTCTCGTTTTATTCATCTTCTGCTCTGTGATTGGTAATTATTCTCCCCCCATCTGTCTTTGTGCTCGTGTGTCCGTCTTGTCTCTGATTGGCCGCTGATGTTGTCATGTGACGTCCTCTCAGTGTCTGCACAGCATGTCCGTGATCACGCAGCAGCGTCTTCTCGCCTCCGATAACAAGGTTCCTGCCATTCCTTCTTGTTTCTGAAGTCTCCGGTTCCGGTTTCCAGTTCGCAAACATGCACAATGGCCTCTCCGTGTGTCTGCCATGTTGCATTTTGTGTTGCCTGTCTCTGCACAGGATGATGGATGTATTATTAGCCATCTATAGTATAGTATTATATTATGTGTGAATGCATCATGCTTGGGCATTCCATTCCATGGAATATGTGTGTGAATGAAGATATATATATATTTCCTTGAATCTGCCTTAATTCATGCAGTTTTTTTCCCCATTCTTCTAACCAAAGTGGCTAGAGGTTGTTTTTGACCAATAAGAAACCATTTCTATCTTTTAACGTTAAGTTACCCCTTCCTGTTAACTCCTTTAGATTTGTGTGATTGTGTATTAAGTTATCAGGTAATTTGACAGGGTCTTTTAAAATGGAGCTTTGTTAATAAGCCATTATTATTATTAATAATAATAATAATATTACCTTCTGTAAATCCCTCACCCAGGCCTTGGCCAGCATGAGTCTGAATACCCAGCCCATCCTTAACCTGGACCGATTCCACGAAGGGACAGATTCCTCACTCCTCAGAGCTTCAGCCGACGCGCAGGGCACTCCTTCTACAGAATTCAACCCTCTTATATACGGAAACGATGTGGATTCTGTGGACGTAGCTACACGGTGAGATGGAGCTGCGGTGCAAGCAGACAGTGTTTGTTGTGGCTAAATAACAGGGATATTTTCTTTAACTAGCAAGTGAAATCCGTCTCCCTCGCTCACTCATTGCAGGGTGGCCATGGTACGCTTCTTTAACTCCCCGAACATGTTGCACGGGTTCCAGCAGCACACCCGAATTTTGCGCCTCTTCCCGCGCCCTGTGGTGGCTTTCCAGTCCTCTTCCTTCCTTGCGTCCCGTCCCAAGGCTTCGGGCTTTTCCGAGAAACTTTCCAAAACGCAGGCTGTGGAGTTTTTTGGGGAATGGTCGCTAAACCCCAACAACTTTGCCTTTCAGAGGATCCACAACAGTAAGTGAAGCCTCCCTTCTGCTGGTTAGACTGTTCTTTTTAGGCTCCATCTTTAATCTGTGTTCTTTCTTCTGCAGACATGTTTGACCCGGCGCTGATTGGTGATAAACCTAAGTGGTATGCTCACCAGCTCCAGCCTATACACTACCGCGTCTACGATGCTAACTCGCAGCTTGCCGATGCCCTAAGTGTCCCTGTTGAGCAGGACAGCGACTCTGAACCTACAGATGACAGGTACCTTCTATTCCTATTGTCCTATCCCCACTCTTTATACGGCTCATGTGTGTTTTATAATTTTCTTTCTTAGATTCTTTTTATTTCCGAGGTTTATTCCTTCAATCAGCCGTTGGTCTTCGGGGTCCGCACTTCAGCATGTGAATCAATCCATGTTTGGTTCAGTTATATGTAGATTTGTTATTCTCCTGATTAAGATGCTTCTTACGGACTCTTGCAAAACTCCTCCTTATCTGTCTGCAATCGTATAATAACGGGTGGACTTGTTATTCCTTTTAGTGTTCAGATAGGCTAACAGTAGTCAATGGTCTATCGCTTATCCACGCAATCTTATAATGCATTTTACAATTCTATATGTAAAATAAATCAGCTATAGCGTCACCATAATAAAATACACAATATGTGTGTTAAAAACCCACCTCGCCGCAGGCTACAACATCTCAGCTGTCACAAGATGGGCAAACCCCCCGACAAACGACTAAATATCTTCAGAATCTTTAAACTGATTGACTCAAAAAAAATATTAAATGTGTACAAAAAATCTTAAATGGCTAAAATTAAATTTTGAATTTGCAGCAAAACCTCACACAGCTCAGACCAAGTAAAAATATTACAAAATGTTATCCTGACTATTTTTTTTTTAAACGTTTCTCTGCTGCAGTGGTAGCGATAGTGTGGAATATGACGACTCGAGCTCTTCCTACTCTTCGCTTGGAGACTTTGTCAATGAAATGATGAAATGCGACATTAATGGTGACACGCCAAGTGAGTAGCATGTTACTTTGGGCGAAAACAATTTTTTTGTTTTTTATTTTTTTATTTGTGAGAGGAACCCAGTTTGTGATGCTTTTTGTTTCTTTGAAAGATGTGGACCCTTTGACACACGCAGCCCTGGGCGATGCCAGCGAGGTGGAATTTGATGACTTCCAAGAGTACTCTAGAGAGTTAGAAGAAATGACCCAAGACGGTGAAAATTCTCCTGATAACAATCAGCCGCGTTCCGGTTCTAGTACCACGGCCAGCAGCAGCCCCAGCACGGTTATCCACGGAGCAAACACTGTGAGTGGGTTTAAACGAGACAGGGCTAAGCAAAGTTTGGCTCCGGAAACTGCTGAACTGCAGCTGACGGGCAACTTTTATTTGTTTTTGCTATTTTTGATTCCACAGGAGTCTGCAGACTCCGCAGAACCAGATGAGAAGGTTCTGGGTGTATTGCAGAACCACTTGCCTTCTCTGCCACCCACCTTCAGCCGCTTGGTTATGGAGCGCCGTGAGAGTGACTCATCTCCTGGGAGCGGGGAGCTTCGGAGGCGAGAGTACGACAACCCCTACTTCGAGCCACAGTATGGATTTCCCACGGAGGAGGAGAGTGAAGAGCGAGAGGAGAGCTACACTCCCATGTTTAACCAGAGCATAAATGGCAGCCGGTGAGAATGATCTGCTAATTCTATGTCATATGCATCCTGACCCCATCATCTTTGTGTAATACATTTTATTACCGATTTTATTTCACCTTTCATAGTAAATACAACCAACGTTCTAATTGAACATTGGCTCGTCTGGTCTTATCCTGTTAATCACGCTGTTGACATTACCCCCCAGGGCCCGTTTTCTGCATGTTATTCTATGAATGCTGACTCATTCTTGTGATTGTTCCATTGTAACAGTGAGCATGAGTTACACTCTAGCAATAAACATGGATTCTAGAAAGGGAGGCAAGCTTGTCTTGCATGAAAGTCTTACTGTGGTTCACACTCGGGAATTTCGTACTTCATCTCATACTCCAACTTCATTAAATAGGCTCTTTAATGAAAACAGCGGAATTCTGCTCCATTGTGGTCCCTTAACTGTAAATCTAACCTGTAAGATCAAATGAACGTTCTCATGCTCATCAAGGCATCTAGAACACTAATGAAACGGGTACAGCCGAGCCATGCTTGCTTTTCGGTCGCTCATCATCCTTCCCTATTACCGTTTCAGCTCCCAGAAGCCTCTGCTGCGCCCGAGCAGTCTGAAGCTCCCGAGCGACTCTGATGCCGAGACGGATTCCCGGGGAAGCTCCCCGACTTCAACCGTGTCCAACAACAGCAGCAACAACGAGGGCTTCGGAGGAATCATGTCCTTCGCCAGTAAGCTCTCTCCTTTAGCATTCACAGCAAAGAAGCCGAGACCTTGGCATTAAAGTTTTGGTTTTGCAAACCAGAACATACTTGTGTCCTGTTAACCCTTTAAGAGCTTGGGTGGCGACAGTACATACAGTAAGGTGTTTATCCTACCATACACCACCGTTTAAAAGAAATACCCCTATAGGAAATACTGTTTTTATTAAAGCTGGTTCTTATCACTAACTCTACATTCATGCTTTTATTTTGTGGGTCATGTTTCTAGAACAGGGGCGTCCAACCTGCGGCCCTCCAGCTGCTGCAGAACTACATCTCCCATAATGCTCTTTCAGCTAAGGGGCTGGCTGAGGAGCATGGGAGATGTAGTCCTGCAGCAGCTGGAGGGCCGCAGGTTGGACACCCCTGTTCTAGGACTATGTTATGGATTATAGATTTCCGCCCGGAACGCAGTTTGTTTGCGGCATTTCCCGTCTGTATTTGCATGTGGCTGCTTTTCAGCAGATGGAGAGGAGGGAGTAGATCCTTCTCGTTCTCGTCTTCCTCTCCGTCTGAGCAGATGGCTGCACTCTTGTGTTTTATCGGCTCCTGTCCACGGGGAAATCTAGCAGTCCCGTTTTTCTTAGAATTACTCTTGCATGAACACTGGGAAACCGATCAGTGTTCATTCATCTTGTTCATTCATTCTTTTGTCATGCCTGGAAATGGTTTGAGCTTGATGTTCGTTGCTGGCCTCTTGGGTATTTTGGGGCAAATGGCCCTTTCAATTTTGCCCTGCCTCTCATGCTCTGATACCTGTGGATCAATCTCATTTTTTTTGGAAATTATTTTTTTTTAAGTGCCTCTTAATACATTTGGGTATTTTAACAGATTGTATGTGTCTTCTGTCCGAATGTAGTTTGTCCGTAATTGTAAGATTATGGGCAGTCCATCCTCAGGCCAGTGTGGTATTAGAGCTACTTTACTAGTATAGGGAATGCTTAGGCTACCATCTTTTAACAAATAAGGACAGAAGAGGATGTGGTATTTAAGGACTTTTAATGTATTTGCACGTATAATGTTGCTAAACCGTAAAAGTATATTTAGGGAACCTATTCAAAGGCTTGTTAAAAATATAAAAATATATCATCAGTTGTATTTATCGATCAAGTTTAAAGGAGTTTGTATCTGGAAAGTGGTTCTGACAGCAGCTTCCGTATTATTTACGGACCGTTTCTCTCCTTTTCAGGTAACTTGTACAAAAGTCATACCAGTAGCTTCAGCCTGTCCAGCCTGACGCTTCCAACCAAGACCGGCCGAGATAAGGCGACCCCTTTCCCTAGCCTGAAAGGTAAGCTATCCCAGAGGGTACTAGAGAAGGTTAGGGGGTCATTCCCCCTTTGCAGAAGGTAAGGTAAGTGTCCCAAATGCAGTAGATGGGCAAACCTGTTCCTTGGTGCATCAAGTAAGTGATCCATCTGTAAATGTCACTCTTGGAATGAGGCTGATTCTTGTGTTTGTGTGCCTGTGGGGTCTCATTTTCCATAAACCATTCCATCGTGCCCATTTTTTTTGGGGTGGGAGACGGTTTTGACTCGCTGGATCCAAATTGTGACTCTTGTGTTTGCTATCCCCTTCTTAATTGCTGCATGTTTCTCCCACTTGTGATCAAAGGACAGCAGGAGGTGGCTGGGGAGGTGGGAAAAGGTTAGTATGAGCTCAAGTAGTTTAGCAAACCTCAGAAAGCTTGGGCGGTTGTGTTTTGATGGAGTGTGCTTGCATGCGTAGCTCGGGGTGTGTGGCTGTAGTTAGTGTTTTGCAATACGAGTTTTGGCGTTTGACCAGGGAATAACCGAGAGGGATGGGTTTTCATAGAGGAGCACAAGAGTCCTTCAAGGTCCATTAAGATTAAGGATTATAATTGACTGTGTTTGTCAATGAGCACAGAACCAGGTACTTGCCCCGCTGGCTCAGACGCAACGGCTTTGGGTTGTGATGGTATGATGATGCAATAACAATTAGGTAGAAATTGTGGGGGGAAAAAAAACTATTGGATTGCCAGCTTTTCTCCTTGCTCTGGTAGTGTTCATAACTAGCCAATGGTGTTGCTTCTATAGACATTGTATTAAACTCGGGAACCAATAGACTCAGAGCTCTTTGGAGTGTTTTAGCATCAAATTACACCTGCAAGTGATTGTACGTGTTTCGAGCTTGGTACGGTTGGGAGAGGGTTTATTTTGGATTTGAAGTGTAGTTTTTAGTAGAAGCGGCGTTGGGCTTGAACCTCTTTTGAAACTTTTTCCGCTGCGTAGATTGTAACATTATCAGCCATTTCACTTAATCATCCCATTTCCGTAGTCCTCGGGCCAGATTCTGCTGTCTTTTTATGTGATTTGATGTAAAGTCTGAAAGTAAGTGCCGTTACATGCTTGGAAGCGCATGCAAGAGTATGAGAGAAGGCGATATCTTATTTCTTTTTTTAATTTTTTAACACATTTAGTGTCATTTCAGTTGGCCGTCTATGTATTCTAATTCTGAGATGCGGGAGGGATAAGCAGATTTGGGTATTAGCGCTGTAGGTAATTTGGGAGCTCTAATATTTTGGCTTTTTGGGTATTGTAGTATTCTATAGAGCCATGTATAGAGGTGAATGTACCAGGATGGGCTCTTAAGTACTGTTAGTGCCATATGGACTTGCAACCACGTATGAGAATACTGGCATTGGGATCCTGGTTGGTGCGTTAGCTAGAGCAGGATGATGATTGGCTGTCACTAACCTTGCGTTTTGTGTCCCAGTATTTGGGCTTAATACTATAATGGAGATAATTGCAGATTCCGGGCCTGCCCCTGCAGAAGGTGGGTGCCTGCAGCATGAGCTCTGCATGTTACAACAACCCCAGCGTCCCCTCTGCCTCCGCCATCATGTCATTGTCATGCCTCATGGTGCTTTGTGCGTCTCACATCGGTGGTGTATTTGGCTTTTACCTTCAGTTGTTGGCCAGTCATGTGACCGCATTCTCCAGCCTCCATGTATCTCCCATCGGAGTCCCAGGAGCCTTACCTCACCTGGTTTCTTCTATCCTATTTTACTCTTTTGTTCCTTGGTTGTTGTTTTTTTTTTGTTTTACGATTAATTCTCCACGTTGCTGAACTCCGATCCACTCTCTGATTCTACTGCAGGCAGCAACCGACGGGCTCTAGTGGATCAAAAGTCTTCAGTTATCAAGCACAGCCCCACAGTGAAGAGGGAATCTCCATCCCCTCAAGGCAGAGCTAACAATTCCAGGTGAGAAACCAAGAATGGACCAAATATCTGCCGGAAAGGCGTAAATTGATTTCTTAGATCTGTCTAAAATTTAAGACATTCGACCTAAACACAACTGTCTCTTTTTGGCAAGTAGGTTAGCGTGCTTTCTGATCTGTTGGACATTATGATGTGGGGTTGGACTGGATGACCCCCCAAATTCTCGGAAGTCTGAAGATTGTCCCTTCTCCTTGTGCTATAATTTTTGTGTCTCTGCTTCCAGTGAGAACCAGCAGTTCCTAAAAGAAGTGGCATTGAGTGTCCTTGAGGGACAAGGCGTTGGTTGGCTGAACATGAAAAAAGTCCGGCGGTTGCTTGAGAGCGAGCAGCTACGCGTCTTTGTCCTGAGCAAATTAAACCGATCCATCCAGACAGAGGAGGACGCGCGGAATGATGTCATCCAGGAAATGGTGAGTGGAATGATGTAAAGGAAGCCAATGACTATAACGGTTACGAGGAGCATGGCTTTAGGGACACACCACTCTATTTTTACTCCTAAACTATAAGCCATGAGCCTTGATTTTACCTCTACAAAAATGTGGACTATTTTTCTGCTAGTAATGTGTTTTTTTGATCGAGCGCCATCTCAATCCTGAGATTTTTTCTGTACATTGGAAGATAATATTTTTGGTGGCACGAGGTGAACTTTTATTGCATGTTTCCCTTTTTTTTTTTTTTTTTTGTGCCAGGAGATAAACAAAAAAATGTACAAGGGAATGCTGGATCTGTTGAAGTGCACCGTGTCCAGCCTGGAGCAGTCGTACGCCAACGCTGGGCTGGGCGGCATGGCCAGCGTCTTCAGCCTGCTGGAAATTGCACACACTCACTATTACAACAAAGGTAAAGGTTACAGGGGAGCATGGAGTCTGGCAGATGGGCGATTTCCTTGGCTACATTTACATTGGATTGACAGGTTTTATGAATATGGAATAACCCCCTTGTGCTTTCTCTTTTATTTCCTTACTTTCTCCCAAACCCCTTTTTCTCTCTTTTGCATTTTCTGTCTCTTAATTCATTTCTACCTTTTATTTCTCTCTCCGTCCAACCCCATACTTCACCGCGCTCCTTTCTCTCTGCCTTCTCTGTCTTTCTCTCTTTAAAGAACCCGAAAAAAGGAAATCCAGTCCTTCTGCGGATGGAGCTGTTACTCCCGTGTCTAGGGATCCCGTTTCTGTCCCAAGGGGAGAATCTCGACCTGCCCCACAGCTGCCTGTCCAGCAGCTCTTACCTCGACCTTCTGGCCCTACAGGCAGAGGGCCACGGGAGTTTGACACCAGGAGTCTTAAAGAAGAGAATTTTGTGGCTTCCATTGGTGTGTATAGAGGAGCAGGACGGTTCCATGGGGCATACCTGCCAGGCACGCATTGCATCACCCACCACCGGCTCCACTGCTCGTCCCTAACCCTTCCCCATTGTTCTCACCCCAACTCGCCCCACACTCCTGTTGGTAGAAATCCCTACTTTTCATTTTAGATCCATGAATAGCGTCACGTTTACTATTATAAGGACTTATATGCTTACTAAGTGTAGTGTTTTGTGGATGTGGTAGAACAGACCCTATGTATATGGCTGGTAGGATTGACATGTCTGATACGGCGCGTGTCCCAGCTGGTTGTGTTTCAAGATTTCTTTTATATCAAGTAAGGTCCAGTTCTGAGAGATCTCATTCACCAGAGGTTCTACTAGCATCTTTCCACATCTCCAGTGACCGTAGTGTACATATGGAGTTAGGGAGGGCTGACCTTTAACCGTCATCCTTTACCGACTACCGTAGACTTTAAGTTTGAAGACTAGGTTAACCGCGTTATGGTAAATTTATGATGGTTGAACACTTGGTGGGTGTCAACAAGTTGCACAGAACAGATACAAGTAGCACCTTCCTATAGATGTGCCTCCAGCCGAGTATAACGTGTGAGCGCAGGTCACGAGCCTGGGAGCTGCCCGGAATAATGCCTAAACCTGCCGCAGCTCCGGAGTCCTAGAGTTTTCACTTTTTGCTTTCTACATGTTTTTATCTCTATGTATATATAAATTCCTATATATACATATAAACATATGATTACGTATTTATGTATACACGCATAAATACATATGTTTGAGCTCTAAGTCGTGCCTTTTCTCTCTAATAATCTCCCCATCACACACGCGCTCACGATGTTACATGCGTTTTAAAGTATCCAGCCTCCTCTTGTGGTTCCGATCTGACGGGGTGTGTGGGGTCTGATCACTGTATCCATTTTTGGCCTGTCTGATCCGCCTCTGACTCTTTCTGTCTTTCTCTCCTGCTTGCAATGCATCTTGGGTAGAGTTGTGGAACAAGCACCGGGAAGTGAAAAAGCAAAAAGCTTTGGAAAAACAGAGTAAGAAACCCTAGAAACCCGCCAAACCTTCCCCAGATCTGCCAGCAGTGTGGTCCCAGACACACGTACCACTTTACAATCTCTCCTGATGAATACCTGGCATCATTCAGTTCTACCAAATTACACCTGAATAAAGCAGGGGCCACGACATGTTCTACAAGAACAGCATAATCATTGGAACCCGGGTTTTCGAAACCCACCGTAGAGATTAGTTTGTAGCGTATAACCTTTTACCAGGCTAAGTCCCGAAAGTATTATTAACATTGTTATAAGTCGTCTTCTGTTGCCAGTTCTTTATCACCAAACTATTTCCCATTTCTATTTTGGCGGCACAGTCTATATCGTTCAGGGGTCCATTGATGATGGTTGTATTGCTCCATGTTTAGCTTCTAATATTTGATCGCAACAACCTCAACAATTAACAATTTGTTTTTTATGAGCACCACCTTGGTGTTAATAAGATGATCTTGGCTCTATAACTCGGCTTGAGTGTGTCGCGGACCCTCACAAGTTCAATGTTGTCTATGGATGTATCAGCTGAACTTGCTAGGTTCATCCAGGTCTTCACGGAAGCCAAATCAGCAGGGCCTTTACATAATACGATGCAGAGAGCGTCTTCTTTGGCGAGTTCTGGCTGAGTTAATCTGAGCAGCGTTTTAGCCATCATTGAATTGACCCCTGAGTGTTTGACGTCCTCCATGTGTGTATGTGCGGAAATGGTATCCACTTGGAAGAGGACCATCGGTGCCCAGACACAATCAGCCTGTGGCTTTCTGAGGTCTCCGTGGAGCGCTGGCAGATTTACGATTGGAGATTTGCTGGGGTTTCTTGTCCTGAGGTAGTAACTGTAGTGGTGTACTCGCTTCTCCCCCTACCTCATTCCCGTCATCTCCCAACTAGCGCTTTATTGTCATAATCTCACTGCTCTCTCATACCACCCGGCACTAGATAACAAGCATGGTGGGGATCTGTTTAGCTATAACCCTGCAATTACCAGGTATCTATAAAAGACTTAGAAAAGGTTGTGTCCTAATCTGTGACAAACTATGGAACCTTTTGTTTCTGTTGTTTAAAAAAAAATGTATCCATCCACTTACCAATGATTTATTCATCTGTTATCTATATAGCTGTACTTGGGTTTAATCCAACACAGTCTTTGTGCTCAATGGCTGCTAATGTCCAGAATTAACAGCTGGGCCGACATCTCCTGATCCAATATGTATAGATACAAAATGTTGGTCCGATGATCAAGCTCTGTCATTTATAGATGGGTTTCCCATGTGTCGTAGATCTGTTAATATCCACTATGACAAATATAAAGGATGCCTTAAGAGGTGGGATTGGTGTGACTTGTTATAAAATGAAATATTTCATCTCACTCGGGTATAGTCACTAAAGGCAGAGTTGAGTTTCGGCTCCTTGACTTCACTAAGCATTATGAAGGTCCACCACCAGCGAGCTTCTGCTGCAGGAGAAGCTTGACTGGCCCTGTGTAATCATGGAGAATTTTATTATTTATATATATATATATATATATATATATATATATATATATATATATATATATATATATATATATATATATATATATATATATATATATATATAATAAAATTCATAACATTCCTTCAGCGTTGTGTTATACGTTATACAGAGCCAGCTCAGCCCTTCTTGGTGGAGAAACTTGCTATTGTTGGTCTTTCATAATGAAAAGTGAAGGAGGAGTTAAAACCACGACTCTCCCTTTACCGGATAAACCCCATTGACTTTGCTGTGCATTATGAAGGGTCAACTGTGTCAGAGTCAGTTCAGAATCCATAATTAGATTTGTACCTTATTGGTGGAACTATAAATCATGCCCTTCAGGTTGGTTCTTCATAAATGCAAATCGAAGTCTGCGAGATAAAATGTCTCATCTTAACTCCCCTGCAAGCCAAAGCCTAGGGAGGAAACCCCATGGGCGATCCTATTTCAGAAGTCTTTAGGTTACAACTCTCCTGCCCTCTGCCATCCCCGCTAATGTTCCTGTAAAGAAACTGCCACTCTTACCTTCTGCAGGCACCGAGCAGGTTAAGCATTTCTTTGACAGCGAGGAGAAGAAGTCCCAGATCAGTGCCGACAGCTGCCTGAGTGTTACGTCCGGGTCCCAGGTAAAGTTGAAAGTATCTTATCCAGCGTTCTTTTTTACGTTTAATTTTTAGTAGATGTGTAGTTTCTATTTTTTTTTTATAAATGTATTTAGATCTGTATTACTTGGTTAGTGTTAATGTTTCGCATTTTCTTGTGTATTGATGAAACAGAAGAGCGATGCCGATGGCAGCGGAGCGGCCCCTTCTATCCTCATCCGAAGCAGCAGCCAGGATTCGGAAATCAGCACAGTGGTAGGATCAGAAAATGCTCGATGTGTCCTTTCGATTGCAGACTAGACGCCGAATGAGGCAGGGTCATCAGGGGGATGTGTGAAGCTACAGAGAGAACACAGGGCTTTCTAAAATATTATGCTGCTTATGGATGTCAAGACAGGGTGGTCTTTCTACAGGGAAAGGTGAAGAGGTGGACGTCAGATGTCTCTTAGGGGAGACAGTATGGGAATATCCTCTAATATGTCCTCCTTGTAGTGGGAAGAAGGTAATACTTGGATCCTTTGTGGAGAATGTTACATGTGACGAACAATTTTCTTCTAGGTGAGTAACAGCTCGGGGGAGACTTTGGGAGCCGACAGCGATCTGAGCAGCAATGCTGGAGACACGCTAGGAGGAGCAGGCGGCGGACGTCTGTCCGGATCCCGAGGAGCCATATCAGACAGTGAAATCCAGATGAATTCTCATACCGGAGCGATATTCGTAAGGGCAGCATGTGTGATGCTTTGTCACTATTACAAAAACCACCCAGGTGTTTCCGCACACAATAAAAGGAGGATACTTCCCCTTTAAACAGGCTCTTCTCTTTTTAAATAGACTATCCTGATATGGTCAGTCTTCAATTCAGTTTGGAGCCAACGTATAAAAGTAGGAGAATGACAAATAGCGTTAAGAATCCAATCATTCCCTTATAATAGTTATATCTGACTTGCCCTAAGAATGACAACCAACCTTCATAGTGCTGACTCGGGATAGTTTTTTTTAAAAAGAGAAGAGCCTGTTTAAAGGGGAAGTGTCCTCTTTTATTGTGCACGACACCTAGTACTGCTAGTAAAGGTACTTTTTTATTGCGACCCAGTACATTCTGCATTGGATTCGGTGTTTTGGGGCAATATTAAAAAACAAACTTGCAAAGGCTTATGATCGCAGTATGGGATCTGCTTAATGTCATAATGCAGGGGCTTCCTTGTATCGTTTGTATGGACACATCTCTCTCTCTGTTTCCATTACAGGGAAAGCCTCTTTTACTGCGCCCCGGTGAAAAGGAGAATACAATTAGTCCTGGACGGCCAGCGCAAGACCTCAGTCAGCGCATCTACCTTTACGAGGGGCTTCTGGGTAAGACAATAGCAAGAAGCGAACATAGCGACTGATAGAATACCGCTCGTCCCCTGCTAAAGACGGCCACCGTTATTAGTCCTCTTGTAATTTATATGGATCAAAAATATACTTTCCACGTGGACTTTAAAAACCTTCTAATGCAAAGATAATACTTTGTCACAATATTAACTATTAATAAATATAGATTCCTCTCCATAAAATAAATCAGTTGACCCATCGTGTAATTTTGGTTTGTTCAGCTGTCTAAGCCATTAACCTATCCTTGACCTGTGCGACCTTCTCAATAGTGTTGGTCCCTCCAGTTATTCCTGTCTCTTGGGGAACTCTCCTGCTTTCCTTCTGGAGCAGAACAGCCTCACCTCTCTCTCTCTCAGAGACCTCACCCACCCAACCCTCTGTCTAATCAACAGTCGCTCTAATCTGCCTTAGCTTCTTCTGGCCCCTCTCTGGATCCATACTCTTATAATGTAATGCCATAATTTCCATTGACTAGTGCTCTGTGACTTTGATGCATCTCTTGTCCTTCCCCGTCTCTCTTCTTTTCATGCTACCTTTTGATGTTGGCTTGCTTTGCGCAGGACGAGATAAGGGCTCAGTCTGGGATCAGCTGGAAGAGGCAGCAATGGAAACGTTCTCTCTGAGTAATTAAGCCTCTCGCTCGACCACTTGCATGGCATGCTTGCTGTGTCGTATCGTTATAGATTCCGTTTCTCGTTTAAAGTGTGTGTTGCTGTGTATAATTTGAGGCCGAAACTTTACACACTCCTTAGCTAAAGACATTTAAAATGAAAATTTTTAAAAATCCATACATTTCATGTTAACATAAATTTTTTGGGCAAGTCATTAAAGGCCCCTACTCTATTCGCATCACAGGTAACGTTAAATTGATTTAAAGATGGTATTCTTTCAGCTTTATTTCCATATATCCGGATTCCAGTGGGTCAAATGTTGCCATCAATCGGTTGGGATGGTGTTTTTTTGGATTAAAAGCTTTACCTTTTTTTCCTCCATTCATAGCGCTGATCTTTATGCCCAGACAGTTCGGTTTTAGTTTCATATGACTCCTCCAAAAAGCTAGGTTTGTGTCCTGGTGATCACCCGCAATCTTCATTCTGGCTTATTTATGATGGTCTTGGAGTAGGTGCTTCTTCCCGGGGTGACATCCTTTTAGGCCATGGCCATAGTGGGTGTAAATACTGTGGCTTGTGATGCCTCCAGACCTTCACCGGCTCTTCTGTTGATGTCTTTGGGTTCAGTTGAACGCCTCACATGCTCAGCCGTGGGAGTTTATTTGTACCTGGTTCCTGAATGAAGCAGCATCTGTGTGGCCCCTTGCTCCTTTATATTGGCATACAGTTTGTACAGTTGTTTGTGATACCAGGAGTTGTTTGGATATTGCTTCTAAGGAAGCCCACATTTTTTTTCTTGAGGTCTTGGCTGAGTTACTTGGATCTTCCCATGGTATCAAGGCCAAAACACAGTCACGGGTGTCAGTTAACTCCTAATTATGACAACTGACCAATCAAGATCCCAAAAAGCTTATTACATGAAGTTCTATAATTTTCCAGACTGTTGAGACAACTTGGTGTATGTAAATGTCTGACCAACTGGAATTCTGATATAGCCAAAGAATTTTGTCTGTAATCGTTTGTTCTAAAATATATATATATGTATGTATATGTGTGTGTGTGTGTGTGTGTGTGTAGATATATGTATATATATATATATATGTGCCTTAAATGACTTTGCCAATAGAATTGTCTGGTAACAAGAAACGTGTAAAGTTGTCTTAAGCCAAGGTGTATGTAAACTGTCGGCCTCGGCTGTACCTGTGTATTTTTACTTGTTACGTTCACTTCGCATATTTCGGACGTTTACCCGCATTGATAGAGCTTCAATATGGCATCATTAACTTCAGAAGGTCATTCTTCTAATGCTTAATCATATTTAAGAAGCATTGCTGCTTGAAATAGATATTGTTCAGAGTACGCAAGTTTCTCAGAGGAGGTGAGAAAGTACAATCTATATTTATATCGCGTTACATTGGGTAATGAACGTGTACAAGTATTCTCAATAAAAAGGTTATTTTGGAGGAGGTACCACAAGTTCTAAGAGTGCATCAATGGTACTCTGCATTTGCTTTCCGTGCCCTCGGTGGTTAGCAGGGAGAGACGTTGCCGATACGCAGGGGACTTCGCTTCTCCTGCCATGAAGAAATGAGTGGAAATGGCGTTTCTTAGAGCATTGTATATTGTTTCCACACTCCTTCCCTGTTTTGCTGTTGGGTTCAGGTGGGTAGATGTTGGAAAACGGCATTGGCATCGGGTCTGAGTTTCTTGTACGTTTGTAGGCAAAGAGCGTTCCACGCTGTGGGACCAGATGCAATTTTGGGAAGATGCGTTCCTCGATGCCGTCATGCTGGAAAGGGAAGGCATGGGTATGGATCAAGGACCTCAGGAGATGATAGACCGGTAAGGCCTTTCTTCCTTAGTCGTCTTCATCTCCACTGCCAGTTGTGTCTTCAGCTCCCTGAGTGTTCTGTCTCGTCTTCCTAGGTACTTTTCTCTTGGAGAACACGATAGAAAACGCCTAGAGGAGGATGAGGATCGCCTCCTGGCAACTCTTCTACACAACATGGTTTCTTACATGGTGATGATGAAGGTAATGGTTACTTGTAGCTACTTAACTCCCACGAATAGGGAAGGAGGGGAGATGCTTTCAGAGTGCCCCCGTCAAGATGGAAGCGTATACATTGTACCCCTGTCTTAGTATGTAGCATGTATATTTAGCATGTTAACCGCTTTTCATTCTCTATCTCTAGGTGAATAAGACAGATCTTCGCAGGAAAGTGAGACGTCTCCTCGGGAAGTCTCACATTGGCTTAGCCCATAGCCAGCAGATCAATGAACTTCTGGACAAAGTGGCTGATCTGGTAAGAAGTTGGAAATCGTAAGCAGTGACACCATAAATGTGACAAGTGAAAACTGGACAGGGCCTGGCTACCTTGTGCTTAAAAGCCAATATAGCAAGAAACAGAGGCTCCTTTGGTGAATATGTGGATTAAATTAGGTCTCCAGTTTATAAAAGGCTCCTCTGGCAGCTTCTGGTGAGTCCAGATGACTCCTTAATATCCGTACCTATGAATGCAGCTCTATCTCCTTTCCAAATACTATATGGTATACTTCAGTAATGGCACTTCTTATTAAAATAACAAATATTTATATTATTATATATGGAAGTAACAAAAATATAAACTCAGTTCAAGGACTTGTTACACTCTCTATTTTTGGGGGCTTGGGATAGAATTATTGATGTATGTTACAAAGGTTAGCGATCAGTGGCTTATTAAACATTCTTCCTCCACAGAACGGCCGGGATCTTAGCATTCGTCCCAGCGGAAGCCGTCATATCAAGAAGCAAACGTTCGTAGTCCACGCGGGGACGGACACTAGTGGAGATCTCTTCTTCATGGAGGTGAGAATGTAAAATAAACAAATACTGTATAAATCTCTAGCAAATGTCACTGATTTTCAGTTCAGTTTTTATTGCTTTAAACAGAAATGCTGGTTAAATGACAATTTTCTATATAAGGGGTACTGGATAATTATGTGCGAAGTTGGCAGCTTGGTGTTACATATAGACGTCTCTCACAGCTGGATAGACCAGGCAGTTGTAATAATCGCCGGCTTTTATCCCAGGTCTGTGACGACTGCATCGTACTGCGCAGTAACATCGGTGCGGTGTACGAGAGGTGGTGGTACGAGAAGCTCATTAACATGACCTATTGCCCGAAGACAAAAGTCCTCTGCTTGTGGAGGAGGAATGGGCAGGAGACTCAGCTCAACAAATTCTTCACGAAGAAGGTGGGTTTTCACAAATGCGAAGTTTTATAATTCAGTGCCCTCAATGAAGAGACAACAAAAAAAAATTCTAAAACCAGCAGCCCCACCAATTATGTCTCCATATAAAACCTCCATAAAAAGGGATAGAGCTTTAAAATATAAGAGCTGTATAATATTTAAAACTGTACAAAGAACAATTAAAAGTGCAGTTGCCTCTGATCAAATTCCAAGTGACCCTGTGCAGTGGGGCCGGCATATTACCAGACATATATATATATATATATATATATATATATATATATATATATATATATATGTATTATAAACCCACCACATGTAAATCACATAGGAGCAGTCAACTTGGCCTCCTGCATGACATCTCCTCCCTATTATGTTATCTCTCTTGTGTTAAGTTGCTTGTTATTTTTGGTTGGTTCCAGCAGTCATCCTCGGTAGAGGGAGGATAAAAGGCTAGAATTCCGGGAGCGTTTATTAGATTAGACAGGGACATTTATTAGATTATTAGGCAATGGCGAGCGGTATTGGCTCCGAGTCCCCGTTTGCAGGGTGTTGTACGAGGTTGTTCACCCTGGATTCTTTTCTTCTCCTCTGTATCCCATACTAGTGCCGGGAGCTGTATTACTGTGTGAAGGAAAGCATGGAGCGAGCAGCGGCAAGACAACAGAGCATCAAACCAGGTGTGTTAAGCATTAACGCCAACCAGAATCCCAATCTGCCCTAATAACCCCCTAATTCCAAGTCCGTGCACCACGGCGATCTGATTTACCTATCTACAGGCGAGTTTGCATGGGTGACAATTATCTTCAGTTATCCCTTTATGATAATTCTGAAAAAGAGTTTAGAGTAAACGGTGCAAATATGTTGTATCTTGCTTACTGGACCATTGTATTGGTTACTATGGTGATAAGACTTTGTCTCACGTTTTGCACTACAGTCATTTATTAAACAGATGGAGTAGTTGGGCAGAAAATTAATTTTCTGCGTTCTCTATCACATTGGTTTAGTGATTTATACCAACTTACAATTAAAATTGGAGCAGAGAGCAGTGGGGTGGAACACATAGAATTTACAGCGTCGTGCGGAATAACCCACCTGATCCCGGACTGTTTTCGTCTTTTGTCTCCTTCCAGGCCCTGAGCTTGGCGGCGAGTTCCCCGTTCAGGATATGAAGACGGGAGAAGGGGGGCTTCTGCAAGTTACCCTGGAAGGAATTAACCTGAAATTTATGCACAGTCAGGTATGAGGGGAGCGTGAAAGCAGCCGGGGGAGACTGTGTGCCTTTGAGGTCAGGGCTGGGGGAGAGTTAGCGGAGGAAGCGGCGTGGCGGAGCCGTGTCTGAGGCTTTCTGTTTGAGTGTGCGTGATTAAAGCGCGTGGATGACTGAGGCGGTGGGTGAACTCGGCAAATCTTTTCATGTTTGAAAGGACCGTGGTGCTGTGGACTGTCTGCTGCATGCGTGGATGTGATGCCGGGTATTCGCACCGTACAGATGTGTACATCATGCTGAGCGGAGATGTGTGTGATTGTGTGGTCATGATGTCCGTTGGGGGTAACTGTGCTAGCTGCAGCGTGCCGGGTACTCTGTGTTTTAAGTCCCCCTCGCCTCCGTCTGTGTTTCCTTTGCTTGCCGTGACACTTTGTGCTGTCTCTTGCTGTCTCTGCTCCATGCTGCTCTCTGCCTGCGGGGTGGGGGGGGTGTTTAATGCTCTCTCTTTGTAACCTTTTCTTGGCTCTCCCAGCTCTGACCCTCCATATACAGCTCATCCACAAGTCACCCAGGGGCACCCACGGGGGGGGGGGGGTCTGCAAGTCATCACAATGTCACCCAGGGTGCAACCGGTCATTTAGGAACCAAAGAAGTAATCCCAACCATTTCAGAGCTGTGCTGTAGGCTTGGTGTAGGGCATCCCGTCCATTACTATGACGCGGGCAGACTAGATGGACCGAACGGTTCTTATCTGCCGTCAGTCCCTATTCTAGATGGCTCCTGCAGGTTAGTTGATGTCTCCAGGCCCTCTCGATGCAGACAGAGCAGCACCTGCGCTCCATGCTGGGTGAGGAGCAGGGACGGATTTGATAACGGGGGCTTCTTCTCCCAGCTCCCCGTGTCGATGTCTTGGTCTGGGCTGTGTGTTGCTGGGGTTAGGAAGTGAAGGGGAGTTGTGGTCTCGCTGTGTCACTAACCGTCTCATTTCTCTCCCACGCTCACTCCTCCTGCAAGGAGCGGAAGGTACTCACTCTGCTGCCATCTTTGCTTCTCGCTGCTTCCCCCCCCTCCTTCCCGTTAGTTTTCTGAGCTGTCTGTGCTGCCTCCCATTTGCCCCCCCCGGCTTTAGTTTTGGTTTATCTCCCCCCTGATAAATTTCCTCTGTTAGGATGCGTCTCCCCCATTTTTCCAAAGCTGTTTTCCCCACACACATCAACTTCTGTTTCAGAAATGTGAATTCCACTGGAAATCCAAGACAATCAAAAATTAACCAGATCCTTCTGTCTCTCTCCCTGTCCCTCATGATCTCTCTCCCAATACTCTCCACCTCTCCACTTTTCTAACTATATCATCCCCCCTTCCTTCTCCTTTCTTGTTTTAATCTTTTTTTTATATTTTTCTTTTTGGTTTTGTCTTCTTTGTTCTTTCCTCCACTTTCCATTCCCTCTTTCCTCTTCCTCCTTTCTTCTCTCTCTCCCCCTCCTCCTCCCCGATCTCTCTGTCCCACTCTCTCTCCTCCAGGTTTTCATACAGCTGAGTCACATTAAAAAGTGTAACACTGTACGGGGTGTCTTTGTCCTGGAAGAATTTGGTAATTACCGTCCTTTTGCTGCTGGGTCTGTATTTCCGCAGCAGTAACTCAGAGTACAGGGGTCCTTATCGCCCTCTGTGGGGGGCAGTTTTCCGGGGAGGTGGCAGGATTAGAATAGGCTAGGTAGGGGTTTTTATCGTGTGCCTCTGTAGTTTCTCTGAGTTACTGCTGTGATCCGTGCTCCAAATCCCTGTGGCAGCCATGAAAACCTTCCTTCTCCAGATCAGGTAACGTTCTACCTGTGCAGAATCCCTTGTTTCATAGAGAGTTGATGGGTCAGATAAGAGGTCCAGTGGCGTTTGATACCGGGGTTTATTTACTATATTTATTTCTTGGCCGCATTCCCCCCCCCAATTAAAAAAACTGCCATAAACTACTTGAATTTCTAAAATAGTCTCGGGAAGACCCGCTACCTTAAGACAAGCGATAATAAAACACTTAGTAGCCTGATGGATACTTTTTAATAGTGAACTTTGCCCAGGAGCTCATATCATGTCTTTGGTTGGTTGCAAACGTTAAGTCCCTCTCCTCCGAGTCCTGCACTGGTTACAAAGCGAGTTAAACTGTGGCTTTAGGTTTCTTAATGTTATGCTATAGCCGAGAGCTCTAAACACCACATAACAGAACCAGTAAGTGGGAACATAATACTATCATTCCATTTAATGGTGAAACTTTAATGTAAATGTATGTTTTTAGGTGCAGGATGTAGTCTACAGGCCGATCATCGGATATCAGTTTTCTATATTTTCAGTATTGGCCCCTTCTTCCAAAACGAGGTTTCATCCGATTTGGTCCTCCCCTTTGAGAATATGTATGTAATCTGTAGGATCTAATGCGAAGAGAGGGCAGTATTGGTGATTTTGTCAATATAAAAATATATAAAATATTTTTTTTTAGCCTTTTTTTAGAATTGTAAATTATTAACCATTTTCATCTGTACCCATTGTACAGCGCTGCGGAGTATGAAGGCGCTTTATAACATAATGATAAAAATAACGCCACTGCAAGCTTGTCGGACAACCTTTAACGTTCATGTCACTATTTGCACTAATAACGGCCGTCTCTGATTTAAATGTCTGCGTATTAAAAGTAAAATGCCTTTTGCTGTGCGGATTGTTCTCATGCAGGCGCGATTTCTCTTGAACCATTTCAGCGCCGCGCTGATCGCCGTAGTTTAAGCGCCCGCTATTATCGGATTAACCTCTTACCGCGAGATTTAGAATCTGTTATTGATGAATGCTTTCCTATCGCCATTGACCTTGCTTTCCTGGGTGTCATTGTGTTACTTGGTACTCTGGTGTCGTTGTGACCTGGATCCCGTTGTGCTGCCCTGTCTGTGACCTCACGCCTCCTCCCCTGGGTGTCACTTTGTGGCCTGTCCCTTTTTCCTCCCCGGCTGGGCTAACCTGTTCTCCGCTGGCGCTCGCTGTTTTCGCTCTGTGTGTTTTGAACTCTCTGTTTTGTCTCTTGGGTCCGGTTTTAGTTCCTGAAACTAAAGAAGTGGTGAGCCATAAATACAAGACCCCCATGGTAAGTACTCGCCGTCTCCACCGTCACATTGAGGGGGGGGACACGTCGGCACTCGGTACAGGAGCACAAGGGTCATGTTTTTGACACACTGGTGGTCTTTTTTTCTTTTTCTTAATTTTTTTTCACCTTCTATATTTTGCCGACCTCGTTATTTCTGTTTGACAAGAGACCACCCGATGCTGCCCGAGCCAGCTGGTCCAAAAGAATTTTCCCTTCTGCCATTTGTTAGAACGATACCGGCACCGGCACAGCCGGTTTGTGCCGGGTTTGCAGACAGTCATTGAAAGTCTATATTCCCCTCACGCTTGGCCATGGAGGGTCAAATGGCTTCAAGAACTAAAACGAGTTCTCGGCCGATATTTATTTCCTCCTTCCTGTAATGAATCAAACAGTTAATGGAAAATTCATAATGTTATTAATTCACTTAAGTGTTAAAAAAAAAAAAAAAAAAAAAAAAAAAAAAGTCTGATGGCTGAACGATCCTTGGTGCAGCTTAAATTAACTTTGCATGGAGTCTTTACTCACGGATGTTGCGTTTTTGGAACCCCTTCATGCACATGTAGTCTTTGGGGCAGTTTAATAGACTTTAGGGATTTTTGGTCTCTTTTTTTTTTTTTTTTTTTTTTGGTTCATCAAACCCTAAATCCACTGCTGTGTTTGTGCTGCGTGGTTCAGCCAGAATAGTTCTGAATCTACAGCCATGTGATCTTTAATGGGTTAATCCCTATTTAAGGCTATGGGAATGGCACTTGCAAGATAAATTATGAGTTTTCTTATTGCCACGTATGCAAACATATAGCCGACCCCCATTCAATCCTGAAGTCCTCTGTGGTTTGTGTGCCTGTGTGAGGCTATGACGGGAGAACTTGTCGCTGACGGTCTCTACTTTCTCCACCAGGCCCACGAGATCTGCTACTCCGTCCTTTGTCTCTTCTCCTACGTGGCGGCCGTCAGAGGGAAGGAGGCAGAGATGAAGACCAGACCACCTCGTCCTGTGTCCAGCTGACCTACCCCCCTTCGAACCCAATTTTGGGCACCCTTTTCCCTGCTGCCCGCTCCCATGAGCCAGCTCTCTTACCTGGACCTGCTATTCCGACATTCCCTCCTGCATAAGGAGCTGCACAAATATTCCTGTACGAACTCCGTGTGCCGTGATCCCTTTAAACACGCCACTCTTCTGCTTATGTGTTGTGTGCTTTGTGTGTTGCTGGCCCACGTGCAAGGACGACTCGGCTCTTCCAGACTCGCGTGTGTTGTGTGTGTGTCCCATGGTTCCTCCATCACCCCCTTACCTGCACTCAGGTGTCATATTGTGTTTTAGTGTTACTGTCATTGACCAGAAGGCCATAGGGCCACGTGAGGCTACTTTTGGCTTTCCAAATTGGAGAGGAAGATGCACGCGCCCCCCTCGCCCCGTCTCCGAGAGGAAGCTTCAGGATGCAGCACCCTCCGCCAGAGACCAACGCGGTGGCGATCCTGGCGTCGCCGGTGACAAATGGATGTGACGCTAGCTCTTGGTTTGGACGGCGATGGTGACCCACATAGTACAGAATGTAAATATTCATAACGTGATTGCACCAGCTGTCCCTGGCACTGCCCGACGCTGCACGGGAAGCAACATGTAAATATCCAGGTCTTTCTTATTTATAGAAATCTGTACAGTTCCTGAATGTGCAATAAACCGGCGTTCCGATGCTCACCGTGGATTGCTGCTGTTTGTCTGCTGTGATGTTTTTGGGTGGTGGGGTAGTACCTGCAAGTGGCCACTAAGCGGCGCAATATCCCTTTATTTTCACGGAAGCCAGATGGTGGGTAACGTTCTGCCGAAGGGTCCTCCAATGGCTGCAGCCAGAAAATGCCAGACGGTTCAAGAATGTCCTACCTGATGCTATCAGATAATAAATTAAACTGACTTCGCTAATCGCAGCGTATTCCGGCCGCTGTCATCCTTCGTTATTTCTGCTGTTATCACATTTCTGGTGGGATTTATTAAAATTCCATCCCTTGATCGTAAAATGCCTGCATCAGGAGTTGGTGCTACTTTTGTTGCCGTCTCTGTAAGATACTTTATTGTGTGTTTTTATTTGTTTCATTTGGTTGGAAAGCATGTTTCCTCGCTCTCTCCCTCTTGTGTATATCATTTCCGTTATTTAAATTGCCCTCAGGGTCAGCTGTATGGTTTCTAGCAGCCAAGGTAACCCTTTAGTACGATGGAAGATGATCTGGTGGCGCCTCCGATCAACTCTATAGATCTATAGGGTAAGGCTGGATTTACCTGCCATCTACGGATGTGTGGGTGACAGGATCCACTTTGGGTAAAGAACAGCATGTTTCCCATTGTTGTCATTGCTTTTAGCATTAGATGCCAACCACCTATAGAACAATTGTTTAAAGCGGACCCGTCATCCAAAAGGAGGGCATGACCGGATGCGCTGCCGGTAAGTATGACATATATAATATGAGCAAAATCACCATGTATGTTTTCAATGTGGCTGTCTGGTGTTTAATTCCAGCCTGTGACATTGGGGGTGCCCACACAGCCCACCCGGCAGCCACATTTGTAGCTTTTATCTCCACGCCGATTTAACGGGGAAAAAGTTTTGAAATAACTTTACGCTCGTTAGCACAATGCATAGGTGAAGAGTTATCCCTTACGAGGTGGTGCATAGGTTTTCTCTCTGCAAAGCTTTTTAAATGCCCTCGCTTCATGCCCCTTCCTTATTTTAACGGCAGGGCAGGCCGTCTCGCTCCTTCCATCAATCACGGTCCGTTGTCTGCTTCGTGTCAGCGGCTGCAGGTGGAGGGCGATGTGACGGCCCTATTTGGGCTTCAGGTCTGAACCCGCTCTCCTAAACCTGTCAGCGGCTCGGGAATGCCTGGAGTGCACATTCAGACCTGACGGGGACATGCTTCATCCCCCGCGTGCACCCAAAATAGCGTCCAGAAACCCACTGAAAATCCTCTCCTCGGTTATTTGTGTCCCAGAAGACTTTGCCGGGTCACCAGGTCAAGGTGCGAAAGGTGATACACGAGACATCAGGGCACCAAGGAGAAACGGTGTTAAATATACACTGAAAGGTAAAAAAAAAAAAAAAAAAAGAGAAATCACTCCGTGATTTATTAACGCATGACTAGCTTCATACGGTGTATGGAAATGTACCTTGAAAATATGAAAAACCAAAATTTTTAAGCTTCAGTTCTTCTGGTTATTCTGCATCCCCGGTCAGGCTTCTTTTAAGTATTGTTAGTGTAAATTCCAAGAAACTTTTTGAAGTTTGTTTTATTAGTAATGTTTTTATCATAGAGAGACTTTGGGAGATAAAGTTGAAGATCTGCGCATGTTGCCGCCAAACTCGCAATTAGCAGCGGTCTGAGGGTCGCCGGATACGTCACGTGAATTCACGTTCTCGGGTTTTAATATGGATTTGGGAAGAAGCAGTTTTTAAGGAAAAGGGAGAAATTTTATGCCCAATAGCTAGGTTCTGGAGTCTTGGGTTAGCTTCCAACACTCTTAGATTCTGGCAATTATTCTGGTAGTAAAGCTGCTGTTCCACTTAAACATTTATTACACTCTCTAGGATGTTAAGCAAATGAATCTTAGAAGATCTGTCCTTTTATTCTTTCCCTGAAGATTTAATCGCTTAATCATTCCAGATGAATGATGATCTAGAACGTCTCGTACCTCCTCCTTTGTTTATAATGAAGGCTGCCATCATAAACCTTGGTGCCCCCTTCCAACACCCTTCCCCATGCATCCAATGTGCCCATCAACTCCCAAACTCCCCCCCCTCCCAAAAAAAGTACCCTAATCCCTGGAAAGGGGCCATCTGGACGCCAAAGCCATCTTAATCCATGTCCGTTCTCTGTTACAATCTAACACCTCTACTTCTGTTAAGTAAGCATTCGGGTTTCCAGGCGCTGATAGAACAGGTTACCGGCTGGGGGTGTCTCCTGCGCGGCGGGGGGGGGATAATTACATGTCATTTATAGGCTCGCCGTGTACTTCGCAGCTCGACCAACTCACATACTGTACCGTGGAAACTTTCCGCACAACACCAAGGACAAACCCAACCAAGTCACCCAATATGTTTTGCTAGCGGAGGCTTAGAATAGCTTAGCGTCGCGAAACGGATCGAGCCGTAGCCCCCGCATAGCAGACCCCGGCCACAACGTACTTTGTTACCTTCCACCGCATCCCAGCAGATCTACCGTAACGCGGCCAGACCGGGGGGGTCGGACTCCACATTCGTTGTTTACTGTGATAGAGACAGACGAGGATGTTGTTTAAAAGCGAAGTCCCAATGATCCCGTTTAATCATCCGCCTTAGTTGTGTTTAAAGTAACTTTTCTCATGTTAGTGTCCCTTTAAACTCCCCGCCGGGCCGCGTCTCCTGCATGCAAAAATCCGGAAAAGTGGATAACTGCGTGAAACATCCACTTATAAGGGAGATTTAATTACATGTAATTATGTTAAAAGCCGTATTTTCACGTGATTTCTGTTCCATAACCAAACGCGGCTCCCTTTGCCTGGGCAGAGTTTCCTAAACCTCTCATTTTCCTAACTTTAAAATGTAAAATAGTCTCTAGATCTATAAAAGAAAAAGACACTTTTTTTCCCAAAATTTTTGTTGCTCGATAAATTTATAGATCCTTGATGCGTACAATTCAGTTTTTATTGTTATTATTTTTATATAATAATAATAAAAATGTTTGTTCTGGATTTTAGGCGGACTTGTTTTCTTCTCCCCATTTGAATAATACTAGTTTTATGGTAACGCACACAATAGGGGATCTTTATTTTTTGGGGTAGATTTATCTATTATCTGTATCGATATACTAAATACGCAGCTGATCCTCATGTATTACACGGCCCGTCTTGCTTGTTTCTTCGGAAACCGTTTTGCTGTGAGGGTTATACGGTGGTTTTGCTGCCTATGTCTAGACTGCACGTTAATTGTGTGAGGTTGAAAGAAAAAAAATGACGAATTTATCATCTGCACAAACGGGGAACTTTAAGCCAAACGCCGTAATATGGTTTCCTAGGGAGGGTTTGTGTGAGAGAAGAGAGAAGTGGTTCCAAAGCAGACCTGAAGTTTAAAACCACGATGAGATCAGCAGCCGATAGCGCGGTCGTAGACGGCAACACCTGCGCAACGATATATTTCTTACGGGCAACTGCCTGCTGGAGGACGGGTAACCCAACCGCTGGGGCGCACCAATGGGAAGCTCTGATTTACGGCGTGACTTCATCACGCCGGTTGCTATAGGTACTCAACGAAGTTACGCTCTGGGAGGCTGATTACCGACCGCCGAGGCTTTCTTTGATCTCCAGGTGTGAGGAGCGTCATTTGGTTTCACCCGCTTCTGCCCCCCCACCCCGTTTCCCAAATACAAGGACTGGTCGGGCCGTGCGGCAGCCAGATGGTTCTAAGGAAGTGTCTTAACCACGGCTTGTTAGGAGTTAAAGGTCTTCTGGCTCTATGGCCAGACACAGACTGGCCATAGAGCCCGGGCTGTCTGTGGCATTTGTGTCCAACCGTATGCCGGCTATGTAAATGGGGGTTACTGGTCTAGCTGGGAAAAGGCCATAAGAACCAGGAAACAAAAAGCCCTCTCTGAATATATTGCTTTATTTCACCTTCCAAATCATCGAAACGCTTACAAACTTTGTCAAGACAACAGCGATATCCCCTCTGCACGGAAACGGCAGCTACGTTCTACCCACCCTGTAAATACAACCCAAACCCACGCGCGATCCGCACGAGAAGAAATCCAGAATCACAGCGGAAGACGATCGATCGGATTAACATTCAATTCAAAGAGTCACGATATGATTTGCTTTAATGATTCGTTGTCTTTGGACGTCACAATTTACGACTTTTCATTTCTTTTCCGTGGGGTCTTTTTAACGTCCAACTCCAAATAGACATCTATATAAAAAAAAGATGAAATCGGTAAAATAATGTGATTAAACTAGATACCGCCCCCCCCCCGCAGATCAAATGAGTCTTCAAAGCACAGTAAGAGGTCTAAGGACTTAGAGATCCAGTGGATCACCTACTGGGCGTCCCCACTAGTGAACAGCGTATGATGATAGAGTGGAGTGATGTCATTGAATTGACACAACGGGATAACAATGCGATGAAGGAGGATACCGGATTCTATTTGCACCATTTAATTCATAAAGATATTTCTGGGCCGTAGAACCCTGTGATACCCTCATACCCAGCAAGCATTCTGGAAAAGAGGGGGCATCAGGGCGTTGGGGGTCCCATGGATTCATTAACCATATGGTAGCCTCGCCTAATGTTATATAGACTGGCTACAGTAAGCATTAACCCCTTCACGACATGTACGGGCTCACAATGCATTGCCCTTAATGGGTTTATGGACAACCCGCTGTCCTTAAGGGGTTAAAGGGCTACACAGAACCAATACAATGCGAGCTCTTTAAGCCGGACCCCCCGCCATTAACACATACAGACGTAACGCACCTGCCGCAATCCAGTGAGATCATTACTGAGGCACTAGAAACAAACAAAACAAATCATTAGTGATATCAAAGAGAAAATGACACGTATCCTTCACAGTATGTTGTAAGTGTTGTGGCAAGTTTAACATTTTATTGTTACATTTATAATGCGGGGAGAGGTATGTTTACTTCCTGTTCTAAAGATCTGCGTGTTTATTCCTCCCCATTGTGTCAATGCTCCCTTCTTGTTGAGCGTTAGCTATAGGTGGCTTATATAGCTATGCTAATAGCAGGAAACATCTTGTACGATCACATCTTATGTACGTGTTGTAGCCCATGCTATGCGCGGTGGCCCAGCGTTGTAGGTCTCCTTGATCCGGTACTCACCTCGCACCTCCAGCCGGCACTCGGTTTCGGCCTCACCAAGCTCGTTGACTGCTTTGCACATGTAGACTCCTCCGTCGAACGGACTTGGCTTTCTCACCTCCAGAGTGAGCACTCCCTGCTTACTGAAAGAGCGGTAACGGGCCTCGCCGGACAGGTCCATTTTGTTTTTGTACCAAAAGATTTTGGGCTGTGGGAGAGAAAAGAACGATCACCTAGAACCAAAGGGCCAACCTACCGAATGAGAGGGGTCTCTGGGCTGCTCGCCCAGCTGTATGATGTGGGGTCTCAGACTGCCCACTATCTCAACTGCCCACTACCAACATGGCGGATCTGTACTCCGGTGAATGCGTAACTCTCTGTGTATACGCGGTTGGCAGGCTTTGACTCCCAGTGCACGGGATGATAGTATACGTAGGTATGTAATGATAGTATACGTGGGTATGTAATGATAGTATACGTGGGTATGTAATGATAGTATACGTGGGTATGTTATGATAGTATACGTGGGTGTGTAATGATAGTATACGTGGGTATGTAATGATAGTATACGTGGGTATGTAATGATAGTATACGTGGGTATGTAATGATAGTATACGTGGGTATGTTATGATAGTATACGTGGGTGTGTAATGATAGTATACGTGGGTACGTAATGATAGTATACATGGGTATGTAATGATAGTATACGTGGGTGTGTAATGATAGTATACGTGGGTATGTAATGATAGTATACGTGGGTACGTAATGATAGTATACATGGGTGTGTAATGATAGTATACGTGGGTACGTAATGATAGTATACGTGGGTATGTAATGATAGTATACATGGGTATGTAATGATAGTATACGTGGGTATGTAATGATAGTATACGTGGGTATGTAATGATAGTAGACGTGGGTATGTTATGATAGTATACGTGGGTATGTCTGTTGATATACACATGGCGGGTCATACCTTGGGTGTTCCTCGCACAGAGCAGCTGAGGGTCGCGTTGTATCCGGCCACTACGGAGCGGCTCACGAGAGGATGGGTGAACTTGGGGGCTTCGTTAAACTCGTGGTCTTTGTAATTAGGAGGTTTGTAGGCGCTGCCTGTGAGTCGATAAAAGCCGCTATCAGATCGGATGAAGAAGCCTTGATTTACACGCATGCGCTACACACGTCTCTCTGACACAACACGGATTCCCGAGACGCATAACCACCATTCCGTCATACGGAATGATTGGCGCGTGGACCCCGTTACAACCGTGAGGACCCAGCCTCCATACACACAATGCGGGGAGCGGACTCCATGCTCAACAGTTGTATGAACGCAGCCTCCATACAGCGACACACATGGAATCCCACCGCCTGTAACACGCAGTACAGTCCGACACGCGCAGCCTCTGTATCCGCACGCACGGTGTCAGTCCCAAGGTCGTTGGGCATGCACACGTATGTTTACCTGTTTTCTGGATGTACGCGCTGTTCTTTGAGGTCACAGGCTTTTCGCTCAGGCCACACATATTTTCGCTAAAAACTCGGAAGTAATACTCGTTACCCATGATCAGGTCGGACGCCACGCAGTTCAGACGCCTGTAGTGCTCATACACTGTGAACCATTCCTGTGATGATAGAGGAGGCTTATTAAAAAATGTCTCGGGCCTGAGGGTGCCTCATCGTTTATATATATAACCCAACAGACATCCGAAACTAAACCAAGCTCACGGCCCAGCTATGAGGCACCATTACAGGGCCCAAACCCAAAATAGGATTAATTGCCACAGCAGAAGCTCATTGCAGCCAGTAGGTTGATTACTTTTTTTTGTTTTGTAATGTTTGCTTCCCATGTCAGATGGATATATTTTGTTTACTGTTGAAGCTAAAATGTATCAACAAAAAGAGTTATGCGTTTATGGGTGGAATATTGGGATGAAACGGACCATGTGATTGGATGAGCCTATCCTCATACGCCGTGAATGTGGATATGCTAATAAATAGGTCCAAGTAAGGCATAAATCAGCGGCATATAATTTAGTAGGAGTCAAGCTTCTTTAATAACTGTGGACCCTTAGAACACTATCTCTGAGCTCAACATCAACGACTAGATTGTGAGCTTTTGGGACCGGAAACGTACTGGATCCCTCCTAGTGGAAACGTTCCATTTCCAGTAGGTTCTGATTAAACACGGATGATAGTGGGGTGGGCTCCTGCGCACCGTTATTCATTTAAGCTTACCATGGTCTTTTTGTCTGCTTTCTGAATGGTGTACCCTGTAATCTCAGCATTTCCATCATCTTGTGGTGGAGACCACTCCAGGGCCACATTGAACCCCCAAATCTCGACAATCTTCAGGTTCTGTGGGGCGCTGGGTTTGTCTGAAACGGTGAAAGTTATAAGGATCAGAGACCAACTTTAAAATAGCTCTGAAACTGTCTTAATTTCTCCTCTGGTTTACTGATTTATTCTGTAAATTGGGAGTTTTCTGGGGGTCTCTTCTGTAAGAAAGGCTTGGTTTGAATGACGGATAGTTGAGTGAGTCTCCTCGCTGATCCGACTATGCTTAACCCTTCTCGTAAGATACATTTCCAGAGTTACAGACCCCTGTTTCAGCAATTAACCCCCTGTGTATCGCGGCTCTGGTGCGTCTCTCCTGTGCTGACGGTGGCACTTTATTTAGGGTGACCCTCTGTTCACGTACCTACTATCTGGATCTGGATTGTGGCCGTGTCCTCGCAGTTTTCAATCTGGATTTTGACTTGATATTGGCCAGAGTGATGCCTCTCCGCGGTCCTTATGAACAAGATGGTGTCGGCGTCGCTGTTTCGGATGCCAACCTGTTTTGGGTCAATAGGCTGCCCGTCCTTGAGCCAGGTCACTATAGGACGAGGTTTGCCCTGCACCGCAAAATACACCACAGGTTTATTAGTTTGCCAATTTATAGGAGGCACAACAAAAAGATCCCTTTAAAAGAACAATGTCCATGTCTACTTACCAATGTGCGACATTTAAAGCCCCGTCACGTGGGCCGCCCACACCCCGAGGTATTATCCTAAAACGACTATTTTATTTTTACACTGGGGCGCCTTAACCTATCTGTATTTATAGGAATAATATAATCCCCATTGCATTGCATCAACCAGAGCCAAGTGTCCCCAGCTCATCCAGTAGACATCTGCTACTACCATCTCCTCAGTGTCCAGGAACATGTTCCTGCAGACGTTCCTCCGCTATAAACACATCAGAACTTGCTATACATTCAGAAGATGGCTCTTCTATCAACACCCGAATGAGGAAGATGTTGACACTTCCATGGGTGCTTCTGCCAAAACACAGACTCCGGCCTACGCTGGGGGGCAGTAAGAGGAGAGCTGGGGAGATCCTTCATTTATTTCCAGTTGCCCGGGGGTTTCTTCCGGTAGGGGGTTAATAACACCGGCCCTGTTAACTTGTTACCTCTAGCGCTTAGCGTTGTGGGTGTTGAGATAAACGGCGTTGAGAAGCATGCAGAGCGTACCTAAGAATAAACACCAAGGGCAAATCCGTCCGGGCTCGCGGGCCACACGTGATGTGTTTAACATATTATTTGCAGCTAATGGCTACAAGGTGAAATAGATCTGATTTTTCACATTCCCGTGTCACGCGGCAGCGGGTTCTACCGGGAAACGCTACCGTTACATGCCGCCATTCTAGTTTACTGTACATCGACAGCCCTCCGCACCCAAATTATTTATACAGATCGCGTGCCTGACACCTCCGAGCCCCCAAAATGTCGTTAGACTCATAAACTGCTGGCCCCCCAGAATCAGCAATTTGAAGATTGGCCCCCAATACTGATGCTCGGCGTGTTCTGGTCAGAAACAAATGTCAGCTTTTGCAAAGTTTCATGTCATTTCAACAAAAGCTGCCATTGAGAAATTACATTTTGCCCCCCCCAGGGCTACGAGGAACTCCAAGCCCCCCATTATATGGGCTCCACGCTTATTAACATCACTGACGGTGACAACTACCGCCTCTCACAGAATATAAGTCACCCGATTATAAGGAGCAGCAGATTTTTTTTAAAAATAGTTTTTTTGGGGACATCTTTAGTTCTCCTCTATAACAGAACCCTTAAATGACCAAAAGCGTACTATATAAAAATATACAAGCTGTGGGGTACGGGTGGGTGAAAACCGCATCCCTAGGAGGTAAAAGAAGGAAAGTTGTGGTCTATTTCTGAATACCCTCGCGGAAAGAGAACCTGACTTTCCGTCCAGCTCTACTCCGGAGACCGCCGTGACGTTACCTGGAAGGGGATGACTATGTTCACCGTCTCCCCGACCCTCTTCAGCAGCTTCTGTCTCAGGTATCGCGGCAGCCAGATCTTGGGGCGTTCTACGGGAGACCAATAATCCGTGTGAAGGAAGAAGCGGCGCGGCCCGGGTCAAAGTGAATCGCGCTCGTGTAACTCTAGACTTATTAGCCAGGCAGAAAACAACTCATTAAAATACTTCGCACTTCGCGTGTCAATCAAGGGAGCCCATTAAGAGATATTAGCGTATATCACGTTTCATTGTATGTAGGAGTCCCATCATACCGTGTTTGAGTCTCTCTGGATTCCTGTGGGCCCCGTGGTGTTACTACTGCCCTTCCTTTGGCCTTTAATTGCCCCTTTTTTGGATTCCCCACATAATATGACAGCTTTTAAAAGGCCTCGCAGCCTTTGGAGTGGTGGAAACGTGCGTAGCAGCCCCGCGTGGGTCGGGAAGGCGTTCCTATTAGGGGTCACCTTTGGTGTTATTGTACACATGGACCACGTCTCGCTGCCCTTGGACTAGCTCAGCCCTTACGAACTAGAAAAATGGCTGAGAACCCTGGGTCATTTCATATGTTGCCGGAATATTCTGTGTGTATTGCGTATTCTATGGTCATAAGTATCACGCCGTTCTGTGTCTACATGGCAAGCGTGGATCAGGGCTGCACCCCCAAAACATAAGGCCCAGGAGACACGGAATCCATATCTCGTGGTTATTTATAAAACAATGATTCTGGTACATGGGACGGTCCTATTACAAGGTGGTTGCTATAGCGATAAGACCACTTTTCCAACATTGAACCAGAATCACTCTTTATCTGCCCCCCCCACCCTTGAAATTTGTCCTGCGGATCAGTTTCAGGTCCGAATAGCGACTGATTTGTGACTCACGCATTATTTCCCGGATGGTGACGGGTTCCTTAATGGTGCACGGCTCACTGGGTCCCGCCAAGTTGATTGCGCGGACCCTGAAGTTGAGTTTCTCGCCGGTGGGCAAGTCTCGGATCATGACGGATGTTCTCTCGGTTAGACCAGAGAGAGCCGGGACCCATTCAGAGGCTGTGGAGAAATAATCGGAAGGGGACGTCACCCTCGGTATTACTTCTAGGTGCCAAAACAGATAAACAGGAGCCCCTGGAATGGTGATCCGGAAACCCTGTACACATCCACTCACATTGCATTAAGTAATTATCAGCTGTTGGGAAGCCAGAAGTAACTGGATCCCTTCTGATGTGGTGGGGAGGAGAAGACCTAATTCTAGATAATAGGAATACCGAGCCGGGGGTTACGTTTCACATTCCTTCACTGCTTTCCTAGAACGACTACAGACATTTACGGACTCTAAATAAAGTGGGGGGGGGGCTCTGCCCGTCTTTCCTAATGGTAAAAAAAACTATAGAAAAGGGAAATTACCCTCCTAGACTACACGTACAATCATTTCATCACATGAACGAGAACTGGTCCATATAAATATATTAACCCGCTAGACTGGATTTTTAAGGAGTTTTGGGGAACCCCCCCAAAAAGAGCAGGTCATTTCTCTCCTTACAATGGTAATAAAGACATCTTTTTGTGTCCTGAATGTTCGATGACCTCTTTTTGTCAACATTTACCAAGTAAATGTATATTTTACCAAAACATTCCAAAACTATATGTAGTTTTAAAATAAAACAGAACGTTTTTTACATGCTAGCCACTGACGGCACCCCCCCCACACACTTTTTGAGTCTTTGTCTACTATTGTATCATTCTGGAACATCACCAGCTAGGATCTGTCGATAGTGAATAGGCAGATGTATTGATTCGAGAGAAGCTCTCGTTGGCGTTGGATGACTTACACCCCTCTTTGCAGTATTCCACGGTGTAGCCATCCAGCCCACCAGCTCCAATGCGCTCTGGGGGTCTCCATTTCAACGAGATGCTGGTGTCGCTGACGTCTTCCACCGTCAGATGAGTCGGTTCGCTTGTGGGAGCTAAAAAAGAAACGAGACGAGAACAGGTGGACGCGTTACATGAAATAGATAATATCTCGGGCATCTAAGACGACACGTGTGCTCTCTCGACGCAGCTGAAACTAACTCAATTTGGCCCGGATCCCAAAAGCAGTCATTGAGTGGGTTTGTTGATTCACTCATAATGCAAACCGATCAATTCACACGTAGAGCCTCATCTTTCCGCATCTCACCAGCTCTTTGAAATTTAAATATTCCGAACGGCAACAACGGACTTTTTGTAATGTTTTCCAAAAGACGTATAAAAAAAATTACATTGTTAACAGTAAGTAATGATAAATTTGAGAATACAAAATGATATAAAAAGTACAAAACATATTAAATAATAATGATAAATGAATCAAACAATAAAAGTTATTCCAAGGTAGCGATATGTCTTTGTAAAGGTCTGAAAGTTCTTGAATTAAGTAAAAATTCCTTTGTGTGTTGATATTTTATTTGGTTGAGGATCTCCAGCCAAGGAACTGCTCTGGGGTACCAAGTGGCTCTAAATCTGGAAGTGGTAATTGGTCTTCTGGGATCTTGGATAATAAAATAATACGATTTCTATGTTAAATACATAACTGGGACGAAAGCCAGGTTTCAGCAAATGGTGGCCAGGAGAATAATATCTTTTTATTAGACTTTATGTGTGTCTAATAAAGGAGCGAATCGGAAAGACATGCGCTAGAGTGTCTATCGTCTAGTGATGGCTGTGATTTTGTGATTGGGACCATCTCAGAATTTGTGTTTTGTACTATCAATATAAAAAAAAAACTATAAATAGCTTTAAATAAAGATTTTACATTGTAAAATTATTATTATTTTTTCTTAAATAAACATACAAGCTGCCCTTTAAGTAGCTACAGAGCATTTCTCTGGAATTAAATATATTTGTAATTTTTTTTTTGCAGAAACAGAAGGTGTTTAAAAATACCGGCGTTCCTTTTCAGCACACCGGGGGAAGAGAATGTCAGTCGCACCTTTTACTTCCTGTAATGTATTTTTCTTCTTTTAAAACGCTAACAGAAAACAATTAAATAGTAAAAAAGGTAAAAAGTACCCTGCTGAAATATATGATTTATTGCCAGAAGGCCAAAGAATTTTTTTAATTCAAATTTGTGAATATTTTAAATTTAAGTTACATTTTAAATTAAATCAGAGCAACGTATTATTCTACTCCTTTCCGCTTTATGAGTACTCTTCTACTGCTCAATGGTTTAATAAACCGTTATTAAACGTAATTCATTCTTAACCAGAAATTTGAATTGCCCATAATTATTCTTTCTAGCGGGGTTAGAGGACAATAACCACTATGGTCAAATACTATTATATATTAGTTGGTTTAAACTACACAAATATAATAGTGATTTAATAATATATATTGCACTTTTCTCTCTATGGAGACTCAAAACACAGAAATAAACCAACTGGCGGTGATTGTTACCCGATAATACTAATTTCCTGGGAAAAAACCCAAAAGCTCCATGACCATAAGGTTGGACGCTACATAACTCTTCCCGGAAACTAACCCAATTTATCGATTTATTGGAATAAAACTGATATTTACAACATTCCCTACGCTGGATTTTGCCAACAAATCGCTTAAATATTATACTAGCAGGAGAATGTAACCAAAATAATAACCACTTCCATTTAATAACCATTGAGCTGAAAATCTCAAATCTCTTCCCTGGTGGGTTAGAAGTTTAAAGCCTCCAAAAACCCTTGAAGAACCAGCTTAAAGACTCCAAGCCACCTTCCCAACTCAACCTCCCGTCCATTAGTTCCACCCGCATTGTATCGTAGCCGTTTATTAAAATACCCCAATGTCATCCCGACCTTTGAATTCTTTTTTAGATTTTGGTTTCCTCCTGTATCTTTGGAATCCATATTCTTCTTGGGATTCCGAAGAGTCCACAAATCTTGAGACGCGGGTCATGGTGAAGTCGTATCTCCAGACGCTGATGAGGATGTCTCCAGACACACAAAGCCAAACTCCCCAAGTCCAGTCCCAGGACAAATGACAGAATGGCAGAAGCCTGGCAGTGTCCTATTAATCTTCGCATACGTACCAGGGAGGGGGAAGGGAGGGGGAGAATGATCTCAATTTTACCGAGACCCCACGGCCCACCCCTTCTCCACAGCAAAGAACATTTCTCTCTGTTAACATCTCTTACTCTCGGAGGCTCAATCCTCCATCATCCTCATGCTCTCACCTCTAAATATAGCGACCAGAATCAGATCAGCACATTCATGAACCCTAAACCGGGCAATGGGAATGAGAGCATCAAGGAGAATGTGGGGCTAGCAGAATTATCTATCCCCCCCACATTGGAAATAATAATAATTATTATAATAGTAATAATAAATAATAATAATAGAATAGTAGAATAAATAGTAAGACTGGCGTCAGCTTTAAGAAAATGAATGATCCAACAAAGACAAAAAAAGACACTTATGTTGGCCGGCTTCCAGGTTTACGGGTTACATTTCTACAGCCGCCTCAAAGGTGAATTTAGGTAACACAAGATTATTCTAAAACACAAAAAAAAGACCCTGAAATATATTAATGGCTTGGACACGGGGCATCTGTCACTGCGTAGCTATTCAAAGCCATCAGAATGTATTTATCTGGCGTATTTATCCCTCTCCACCGGTGGATTTTAGTGAAAGCTTGGAAAGTTTTTGATCTTTTTATATGTTTTATATATATTTTTTTTGTGTTTTGTTTTAGCATGATTGTAATCAACTGGAGGTTCTGGGGTATATGCAGATGTGAATGGTGTGTTCTATTAAACATTTATTTTTTATTTTATTGACCCATCTACGTGGGCTGGAAAGGTCCTTTATCTATAAAAGTTGTTAGTTTTGTTTCGGTTTCTCACGTTGATGGGACAGACCGGCTAATAAGAAATCACAAACCAAAACCCGATCTCACAAGACGAGACAGAAAAGGTCAAAACAGGTCTGAGACGAGATATTCCTGACGTAGATCTTTTTCCCCGCGACAGCTGTGCCTCGCTAGAAAGAATCTTTAAAACCTGAAAACCTGATAGTGTACTCCACTGCCGCACAAACACATTCCTGCAATAACTTCTCTACAATTCTGACTGTATTACATCATTGATTCAATGGAGACGCGACGACCTGCGATCCTCTCCTGGAGATGGAGATGGACACATTGGGGCTTACGGAGAAACCCGTTGCAGGCACAAAAACAGAGGGGCGCTTGGAAAGGACCTACTTGTAAAACTTGCCTATATAACATATAAAACATATATATATGCTATATATGTTTTATATGTTTTATAACATATATAACATATAAAACATACCGGTATATAACTTATATAACATATAAAACATATATAACATATAAAACATATATAACATATAAAACATATATAACTTATATAACATATAAAACATATATAACATATAAAACATATATAACATATAAAACATATATAACTTATATAACATATAAAACATATAAAACATATATAACTTATATAACATATAAAACATTTATAACATATAAAACATATATAACATATAAAACATATATAACTTATATAACATATAAAACATATATAACATATAAAACATATAAAACATATAAAACATATAAAACATATATAACATATAGCTGAAAAATGATGCGCATAATCCCCGAAGCATAGTAAATACTATGTAGAAACGCTTATATTATTTATAATGAAGCCGGCCACACATGACGAGAGCTTGAAAACGTAACATGCGGTCCCGGTTTGTACCAAATCTATACAAACATTTGTTGATAAAAAACATTTTCTGTGCAGCATTTGGGTTAAAGTAACGAGGAAGAATAAATAAACAACTTCAAAAGTCTGGTCCGATCAGTGTGAAAATTCCATGAAATGCAAAATAAAAGCTTTATCTTGTTAGTATCTTGTGCTTGGGTGATGTAATATTCTTTCCATGTAATTGCTGTTTTTTAATCATTGTTTTTTTAATACATTTTGAATTATTTTCTATTTTTATTATTTTTCTGGGTATTAAAAAATAATAATAACCCCCCCCACACATTTGTTTCCATGTTTCTCCTGGACAACCCCGTCTCCTGTCTAATTATTGTTTGTGTGGAATCTACATAAATATTTTGTATTATATACACACCCGTATACAAGTTTGGGGTCACTTAGCTGGAAAAAAGGACATTTCGAGCTGTAACATAATTGCAAAGGGATTTCTTACAATCAATCAGTCTTTTTACCTTAAACTTGGATCAGCGAACACAACATGCCATTGGAACACAGGAGTGATGGGAGTGATAAAGGGCCATTGGAACCCAGGAGTGATGGGAGTGATAAAGGGCCATTGGAACCCAGGAGTGATGGGAGTGATAAAGGGCCATTGGAACCCAGGAGTGATGGGAGTGATAAAGGGCCATTGGAACACAGGTGTGATGGGAGTGATAAAGGGCCATTGGAGCACAGGAGTGATGGGAGTGATAAAGGGCCATTGGAACACAGGTGTGATGGGAGTGATAAAGGGCCATTGGAGCACAGGAGTGATGGGAGTGATAAAGGGCCATTGGGACACAGGAGTGATGGGAGTGATAAAGGACCATTGGAACCCAGGAGTGATGGGAGTGATAAAGGGCCATTGGAACACAGGAGTGATGGGAGTGATAAAGGGCCATTGGAACACAGGAGTGATGGGAGTGATAAAGGGCCATTGGAACACAGGAGTGATGGGAGTGATAAAGGGCCATTGGAACCCAGGAGTGATGGGAGTGATAAAGGGCCATTGGAACACAGGAGTGATGGGAGTGATAAAGGGCCATTGGAACACAGGAGTGATGGGAGTCATAAAGGGCCATTGGAACACAGGAGTGATGGGAGTGATAAAGGGCCTTTGTATGCCTATGAAGAGATTCCATTAAAAATCAGCCGTTTCCAGCTACAATTATCATTTATAACATTAACCCCGTCTGCGCTTGATTTCTGATCCATTTCATCTTATTTTAATGGTCAAAATTTGCTTTTCTTCAAAAGCAAGTGACCCAAAACTTGTGAACGGTGCCGTATATAATGTATGTTATATAATATTTATAACATAAGTAATTCAAGCACTACTCAAAGGAAGCGACACGTTTCTCACACCACTTCTGCATCCCCTTAAATTGATATTCCACTTACTATCACACTTGAGACACTTTGCGGGCGAGCCGTGCACGGAGTGTAATTGTATACCGTCAGCGTGTTAAGCTGCGTATCGTGTACAGGGTGCGATCGCTGTCTGCAGCTGGATACTGGGAGTTATGGTTTGGTGACAGCTAGAAAGTTACGTGCCGCCGACCCCCCCCCGCATGTATAACGGTGACTGTGTCACTCGGACACCCAGGAACGGGAAACCACGGAATAGATATTGTTACCCAAAACATGATCTACGGGATAGAATGTCTGAGGTCATCATCCTGTCTAAAGCTAAGACTGGTAGAACAAGCTTAAGGATAGATAGCATGTGTACGTGTGCGGGTATGTGTATAAAGTGATAGACAGCATGTGTACGTGTGCGGGTATGTGTATAAAGTGATAGACAGCATGTGTACGTGTGCGGGGATGTGTATAAAGTGATAGACAGCATGTGTACGCGTGCGGGTATGTTTATAAAGTGATAGACAGCATGTGTACGTGTGCAGGTATGTGTATAAAGTGATAGACAGCATGTGTACGTGTGCAGGTATGTGTATAAAGTGATAGACAGCATGTGTACGTGTGCAGGGATGTGTATAAAGTGATAGACAGCATGTGTACGTGTACGGGTATATGTATAAAGTGATAGATAGCATGTGTACGTGTGCAGGTATGTGTATAAAGTGATAGACAGCATGTGTACGTGTGCGGGGATGGGTATAAAGTGATAGACAGCATGTGTACGTGTACGGGTATGTGTATAAAGTGATAGACAGCATGTGTACGCGTGCGGGTATGTGTATATAGTGATAGACAGCATGTGTACGTGTGTGGGGATGTGTATAAAGTGATAGACAGCATGTGTACGTGTGTGGGGATGTGTATAAAGTGATAGACAGCATGTGTACGTGTGCGGGTATGTGTATAAAGTGATAGACAGCATGTGTACGTGTGCGGGGATGTGTATAAAGTGATAGACAGCATGTGTATTTGTGCGGGTATGTGTATAAAGTGATAGACAGCATGTGTAAGTGTGCGGGGATGTGTATAAAGTGATAGACAGCATGTGTACGTGTGCGGGGATGTGTATAAAGTGATAGACAGCATGTGTACGTGTGCGGGGATGTGTGTAAAGTGGTAGATAGCATGTGTACGTGTGCGGGGATGTGTATAAAGTGGTAGATAGCATGTGTACGTGTGTGGGGATGTGTATAAAGTGATAGATAGCATGTGTACGTGTGTGGGGATGTGTATAAAGTGATAGATAGCATGTGTACGTGTACGGGGATGGGTATAAAGTGATAGACAGCATGTGTACGTGTGCGGGGATGTGTGTAAAGTGGTAGATAGCATGTGTACGTGTGCGGGGATGTGTATAAAGTGGTAGATAGCATGTGTACGTGTGCGGGTATGTGTATATAGTGAGAGACAGCATGTATACGTGTGCGGAGATGTGTATAAAGTGATAGACAGCATGTGTACGCATGCGGGGATGTGTATAAAGTGATAGGCAGCATGTGTACGCGTGCGGGGATGTGTATAAAGTGATAGACAGCATGTGTACGTGTGCGGGTATTTGTATAAAGTGAGAGACAGCATGTGTACGTGTGCGGGTATGTGTATAAAGTGAGAGACAGCATGTGTACGTGTGTGGGGATGTGTATAAAGTGGTAGATAGCATGTGTACGTGTGTGGGGATGTGTATAAAGTGATAGATAGCATGTGTACGTGTGTGGGGATGTGTATAAAGTGATAGACAGCATGTGTACGTGTGCGGGGATGTGTGTAAAGTGGTAGATAGCATGTGTACGTGTGCGGGGATGTGTATAAAGTGGTAGATAGCATGTGTACGTGTGCGGGTATGTGTATAAAGTGATAGACAGCATGTGTACGTGTGCAGGTATGTGTATAAAGTGATAGATAGCATGTGTACGTGTGCGGGGATGGGTATAAAGTGGTAGATAGCATGTGTACGTGTGTGGGGATGGGTATAAAGTGATAGACAGCATGTGTACGTGTGCGGGGATGTGTGTAAAGTGATAGACAGCATGTGTACGTGTACGGGGATGGGTATAAAGTGATAGACAGCATGTGTACGTGTGCGGGGATGTGTGTAAAGTGGTAGATAGCATGTGTACGTGTGCGGGGATGTGTATAAAGTGGTAGATAGCATGTGTACGTGTGTGGGGATGTGTATAAAGTGATAGATAGCATGTGTACGTGTGTGGGGATGTGTATAAAGTGATAGATAGCATGTGTACATGTACGGGGATGGGTATAAAGTGATAGACAGCATGTGTACGTGTGCGGGGATGAGTGTAAAGTGGTAGATAGCATGTGTACGTGTGCGGGGATGTGTATAAAGTGGTAGATAGCATGTGTACGTGTGCGGGTATGTGTATATAGTGAGAGACAGCATGTGTACGTGTGCAGGTATGTGTATAAAGTGATAGACAGCATGTGTATTTGTGCGGGGATGTGTATAAAGTGATAGGCAGCATGTGTACGCGTGCGGGGATGTGTATAAAGTGATAGACAGCATGTGTACGTGTGCGGGTATGTGTATAAAGTGAGAGACAGCATGTGTACGTGTGCGGGGATGTGTATAAAGTGGTAGATAGCATGTGTACGTGTGTGGGGATGTGTATAAAGTGATAGACAGCATGTGTACGTGTGCGGGGATGTGTGTAAAGTGGTAGATAGCATGTGTACGTGTGCGGGGATGTGTATAAAGTGGTAGATAGCATGTGTACGTGTGCGGGTATGTGTATAAAGTGATAGATAGCATGTGTACGTGTGCGGGGATGGGTATAAAGTGGTAGATAGCATGTGTACGTGTGCGGGGATGGGTATAAAGTGGTAGATAGCATGTGTACGTGTGTGGGGATGTGTATAAAGTGATAGATAGCATGTGTACGTGTACGGGGATGGGTATAAAGTGATAGACAGCATGTGTACGTGTGCGGGGATGTGTGTAAAGTGGTAGATAGCATGTGTACGTGTGCGGGGATGTGTATAAAGTGGTAGATAGCATGTGTACGTGTGTGGGGATGTGTATAAAGTGATAGATAGCATGTGTACGTGTGTGGGGATGTGTATAAAGTGATAGATAGCATGTGTACGTGTACGGGGATGGGTATAAAGTGATAGACAGCATGTGTACGTGTGCGGGGATGTGTGTAAAGTGGTAGATAGCATGTGTACGTGTGCGGGGATGTGTATAAAGTGGTAGATAGCATGTGTACGTGTGCGGGTATGTGTATATAGTGAGAGACAGCATGTGTACGTGTGCGGAGATGTGTATAAAGTGATAGACAGCATGTGTACGCGTGCGGGGATGTGTATAAAGTGATAGGCAGCATGTGTACGCGTGCGGGGATGTGTATAAAGTGATAGACAGCATGTGTACGTGTGCGGGTATGTGTATAAAGTGAGAGACAGCATGTGTACGTGTGCGGGGATGTGTATAAAGTGGTAGATAGCATGTGTACGTGTGTGGGGATGTGTATAAAGTGATAGATAGCATGTGTACGTGTGTGGGGATGTGTATAAAGTGATAGACAGCATGTGTACGTGTGCGGGGATGTGTGTAAAGTGGTAGATAGCATGTGTACGTGTGCGGGGATGTGTATAAAGTGGTAGATAGCATGTGTACGTGTGCGGGTATGTGTATAAAGTGATAGACAGCATGTGTACGTGTGCAGGTATGTGTATAAAGTGATAGATAGCATGTGTACGTGTGCGGGGATGGGTATAAAGTGGTAGATAGCATGTGTACGTGTGTGGGGATGTGTATAAAGTGATAGATAGCATGTGTACGTGTACGGGGATGGGTATAAAGTGATAGACAGCATGTGTACGTGTGTGGGGATGTGTATAAAGTGATAGATAGCATGTGTACGTGTGTGGGGATGGGTATAAAGTGATAGATAGCATGTGTACGTGTGCGGGTATGTGTATAAAGTGATAGATAGCATGTGTACGTGTGTGGGGATGTGTATAAAGTGATAGACAGCATGTGTACGTGTGCGGGGATGGGTATAAAGTGATAGACAGCATGTGTACGTGTGCGGGGATGTGTATAAAGTGATAGATAGCATGTGTACGTGTGTGGGGATGGGTATAAAGTGATAGATAGCATGTGTACGTGTGTGGGGATGGGTATAAAGTGATAGATAGCATGTGTACGTGTGCGGGTATGTGTATAAAGTGATAGATAGCATGTGTACGTGTGCGGGGATGGGTATAAAGTGATAGACAGCATGTGTACGTGTATAAAGTGATTAAAATTCCAATTAGACATTTCTTTTGTTTCTAACAATTGCCTATGAAGAATATACCTCTTGTGTAATACTTCACCTCTTGTTTCCGTAATTCGAATTGTTATGTTATGTATTACTTGTTATGTCCTGTTTACTCATTGTGCAGCGCTACGGAATATGACGGCGCCATATAAAACAATAAATAATAATAGAGACCATAACGCTCCATGATGGGATTCATTTACCGTTATCAGCTCTGACATTCACTCAGGTAGAAAAGTCTTTGGCTGAACCCCTGGCCGGCTAAGACGCTGCCGACTGCAACTTTGAAGGCTAACGGATCCTGGGGGCTCTGTCTATCTATCTACATACATATATAACGCGTACATATATAACATTCAGACAGAAACGTTTATTTCTGCTAAGTTTTTCTTTAGTAATGACAAATGTCTGTTTTATTACAGAGACGCAACCAACGTTTCCGGCTGCTTTGTACGCAGCGTCTAGGAATCACATAAATCAAAGGGCTTTACTTTTTTATGTTTTTAATAAAAATGTCCCCGGATTTAATTTTATAATTTTATAAATCTGTTTAGTGAAGCATAGTTAGCTTTGTGCAATTTCTAACATAATAATAGGTTTTGCTGGTCCCAGAGAAGATGCCTACCAGCGGGCCAACGTTTATAGAGTAAAAGTTATGGCGGACAGCTTAGGGATACCCGGCAGGTTGTGTTTGATTAGAAGTCACTTACCGATAGGCATGAACGGCTGTGAGGGCTGGCTGGGAAGCGACATTCCGATGGAGTTCACGGCGAAAATGCGTACTTCGTACATAACCCCCTCAATCATCCGCCGGGACTCGTAGCTCAGCTCCTTCACCAAGTCGTAGTTCAGCCGCATCCAGCGGTAACTCTTCTTTTTCTTTCTCTCCAAGATGTAACCTGCAGGTGGGATGAGAAACGGCCGGAATCGTCTTTTAATGGGAGATAAAAGGCATTTGGCCCATCGAGTCTGCCATTTTTTTTGATACGTGCTGTAGGACCCCAAGCCTTGCTTGGTCGTTGGTCGTGTCTTACGCTAAGCGTAACCTTACGTCTATCTAGGATGAACCCGAACAAGAAATAGATGGCACTTACCCAGAATTGGTTGTCCTCCATCATACTTTGGTGGGTCCCACTGGACAGTGCAGTAATCCTCTCCAATATTCGAAATGCGGGGAGCCTCTGGTGGATCTGGGGCCTCTTTAAAAAGGAAAGAATGACCAAGTCAACGTCAACCTCAATAAAATCCCTTCACTCAACCGTAGACTAATTTATTCATTATTATATCAATTACCAATCTCTAATTATTAATACAGTACATACTAGCTGTTCCAAAAAATATTTTTTGAGGACCTTTATCATAAATAACTCAAGCCACCCCTGTCCCACCGATACCATTCAGTAGGCTCTCCATGACGTACCGATAACCTTTACGGTGATGTTGGCTTTGTCCTCTCCAGCTGGATTCTTGACCACAACGTTATATACCCCCTCGTCCTGCTTCTCTGCCCCTTCAATGATGAACACGCAATGGTCCGCATGCGTCTCCACGCGGACTCTGCCATCAGTCTCCGAAAGTATCTGAAGGGACAAAACCACATTTACTTAAAAATGTCAAATTATTTGAATCATGTGACATCCGGTGAATCTGCGACTTCAGAGATGAGCGTCGGTTAAGTGCTATAACGTGATTTTTTTCATGTAAATGCAGCTTAGAACTTTGGAAATCAAACAGAAACGGCTTAATAGATCAAAGAGCTGATTATCTGATAAAGAATGGAAAGTCAGAATGAAATAATAGAAATATTATAAAATCTTCATCCCAGATTTATAGGTGGGAGGTGAAAATGAAAATGTTTCAGGAGAACTGCCATGTCCTCAAGGAATAATTAAGAATAATAAGTAAGAATTTGGGATAAATTAGATGAATATCAAATGGAAGATGGGCCCTTCGACATTAAAAGCGCGTTGGTTTTTCATGGAACTTGGCCGGTCAATAAAGTGTCTGCTCCATACCTAAGGATGGTCCGGCCGTCGTATGATCTCCGGGTTACCGTCGTACCCAATAAAGTTTATATTCATCCCGGGAATAGAAGAGACTTTCATCTCCTTTGAGTTCTCCATGATAAAGTTCATATTTCATTTGTTCCCATCCCTGTCACCATCAGATAACGGCCCGCGGTTATCATCGTGTCACAGTTTCCGAGTTACGAGTCGCTGCTATAAATGTGTTTGTGTCTGAGATGTAACCTCTAGTTACTCATTCAGCTCATTCAGTACATTCAAGAACTTCTTCCTACTTTACAACCAGGAGGACCAGCTGTTGGGACGCGATATATTCACTAAAAACAATACTAAGGAAGAGGTCAGGATCATACTTGGAGACTCTCGGCGTTTGCCCCTAAGTCTCAGGGTTTTTGCCCCAATCTGTAGATGACTCTTTCCTATTCTATCCCGCTGTGATCATATATAAGACTCCCAGATGGTGCTTTTGCTACCAGTATGTTATGAGTAAAAAGAAAAATATATTCTCAGAAAAGCCAAGGAACGGTGGAACAAATAGGGTCCAATTGATGTGTAATGAAATAATAGTCGTCAGTGCAATAAGAAACTCTTAAAATAAACCCAAATTATACCTCCAATTTATTTTCTAATGCTTGGATAAACTAAAACCAAGAAATAAAAAAAAAACAAATCGTTCTTAGCGGAATTGACGCACTCGTTTGGAAGGTCCCCAAATTGGGCTGATGTCTACAGAGCCCCCCCGATCCTCCGGCTCACAAAGAAATGATCATTAATTATTTGGAATTGAGGGTTTTATGAACGTTCTAAAGGCTTCGTAATCGTTATGTGTTTAATACGTCAGCGTCCATCCTCTGGCCTATTCTATTTATTGCATTCTCATTCCTTGGTGGCTTGTATGCTCGTCACAGTTATTGTTTTTTCTTTGAACCCTTGTGAAGCGCCACCTTCGTTGCAGAACTTTATCTACTTGGTGTTCCCCCGAAAACAAATGCTTAATAGAATAATTAGCTTATGCCTTTATTTGTTACTTGAAATAAAAAAGGATGACACATTCAGCCCATAATACCCATAAGACAACCAAAAACATTTATTTTCACCCCGGAACTCCCCTTCGGCTGGGCCCAAACGTTTAATCGAGGAGGTTGCATGTCAGGGGAGTGATGTTAGGCTGGACGTGATCACGCGAGGGGTGGTTCACACGTGGTATAAGTATAAGTGTCCACACGTTACCTGATGGGGAATGAAACTACCGACTTACATCGACTTCATCTGACACATCCTCGGGGTCAGAAGCAGGCCTGATCAGAGGCTGCTGAAACACCTATTTGTGGAAATTCAATAACAGGGAATATGAAGGAATGAAGGTGGGTGGAATTTACACAAATCCGGCAAAGCTGCTTCCAAACAGCCGACCCAACTCAACCTCTCCGGTCTTCTGGATAAAGGTCTACCTAACCATGGATGAACTGCTCCTCCTCAAAGGACAAACAAGAAACAAAACAGTTCTTCCTTCCAAAGGAGCCTTATTTTGGACTTTTATCCAAATACCCATGAAGTCTAGGCATGTTAGTATGACTATGTATACCTATTATTTCAACTTCCAGAGGTCAAGGGTTTGCAGTGTTAGTAGGTCAACCTCTCTGGTCTCCTGGATAAAGGTCTACCTAACGATGTATGAACTGCTCCTCCTCAAAAGACAAGAAGCAAAAAAGTTCTTCCTTCCAAAGGGATTCCCGTGGGACACCATGGGGCCTTATTTTGGACTTTTATCCAAATGGCCATGAAGTCTAGGCATGTTAGTATGACTATGTATACTATTTATTTCACCTTCCGGAGGTCAAGGGTTTATAGTGTTAGTAGGTCAACGTCTCCGGTCTTTACGACTCAACGTATTGCACTGCTGCGTGTTACAGTTTGTAAGCAGAAATTAGAGAAAAAATATAATGAAGGTGAAGGGGTCATGTGATAGAGGTCATGTTGTTTGAGAATGTAAAGGAAATTGTCATTACACATTAGATTTTACGATGTTAGAAAACACGGCCTACCTTATCCCCCTTGCTCCACACCACGGTGGGTGCCGGATCTCCAGTGATGGGGACATCGAGACGCAACTTATTGCCGGCAACAACAATGATGGTGTCGACATTCTGGGAGAGGCAGTCCAATTTAATCTTCGGTGGCTCTGTGAGGACAAAACGGGCAGAGACAGTGAGCGGGCGAGATTTTGCCCGAAATTAAACAAAATCCACAAACATAAAGGTCTCTCATGGTGCAAAACAGATGACCTTCAACTGATGTGAGACAAGTATGTGAAGAAAAAGCACATATGAAGAACACGGATAAACATTGGAGATACATATATTAATAAGCGTTAATCATTTGACACAGAATACCAGAACAAAAGCAATTCGAAACAAGGAAAGTCGCGTTTCTGTACATAAGCAGGAGGGTTCTCGGGGGTTCTGGATGTCTCAATCCCGTTTGCTGTCACGCAACCATGAGGGTGACCCCTATGAACCCCTTGGATGCACGTTATGGTTTACATGGGCACACATGATCGCTGATCACAATACCTTGTCGTGGAACAAAGTCAATCTTCACCTCTGGAGAGAAAAGAGAAAGATCACCAGGTGAGTGTTTTTGGCCACATGCAGTCACGGATCTTTATTCATCCGAAATTGGGTTAGATTGTAAAAACAAGGATAGACAGAATCTAACGGCAGATCGGACTCATTCGGCCCGTCCAGTCTGCCCATTCGTCTTAGATTTAGGAGCCAAATGCCTATCCCGTGCATGTGTAAATTCCTTTATTGCATTAACCTCTTACGCTTTTGCCGGGAGGGTCTTCTGCCCTCTCAATAAAGTAAGAAGGTATTACTTTATAAATTAACGTTCTCAAAAGGTCAACAGTTCTTCATGAATTAAAGCTGACGGAGCCGACAACCTCTCAGCGTTGGGCTGTGGGCACTACTACTGCCACCTAGTGGTAAATGTATGATAACCATAGACATCCTCACACACTACATCAGCTTTACTTCTTCTTTCCTTCTCTATTAGTTTGTACAATCAGGGGATACAATGTGTTATATGAGATGTGCACTTAGAATGAGAGCTTTATTTCAGTGAAGCTGCATTTTTATTGAACGTAATCCCACAGTGACCTCGGCCCTCCCATCCATTAATGGAGAACGGTGATGAAGACTCACCCATAAAGTGTAGTTTTGCAGAGAGGTTGAAAGCAAATCCATTGGGAATGAAGGAATAATCCCCCTCATCTGAAGGCACCACGTTGTCAATGGTCAGTTTGTGGGTCCTGAAATGAAGGTATAATTAGGGGGGGGGCATGAACTGAACCCCAGGACACAATAAAACACAACAGGCCAGCCGCTGGGACCTCATTTTATTCGGCATCTGAGAAGGAATGGAGCTCATGTTTTCCTTTGAATGATGTTTTATGGGAGTTTGGAATTAAAATAAAATACGTTCCATGAAGCCAAGCTATTTGTGGCAGAAATATTGGCCTCCTAAAGACCAGAGTGTGAACTATTTACCAGGAAATAAATGCTGTCGAGAGAGTTGACCCACTTGCTTAACACTGAAATCTTTGGAAGGCTTTAGGAAAATGAGTTGAGTTATGATGTCATGAAAAGCAACAGCTCATATGTGGCTACAGAAGGACTATAAAGCTCTCTATCCAATGGCCGTAGTAGAATCCCTGAAGTCGTCTGGAGAGCCACCAGCTGGCGGCCCTCCTACAGAGAGTAACGTAAAACATCTGGAAGCTCTGAATAACTAATAATAATGACCTTCCGATGTGTGAAACCTTGATCCTGTCATTAGGAATCACTTCCTTCCCGTTTTTCACCCAGATTCCCGTGACCGTCTCATCAGACACCTCGCACTTGAAGACAGCTTGTTCCTTGGCTTTCACCGTCAAATCAGCCACATCCTGCAGGATCTCCAGCTTCTTCTCTGCGGAGGGAGAGAGGAGACGTTACATAAGGGACGCCCGCCAAACCAAAACCCGCACCGAGAGCCCATATCCCTTACACGTCTGAGCTGAGAGAGGATACAAGTCAACGAGGAACTGAATCCAATAATAACACAGAGGACCATGTCAACTAATTAAAAAAATTAAAATCATTATTTCTGCTGTAAAGAGTCCGTCCTATGTCTTGTCTTATATTCAGGAGCCATACGCCTGTCCTATGCATGTTTACATTCCTTCACTGTATTGACGTCTACCACTTCTACTGGGGGACCATTCCACTTATCTACAAACCTCTCAGTGCAACACTCGAAGTCTGCTAAAATGTCTTCTGAACCATAAAAATTAGAGAGTGGATAAAATGAATTATTTGTTAAGTAGAGAACCCTAAATCGCCAGGTTCTTGTATACGTTCAGTTGTCTGAGGGTTCTTGCACCTGGCTTCTTGGCCACCGCTGAGTTCCTGCTGGGAGCCCAGTTAAATTATTTGCTGAGCTAAGGAACAGATGAACGTAGAGTGTCAGCAGCTCAGAATATCACTCATTTAACCTTTTAGGTGCGTTACTCATCTCTCTGGCACTCAGAGGTCTTTGCGGGAGTCTGTCTGAGAACCAAGTGACAGGGCCAGGCCTTCTTCAGACGCCACGGAGGGAGCCTACAAATAACCTTTCACTAGTCCCTGCATGTCATTGTTCAGCCGCTGACCAACGTGACACGGAGAGGAGGATGCTGCCAGAACTAAAACATATATACTGGTATCGAGTTTCAACACAGGTGGGCAACGAGTTAGTAAGTGAGGGCACTTTACTGACTTTGGTAGGTTTTCAGGGACGTAACACTCTAGTTTATTGTCTGATTTAGGATGATTAACTGCCTCGTTGTGTTTTAGATATATATTATTTGTGTGGCTACAGTCGCAACAGATATCCAGAGAGGCCAAATGTATTTATTTGACATTTAATTTATAATGTAACGGTGGTGTCCCAAAAACATCAAGTCCTTGAGTGGCCACTTGAACATCTGATGGAGCCCTATGGTCAGATCTGATGGTTATTATAGAGAGAAGGAGGCGCAGGGACACGATTCTTGGTGTGTAATTGGTGGCAGCAGTGGGATCCAAGTCACTAGTGGAGAGATATCATCACCCTGAATCCGGAGCTGGCTCTCTGATCGCATTGACCGAGGGTGACGGGATACAACGTTACGCCCGCAGCTCTTGGTTTACTTACCCTGCACCATGAGCTCCGCCACAGACTCTCCGCCATTGGTCTTGACGATGTAGTGGCCGCTGTCTTCTATGGTTGACTCGTTGATAATCAAGTAATGCTTTTTGCCATCTTTTTTGAAACGATACTTGAAGGTCTCCTCCCTGGTCAGTTCTACCCCATCTTTTTCCCTGTAAAAAAAATCACATTTCTATCACTTTTGGAAGCCCTGGAGCGCGCTGTGAATCCTGAGATTTGACTGCATTTCTTTGATGACATCACAATTTACTTTAAGGGGGGCGTGAAATTTTAATTGTCCGCAGAATTCAACCCGTATCGCCTCTCTCTCTCTCCTCTCTGCGAGGTTCTATATCTCTCCGCAAGAGACGGACATAGCCGTATTTCCTCATCCAGCCAAAAAAGGCTGCCTGAACCAATCAACAACAAGCAGCAACTCAACAATAGGGAGAAAGAACTTAATTAACTGGGGAGGAATAATCAAGCTGATCCTGATTTTCCCATGGAGAAACCCTCATAAGATATATATAAAAGTACAAAGGACTATGTGTAACGAATAACACAAGTAAAAGGGGCCGCGCTGACCCTTTGCAAGCCTGTACGATGGCGCAGACTGAGTCAATGACTGATGTCTGGTAATTACAACTTGTGAATACCCCCCGACCAAGGTGACTTTTGCTGGGAAATGTGCGTTTAGTCCGACACAGCATTTAACACCCCGTCCGTACGTCTAATGGGGGCCGATCACATTTTAGCAGCTATGCGGTGACATCGTTAAAAAGGCACCCGCGGGTTCTCACGTTTGTAGCGAGCGAGCCGATACGCGACTCCGCACCGGCGTGCTATTTTAAAAGCTGAAACCTATCCTCGGACTGAGTTACACGGCCCGCCGCAGGAACGGGTCTGTCAAAATGCCAGGACTTCATTTGAAACCCTGCGGGACTCATGCTGTGTGTGTTTGCGCATGGTTTAAAAAAAAAAAAAAAAAAAGTCCTGCGGCAGCTTAAATACTTGTAATTAAAGGAGAGCGATTGTAAAAATGGCTGGAGCGGAGAGACTCCTGTTTCAGAGAGGATGGGGGGTCAGGGAGAGCGTGGCGGAGGTGGAGGGGAGGCATATTGTCAGTAGGAACGTCCGTACGGATGGAAACGAGCTCATTAGCAACCGAAAAAGGTCATCCTGCGTCGGTTTATTAATATAGACGTTTGCAAAGCCCTGGGGGGGGTACGGTCGGCACCCCATTATTTTCACTGGCCAGATAATTATTCCGCTTATTGTTAAATGTGAGATAAAATCATAATAATCATGTATTGCTTAATAATAATAATAATAATAATGAAATATTAATAATAATAAAATATTAATATTAATAATAATAAACAATATATATTATTATTATTATTATTATTATTATTATTATTGCAGTTTAATTTTTAGCTTCACATTTTTCAGCTCTTAAATTGAAAAGCCGTAGCCAGAATCTGAGCAAAATTTCAACGCACTTATTGGTCTCCTCCTGGGCTACCGGAGCGGGGCGCGCATGTTTGCAGCAGTTTATGGCAGCTCCCCCATACGGCATAACAGAAAATGACAGAGATCGCGCTGCCCCGTCTTGTTACTCTCCGGCTATTTCGGTTAGATTTTTGCCGTGTATTTAAGTTACAGCTCAGTATCCTTGTCTTGTGCTGATGAAGGGGTCCGACACATGGAAAAACAGTATGGAGCCTCCCCACCCTCCAGGGACAGAAATAATACGTGACTCACTGACTACGTGGATTTAGAGATCACATCTGCAAGAGCAGAAGGTAAAAAAAAAAACGCCTCTGGCCTGAAATCCCTAACTTTTACTGCTTAATAGATCCTCGTTACAGGGCAACCTGCGCGACCCCCTACACAGATCACTTCTACCATATCCAACTCAAGGAGTGAGGGCTGTGACCACGTCTGGATTGACTTGCTGGACCTGGTGCTCCAATTCACCCAAAAGCCCAGCCGTGGTCATCCCTTGGCTGGCGTTGGCTGTTTCCTTCTCCTTAATTAATTTCCTAGGTGATCTGACCCCCCCCATTACATTAGATTGTAAGCCTGAGCTCATCGTACGTCTTACCATTTAACCTGCGCTCCTTCTTCTGAGACCTCGCACATAAACTCCACTCTCTCTCCCACCATCACCACCTGGTCCTCCAAGGACTTGAGGATCTGAATGGGAGGCTCTGCAAGAAAAATCATGAATATCTTAGGAGGGAAAAAACTTTAGAAGAACAACCTATCAGTGCCTACTTTTGTGTCACATGACAATTAAGAGTTCCCATATGATCGACGCAGAAGCCTTTACACCAAAAGCTCCAGTTTACAGGTGATCTCGTTGGTATGTTGGCGTCAATCCACCAGAAAGATTAAAAAACATACCTTATATCTATTACATCTAAAAACAGGTTTAATGCCTAGTTTAGCTTTAATAATTAATGTCCCATTAAGGACCAAATTACCAAAATATGGAAGCGACTCATATTGCCCTAAAGCCACAAAATTCCACCAAAACGTACCTTTTACGAAAAGCTCGGTGAAGCATTTCTCATCTCCGATGACACACTGATAGGCGGCGTCGTCTGCCAGGGAGCAATGGTTGATGGTCAGTATCCGCTTGTTCCCAATGCTCTCAAAGATGTACCTAGAAGATGCATGGAAAAGCCAAGAGAGAGTGCTTAGAGCTGTGCCAGTGTCACGGTTTGTCACGTATCATGGATCGGATGACGTGTCAGCGGCTTGGCCAGCGCTGCCGGTTATCTGAAGATGATATAAGTGAATACGTATAGACATATATCTCGGGATCTTCACATAACCTTCTGGAGAACCTGAAGTGCGTCGGCTGCCACCTTCACCACTTTTGGAAGGAGATGAGTTATCGGACGCAGAAATGTCAAATAAAGTGGTTATGAGGAGAGCCTTGAGTACTTTCTCACCCTCGGCATGTACCTTCGTAGCTCATTAACAAGTCCAAAAAGGACACTTAGCAATCCGATTTCTGGCACGTATGGACTTGCTTATTAGTAGCAAGTCTGCCAAGAACATCATTTGCATCGGTTTTAGTGCTTGTGGCGCGTTATCGCTGCCAGGGTCAAGGTTCTTCAGTTTCACCGAGTGTTTAAACACATAAAAGCCGGTCGCCAGATCGTTTACTTGAAATCAATAAATTACACCTGTGGCTAGGAATAATTCGTAGAGTGGAATTTTCATGGAATTTCAAAGTAGCGATGGCCTTGTCTATAGATAAGATTGATGTATAATGCACCACGCTGGTACATTCAGTCCACAGGCACCATTCTATATCTTCATTAAGCCATTAATGGAACCATTACCATTACCATACTATGGAAAACTTCAGCATAAACGCTCAATGTTCTAAGAATTTCTTACATTCTCGGTGTATTTGTACACATTGTGTTTTCTCCTGGTTAGTCTGATCTCAGTTCTCTGTTACAGGTAAATCCGGGGTTAATTATGGCACATTTTTTTATAAATATACATTTTACAAAAGAAAGTCAACCTCGATGGTTCCATAGAACTGTACCCAAGCATTGTGTGGATGGCAATACTCCAGTAAGCCCCCAATAAACTTTGTTAGTAACCTCTCATAGGGTGAACCGCGTGTGAATGGCGGCAACTTCATGCAGAATCTAAGACAACTTACTTGCTGAAGGATCCGGATGGAAATTCAAACAAAAAGTGACATCACGGAATGAGTCAGAAGCATGAGAAGGGAGAAGGAAAGACACAATAAATAAACTGGTGGCAACATCAAAACCCGAGCGATAGACTACTGTGTAAGAGTTCTGGGGGTGGTGGAATCTATACAGGGGATCATTTTAAACTATAAGACCCCGTCGTAAGATCATATTGTACGCCCCATTATAAGAATCCATCATTAAGATTTAGAAATGGTTGATTTCTATTCAAAGGTTCTCCTCATATATACCTCTCCTGCTCCATAAACCTGGTGGAGTCCTGGTGACTTTTTTTGTAGTTACATTGTTACTGTCGCAGGTTGCTCTGCGTTTGCCCCATTCTATCCTCTTTTACCTGCCACTGACACGGATCTCTTGCCCGTTCTTCAGCCACTTGACTTCAGCATCTGGGTTGGCCACTTCCACGACCATCTTCATCTTCTGACCTTTGTCCACTTGGTACGCAGGGTCCAGCTTCTTCAGGAAGGCTAAGGGACAGAAAATGTTTAGGGAGACAAAATCCTAAACGTACACCAGAATAAAGAGCTGCATTTGTTTGGTCTGATGTCTTAACCCCTTAAGGACAATGGGCGGTCCCTAAACCCATTGAAAACTATGCATTTTGAGCCCGTACATGTACGGGCTTTGTCATTAAGGGGTTAAGTGTCTCCCCATTGTAATGAAACAGATATAGAGCCTACGTCAACAGATAGGGATCAATAAAAAGCATATTCCTGAGGGAATTCTGCCAATTTCATCCATCCAAAGACCACACTTATACCTATTCACGATTAATAGATTTTATGTTCTATGTTTTATGTAGCCAAGGACATTGTTGTCTATCTCCTGCCGCTTGGTGGCACTTGGTCTCACCTGTGCTCTTCTTCTCCTCCTTCTTCATCTTCTTGAGCCGTTTCAGAAGTCCTCGGAGGTCAGTGATCCCGTACTGGAAGGCAATTTTCTCGTATTCAGAAGGGGGTGCATTGCGAAGAATCTCCCAGACGTCAACATCCACGGTTTGCTCCTGCTTCACCTCATTACTGATGGGGAAGGGGGGAAAAAATCAACTGACAGTCAAGGTGGCTCCCTCCTGGAATGGCCTCCAGGAGTAGAGAGATATCATGTAAACAAATGAATTGTGAGATCTTAGATAATCTGACAGTATAACCCCCAAAAGAATAGCGGCCAGTTAAAAATAGCTATTGGGTCATCTTTAACCCATTATTATTTAGTCTGAAAAGTGAAAATATATCTTAGACCAATTCAGCCAACTTATTAGAAGGGGAACTTTCTTCTTCTTCTTCAACACAAAGAAGGCAATTCCTATGTCCATCTGATCCCATGTCTTCAGTTCACAGAAATCATGAGATCTTTGCTCTTTATAGTAAATCACACGCAGTACCAAAAAAAGCTGCGTTTACTATGAATACGAGTATATCCTGAAACAACAGCCGTCGTCACTCACAACACCGATTGGAAATTCCATCTTTCTTTGCTGGTCAGCGAAGGCTGATAGCATTGATCAGACGCCTCTCTAGTCTCTCTCTTCACTTTCTTTCAATCGCTGCCTTTCCATTTGTATTTCTGTCTCCGTTTTACTCTCATTGTCTTTATAGCTGTCTCTTTATCATCCTCTATTCCGGTCTCTGGACCCTAAATCACTCGTCCCCCTACCCCTATCTTCTGTTTTTTGACTCTTTGTCTCTCTGCCTCCTTTCCTCGTCTCTGTAACTGTCTTTAAACCCTTTTGTAATTAGTAATCAGTATCTTTGTGCCCTTTTCTAATGTTTTAATTCGTTTTTTTCCCACACCTCTCCCCACCCTCTACTTCTGCTTTTCTTTAACCTTTTCACTCTTTATTTCTTTTGTTCTATTCTATTCAGCATGTCTTTTTTACTTTCTGTCTTGAGGTACCAGAGTGTAGTCTTCACTTCAATAAGTAACTTCATTTTCTTATATCTATTTTTTCTACCCGCCTCTTGTCTTTAAAGATTACATTTTATTTATTTATGATTTTTGTAGCTTTAGAAGAAAAGAAAATATCCATAAGTCACTTAAAAAAAAGACTCTCTAGATGCGTTATTACGTATTGCGTAACAGTAGTGACCGGTAAAAGGATCCTTTGGACTCGGTAAACTTGTTCGACTAACATTCATGATCAGTTCTTAGGATAAGAGGCGAAGAAGGAGGAATGCGAAGATTCCAGAAATGTGCAGAGGAAGAATGAATGCTCGTTAAGTCGTCTACGTCAACCACAGACCCAAACATGGACGCCAACGGGTTACGGGGGGGCTTTGGTCTCTAGGTATCTGTAGAAAAGGGCTCTGTTTTGAACGTCCCTGGTGTGGTTCCCCTTAGTCATTGAGAAATGTCGGGAATACCATGGGAATCTTACCGATTTACGGAGCGCAGGAAACTGCTGGACTTGCAACGAGGCATTCAGAAAAGCATGCATCGGAGACAGCACCCACGTCACCGGGGGCAAGAGACAGTACGACACGTCAGAGCAAGGCAATCGTCAGAGCCACGGTGACTCGCCAGAGGCAAGGCAAAGAGGTGCAAAGAAATGAAGACATGAGGCATGCAGCAGAATGGACACTTTACTGCTCCAAGACATGCAAGACACAGAGAACCGCAACCCAACAACGCTGCGGACACACAAGCTGGCCATGCGCGAAAAATCATCTATAGAATGGACGAGAGAAGTGATCGGCGGTGACCAGAAGCGTGCAGATGATGCAGATATTTCTCTAAAGCACATGAATTTCAAGAAAAGGGAAGAGAAAGTGAACAACGGGCTCAAAAAGCCATTCTAAGACTAACATTCCAGAACCGGAAGATGTGATGCTTTTCAAACAACAGATTATAGAGATTACATTCAAATTAAAGCAATGGACCCACTGATTATACCTCATATCTATAGATAATGTAATATATATATAAATATAATATATATATATAAAATATATAATACAATACACTATAATATATAGTATATTATATATAATATATAATATAATACACTATAATCATATTATATATCTATCTCTATAGATAGATAGATAGATAGATAGATAGATAGATAGATAGATAGATAGATAGATAGATAGATAGATAGATAGATAGATAATATGATTACAGTGTATTATATATATTAATTTGGAGTGTATAACGGGAATGTAGCCATTGGCTTAGCTGCTCCCACACTTTTAGAAGTTGTCCTTAAGCTTTATTATTACTTTAAAACAAAAAACAAGCTTCGTGGACAGTGTGGTTATTATTATTACTCACAGAATTACACGACAAGCTGGATGGAAAATTCCGATACTATAAGTCACGGGGGGCGACTGAGCAGCGCTGGCACTTTAAGGCCAGCTGCCCCCAAAGGACATAAGAGCAGCCGCCGGCTGGATACATGCAGCCACACGTTATGTACCCAGCCGGTGGACTCACGCCGCGCACCTGATCTGCTTCCGGAGTGGCTGTACCGGTAAGTATGTGGCCCTATCGACCACCTGGCCAGCAGACATTAGCCCAGTGCGCCAGGTAACCGGTCCAGACCTGGATAACTGTGTGTTAACAGACGCCCCTTGTTGTGCCTTTTCCTCCCTTTTCTGTGACACATTAAATATTACGTTATTCCTTATTTTTAGAATTACTAGAAAATCCTCTCGATGACAATACATCCCGGAGCCAATCGACACAATTGATTCTAGGGGGTCATTTCCTAAAAGAATGTATTTTTTTAGACAATTTTGTTTATAAACACATTACTCTTGTTTATAAACACACTGCTGTTACTTTTAGGCCCGTAGAACCCTGCGATACCCTCACACCCTGCAAACATTCCGAGCTCATAGAAAATATCATTTTCTGTATCTTCTGAAAGTTAAAGTTATGGCAAACTGATTTATACCGTACCCCGTAAGCGATCAGGAATCCACTGCTTAAAATGCAAAGGCAGCACTTTCTGGGTAGTTCCTCTTTCTGTGATACATTTTAGTAAATTCCCCATATTTTGCCATTTTTTAACAATCTTGCGCTTATTACAGAACCCTCAGCACTGTGTGCTTTTTTACAGGCCCTTTCTAAAGGGTAAACGCGCTCTCGCCCCGCTTTAAACACTAGCAGTCACCACCCAGGCCGCGCTGTCCCTTTTAAACATGGATCGGAAATTCCATCTTTCTTTGCTGCGCAGGCAACCGAGAGATGATGGATATATTTAAAAAACAGATGAGGGTGGGTTAAATTTAGCAGTGACTCCCTGTCTTCAGCGTTCCTCTATCCCATTCCCAACATGGGTGTCAGCTGTCATCTCAAAGAAAGGTGCCCTTCTTTTCAAGAGGGAGAGACAGCTGCGTTGCGTGCAATATCTGCCTCTTTGTCATCTGTATATTGGGTGCAGTGGACATTCTGCGAATGAATGAGCTACAGGATCACCAGGAACTCATTCACTCCACATATAAATGATGAATTATAAGGTAGAACAGGAGCATCGCTACTTCACTGGCGGCATTCGCTAAGCGGTAGACAGTCTGAGCTATTGTGTTATTAAGCCCGGCTGGAAGCGTCAGTAAGTGTCACACATGCATGAAGACATGCGGAACTCGATTAACTTACTCTCTGTGAGACAGGAAGGACAGAGAAAAGAAAAAAGACGATTAAATAGTGTTAGCATATTCACATGGAAGGACTAGGAGCAGAGAACTTCTGGTTTCGCGGAGATGTTGAGAGGCATTAGAGAAGTAGATGCAGCAAGCAGAAAGCACAAGGAAGAGGTGCAGCAAGCAGTAGGGAAGAGCGCGGCGGACGAACGCAGGGAGCTCCGTGTGAGACGAACGAGGGACGAACGCACAAAGCCCCACACAAGACAGATGCGGGACGAAATGCTGCGAGCACTGAATGAAGTCACTGAGGCAGCGAGAAGCATAAGAGAGACGCGCATGAGATGCGGCTGCAGCAAGCGGCAGAAGAGACGCACGATGGAACAGCTGCGACCAGCGGCACAAGAGAGAGAGCAACGAAGAACAGATGCAGAAAGCGGCATAGGAGAATGACGGAGACGGTGCGGCAAAATAAGAGTGCCTGATGTTTATGGTTACTGGCAGTGTATGGGTCAAGGGAGCGCAAGGGAGGGTCAATGCGGCAAGCAGTGACAGGGCACTGGGTAGGAAAGGGAAGCAGTGTAGGAGCGCTGTGCACAGAGGACATACAGTGTAAAGCACCGGGTATAGGAAAGATACGGGAAGAAGTGTAGGAGCACTGTGCACAGAGGATATACAGTGTAAAGCACTGGGTATAGGAAACATACGGGAAGCAGTGTAGGAGCGCTGTGCACAGAGGATATACAGTGTAAAGCACCGGGTATAGGAAAGATACGGGAAGCAGTGTAGGAGCGCTGTGCACAGAGGATATACAGTGTAAAGCACCGGGTATAGGAAATATATACGGGATGCACTGTAGGAGCGCTGTGCACAGAGGATATACAGTGTAAAGCACTGGGTATAGGAAAGATACGGGAAGCAGTGTAGGAGCGCTGTGCACAGAGGATATACAGTGTAAAGCACCGGGTATAGGAAAGATACGGGACGCAGTGTAGGAGCGCTGTGCACAGAGGATATACAGTGTAAAGCACTGGGTATAGGAAGGATACGGGAAGCAGTGTAGGAGCGCTGTGCACAGAGGATATACAGTGTAAAGCACCGGGTATAGGAAAGATACGGGACGCAGTGTAGGGGCGCTGTGCACAGAGGATATACAGTGTAAAGCACTGGGTATATAGTCGGTGTATACAGGGGTATATAATTGAAGCAGGGTAAGAGCACAAGTAAAAGCACTTGATGCGGCGGAAATCCAGGATTATATCACTGGGCGCAGCGTGATACAGAAAACAACGTAACAACGGAGACTTTCCAGACACGACGACAGGGGCAGGAGCCGAAGGTCCAAACACTTTTCACGGGAGAAAGCAAATGGCGCTCATGCCTGACTAAAGCGGGTGAAGGGAACGGCACATAGATTGTAGATTTGGGGTCCATATACAATACATGTAAATAGAACACGGCCCTGAGAGGAGGCATCGGGTACAAAGCACACACAGCGCGGCGGGAGAGCGAGCGCGGCGCAGGCAGGGAGCAGCGTACGATCACTGGATATAGCTTTAGGGTAAGCAGCGTGAAAGCACTGGGTTTGATGGCGATATTCAGGGAACGCAGAGATATATAAAGCAGAATAACAGCACTAAACCAACACATTGAGACGCTAACGAGATGTCTCGCAGAAATGTGACGCGTTGGCTGGGTATGGGGGGTCCGGCCATGTAACAGTATTTGTGTAAGGGTTAATCAAACAGCGAAAAGAATATAATGGGGCACAGTAATTATCGGAGGGGATAAGAACATTCTAGATGAATGGAATGAGGACAGTTATCCCAAAGCTTAATGGGGATGGCGGGATTAGGGGGTCATCCAGAATAGTTTACCAGGGCTTTGTCTGCCCGGGCTGCTCCCGGCAGTCTGGATGCAATCGATACGGTAGACATGGAAAGGATGTATTAACGAATTGTTGGTACGGGGGCCGTGTAAGAGGCCGTGTAAGAGTGCCCAGAGTGCCGCAGCTGTCATGATAAAGGTTATGGGATTACGGAGAGCTTTGTAAAATAACCGCATGTACTGTAGTGATGATATCTAGATGAATGCGAGTGTTCTTGCTATGTGGAGAATACTGAATAGAATCCAAGAACGTGCCCTCCAGAGACGTGAATCCATGCCTCGTTTTGGGAAGCCATCCAAAAACCGCACACAATATCTCCACGGGGCAGCTATCCAAAGCATCCTAAAACTTGGTCTATTTGCAGATCCCCCAGGACTATATTTTATATGCTAAGTGTCAAGGTTTGTAGAGAATGCTATCAAGAACTTAAGGGGTTCTATGTGCGGAGGAGCTATCTAGAGCTATCTAGAACGGTGCAATTATCAAGAGCAGAGGAAAAGTATCGGTGCGATGAAGATGTCCACAATGCTACGTGTGTTTCCGCCAGGCCATCACAGCCCGGAATGCTAGTTTTGGGGAGAACTTTTTGAAAATATAAAATGGATAGGTGCGGTGAACGTTTTCTAGGAAAATTTAGGAATTTGGGGGTTTGGGGGGGTGTTCTGGAGCACTGCTGCCCAAAAGGCATAAGGAAGGAACATCTAAGGAAGGTGTGAGGATGCTGCATGCGGAGAGGAGGATCTTGGACAATAAACTAAAAGAAGGTCTACAGAAATGTAAGAGAGAAGAGTCTAGTGATTTAAGGCAAAGTAAAGTTGGTGGGTGCGTTCAAGTGTTTCTAGAGCAATGTAAAAATTCCGGTATGGGTAAAGCGGCAATGAGTCGCGTCGGTTGTTGGGCTCTTAGATGTTGGGGTTCCTAAAAACCACCTTTGTTCTCACCTCTTTTTTAACAGAGCACTGAAGTCCAGTTCTCCTGCTTCATCTGTGCCGTCCCCACTGCGGAGAGAGAGGGGTATTCAGAGTATAACAAACAAAGACAGATGTATTAGATCCCTTGAACACTTCCACTATATGCTAGCATATAAAAGAACCTGAAAACGAGTTGTTATTATGGACATTAACAATTATACATGGCAACCACTTAGAATATATCTACCAATAGCTCAACTTTAGAAGAGTATTTGCAAAGAAGCGTGCCTCCAACATACCTATACTCAGCTTCGGGCAAATACAAGACAGTGTATATAATATATCTAATTATATATATAAATATATATATATATATATATAAATGTATATAATGTAATTGGACATCTCAACAAGAAGGACATTAATGAGCAGAGCATAAAACATGGTCTACGAGTTGAGCTCAGAACTTTAAGATATCTCTGATGTGTTGTCTGGCACTTGCTATTAAAATTGTTGAAACATTAACACAAGACAGTTCTTCCTTAATCAAGAGATAGCTCTGCGTTTATCCATCCAAGGGACCTGAAACCTACAGGGACATAGAGAAAAGGTAAAGCGACACTCAAGACACGAAATGTGAACGTTTTCAGAATTTAGCTATATATTGAGATTACGAGCTGGAGGAACCTAAGTATCTTCAGGGAAACACGACTCTATGGTGAGAGATGTAACGTGAACAGCTTGACGCTGGAAGTGCAATAAATTCCGTGCCGCGGGTGCAACGCAGACTTGGCTGGACCAGGTGTGGATACGGAAGCTCCTGAGAGGGCGTGCGGGGTGTGCGGGGAAACGTGGGACATCACAGACACTCTACTTTATGTTCTTACCAGTTTACATTAAGTGAATAGGTGCCCGTGTAGAAGTGACTCAAAGAATATCACACACACACATAACAATCCCAGAATTAAGTTGTATGGAAAGTCTGAGGGGTCAACCAGAACTTTCTCCAGCAACTTTCCTGAAGAAGGAATTCTGGAAGTGTAAGGTTTGCTCAGCATCGTCCAGTCCTCCCAATGATGCTGCAAAAGCGTTCCTCCTAAACACTTCCTGATACAACTTCGCTCCCGCGTCGCCTAATACATGGGTTTTTAGAATGCAGTTACAGGGGTTTGTTGAGGAGCCAAAGTTTGTATAAGTATAGCCAGGTGGCCCGTGATGTCTAATGCTTTGCCCCACCAGTAAAACGGTCATCACTTAAGAGTTTATTCATGAAATCATGACTTTAAAGGCGAGTTGTAACACGTCAACTCGACAGCTTCACTATTCTTAATAAAGGGCCAACAACAATAAGCTTCTCCTGCAAGTAGGGCTCAGTTGGTCTTCACAACCCAAAGTGAGTCTAGTGAAGCCGTTCTTCCCCACGAGAATCCAAAGGTTGGGTTCCTTGGATAACCAGATTCATCTGGAAGGCTGCTGCTGTCTAATCTAATCCTGATATTCAATATCGGGCATCTAAAGACCCAATGAAACATCGGCTAGAGCCGTATGTTGAGGTTCTGCAGGATGTTGTATTCTTTGTGGCTGCATCAGGAGGAAGATCATTGGGAGGTTCTGGATGAATTGCTAGAGCAACGCTTAGCTACCTTGCAATTGATATCCTTCTTTTCGATCCTCCCATTATGCTCCTGAATGTTTTTATAGACAGACATTTTAGCGAGTTGCCCTCTCGCTGACATTTTATCAATGCATCCTGACATCATTCAGAATTCCTACAACATGAGTCCGTGAAAAGACAACAACAATTGGCACAATCTTACACACTGGGGGCTGGATATATGTATCCAGATGTAACGTTTTTATGCTCATGTAGCATATTCAGCCGGTGGCTGCACACTACAGCACCCAATCTGTAGCTAAAGCAGTAGATCGGGTGAGTGCGGGGTGATGTTGGCCATCGGGCGCTTGTCGATATGCCACATGGCCAGTCTGGGCCTGGGGTCCTGGACCTGCCCAGTTATGTAAGTCTTGGAAAAGAACTTGGATTAGGAGGTAGCAGAAAGTACTGCATGTTTTTTTTTTAAAAAAATATGTATTTTTAATGTTCTTGTTCTAAATATTAAAATTTCACTTTTATTACATTTTCAGCTATAAAAAAATCTCTAGTTTTTAATACTTAAAATGACCACCAAAAAAAGAAACGCATATGAAATACTTACGTGCGCCTGAAAGCGGAGCGAATATCGATGTCTCCGGTGTTTGTGGCTTCTGCAGAGATAATAGTATAAAGACGAATTATTAAAAGTAAGCAGTACGCAGCGAAACATTTTAATGATGTTAGCCGTGTATCTAGAATGAATTGATCATTGAGCCAAATATTCCGCGGGGTATTCTGTAATCGCCATGCATTTCGCGAGGCCAGCACAGTCCGTCCATCGTGCAGGAGATGCTGGAACTGAGCCTTCATAATGTATCGTGAGCTGGAATAATCAAGTCTTCCACAAACTTCTGGATTAGTGAATAGAGCCCTAATCGGCAAGTGCCATATGGATCCATACCGTTGAGCCTCATTGCCCATTATGCAAACCATGAATGGACATCATACTCCACTTTTTGGTGGAGAAACTTGACCCATAAGATGATGAGAGTTTCAGAACCATCGGGGTGAGCGGGTTCCCTACTGATCCGGATCTGGATGAACTCCAGTAAATACTCTATCACCCCGAGCCCCGCTGGAAACACACTCACCGTTGACATTCAAGTTGAAATTACAGCTGTCAAACTTGTCCTTGGTGGACACTTCGCACCTGTATCCTCCAGCATAGGTAGTTTTGGCTTTGATGATGTGGATTTCATAGGTGTACACCTGGGAATAAACAGGAGAACGTGATTAGTAATCCTGGTTCTAAGCAAAATGTGGCATTCAGTATATGTAGATGTTTGAACATCTCTCTCTATGTATATGGAGAGATTTCCTCAGCCAGCCCTTAGCATACACAGGGCATCGGCTTTAATGGGTAACCTCGCGTCATAATTTCATGTCCTTGGAGGAATAGGTTGTATTATAGGGAATAATTATGCAAATTAAGATGAATAACCGTACATGCCAAGAAAAATGTAAAAATGTTTGATTTTTTCAAACTGGTTGTTTTTCCCCCAAACATGTTTGGTTGACACTTGGGTGTCATTCGTCACCTTGGTGTTGCGGTCATAGCTCTCCAGGATCTGAAGGTGCTTCCCAACTTTACTGGACAGGTCCATCCATTTGCCTTTAAACCATTTCACAACTGGTTTCTTCAGCAAGTTTGCACCAACCACTTTGGCTGTGAATTTGATGTTTTCCCCTGTTTCAGACAAAAAAAAGTATGATGTTCAATATGCTTGGAATCAAGTAAACTTTATATCCCACATACACATCATGGCACCATGGAAAACCCATGGAACTAAACATCTGTCCTCTTAATGATACTGACCAACAGTGACGTCTCCGTCCTTCGGTCTCTCGAGGAACAGCCCGATGTCGTCTTTAGGGGCTTCTGGCTGAGCTGGAGGAGCTAGAAATTGACAAATAAAGCGAAACTTTCATTACAACTTACTGTGACTACATATTTCTCTTGTGTCCATGCATCCCACTTGTGTTGTTTCCCAACTGGCGATGAATGTTCGATGTCTAGCTAGTGAAGTCTATCTTTACCAAATCCCCACCAAAGGTCTGCTCAGATCTATGTAACAGAACTGAAGAAAATTCCCAAACAGAAGTCAGAAGGGTTATAGCTAAATGAAGTTTAATGAGTAAATTGATGAGTTGTGAGATGTCCATGTTGGCCAACATCAGCTTACCCCCAGAGGTCGGAGGGTCTTTCTTTTCTCCATCAGGCGCTGACCCCTCAGGGGCAGGTGGAGCTGAGCTTTCAGGGGCAGGTGAAGCAGAGCTTTCTGAAGCAGGGGGTGCCGGAGCAGGAGCATCTTCAGACTTTTCTAAAGATATAAGTACCAAGAAATAAAAAATATTCACCTAAGGTTCATGACCTCAACCAAGCAGTGCCTCCTGAAATGGAATGCTCCACATACATGTTCTTACTCATATCCAGAAACCATCCATTGTGAGACATCCGTGTTACTTAAATCTAGGTACACTGTTGTGTATTCGTGCAAATAAACCATTCAGTCTGAAGCCTTTTTTTACGATAGGAGGAGTGAAGGACACTCACCTGGAGCTTTGACCTTCAGCTCAAACTTGACCTTTGAGGTCCCAGCAATGATCGCGTACACCACCTCATCCTCCGCAGCAGCGTTGTTGATGGTCAGCGAGTGGTTTTTACCCTCGGACTTGATGCTGAATTTATCACTTGGAGCGATGTCGGCGCCATTACTCTGCCATTTCACCTTAAGGCCGGGTTTCTCTGTTTCTGCCTCAAAGGTCACAGATCCGCCGACCTGAACCTCCGCAGACTTTGGCTTTTTGATGAAGGCTGTGAAAGTAAACAGATCGAAGCCATACTATTATCATAAGCATTATCTGCGCAGTAGACCAAGAAGGCGCAGTTGATTGATGAGTTGGGTATTCCACGTGCGGACTTTTGCCTCAAATAAATATATTTTATACCGTATACCACACGAAAACGGCACCCTACCCCCAATAAAATGTTGTTGTGTACATTGCCTTGGGTTGGATGCACACATTCTTTCTCTCGTAGTCAGTCGGTAGAGCCTACAAATGATCCAGTATAGTCTCACATCTCGACAGTCTTTATTATATTACATCATTGTTTCGAGAGGACGTACTCCATCGGGATTCGATGTTTTAAGTTCTACAGCCCGCTCTGTTAAACGACAGCGCCATTAGAGTGCAAAGTGCTTGTAAAAAGAGACCTAAAGATTATTGTGGCAACCATTTAAAATGAGCAGAGGAAGGGCGGCAGCTCCACCTGAAGATAAGAGTCAGTTATTTGCCGTATTGCTTAAAATATATGATGTCCGGAATTTGGGATTGAGGGGGGGGGGATTCATCTCATTGAAATCTGTACTTTTTGATGACATCATTTTTTACTTCAACAAATAAAGCTTGTGCTGACCATCTGATGCAGAGCTGTACACGGTCCGTCGTGCTGCTGGCTGTCTACACGTGTGCAGCTGTGTATGTGCCGCGTGACCGCCTCGCCGTATAACCTTCTTATATGACTTGTAACATTAGACGTGTATATCTGTCTCTTTCCCATTTTCTGCCTTTTTTTTTGCTCTCTTTCTGTGTGTCTCTTCCACAAGACCAGGGTGACCTGATTCCCCAAGCTTCAGAATATATATATATACAGTATGTATGTATATATATATATATATATATATATAATTATATATATATATATATGGAGCAGAGTAATAAAATAAATGGTAGCAGCATGTATACGTTTTTTTTGCTATATAATAAAATTAATCAAACCGATGCCGTCTATCCAGATTCCTGGGAAAAATCTAACCCCGCCAACGGAGCACCAAGGATTTTTAGTGAATCGAGTGTCTTAGTGTTATGTCCATGTTAAGGTTCACTACAACATGCGTGTGTGTGTGCAAATAGATATAGAACAATAGATTGTAAGCTCCTATGAGCAGGGCCCTCCTCACCTGTTGTTTCTATAAGTTGTTATGCTATATAATACTCGTTATGTCCTGTTAACCCATTGTACATCGCTATGGAATATGATGGCGCTATATAAAACAATAAATATTAATACAAATAATAATAATGCTGTATGTATTATTGAACTCCCCTTATAATAGCAAAGAAAAATAGTTGTATTCATTTGTTTTGAGAAGTCACAACAGAATAGTGGGACGCATCTATACATCTCTTACATCTGGTGTATTAAAAAAAACAGCTTACAGGAGAGAAGAAATCCATTCATTCCCACTCACGTACTTTTCTGAGTATTATGAATGAGTTTCTCCTGCAGAAACAGCTGAGCCGGCCCTGCATAATGCATAGTTAAATCAGAGAGATGACCTTCAAAAAGAGCTTGCCACATTATTTATGCCTGCGTTATTATTTCTGTAGGAGACTCTCACCGGGGGGGCTGCCCCTCACAATGTATAGGGAAGTCGGGGAGCTGAAATGCTCAACTACCCTGCAAAGTCCTATTTGAGCGAATAGACTCTGAAGACAACATATTGGCACGCAAAGTGTTAATTCAACATACTCGCACTCCAATAGTTAACGATGGAGTGAGATTAAGAAGACATTAAGAAAGCAGCCCTACATCTCTGTGCACAGGGACACTGAATGCTAGACACGCCGAACACACTGCACCCGTAACAATGTTCCAAGACAAGGGGGTTATTTGCGGAGCGACATTGTGGTGAAGAATGAAGAATTTAATCTCAGTCCATCATGAAGACCCTTATTTACCGGCCCTTTTCTCGGGAGAAACTCGCTTGCGGTGACCCACCATAATGCGTATTCAATGTAGCGAGACGATAAAAGATAACAAGGACGATCATCGCAAGGCTCAGACAAACAATATAACACTAAAGAGACAATAAAACACTAAATATTCTCTGGAGTTATTGTCATCGGACTTCCCAAGTCCCAATCTCACCTATGATGCTCAGATAAAGGTCTTGAGACCGCACTGCAGACCTCGGAAGCTACCTGTCTATAGCAGCAGAGGACAACCTGGTCCTTTGACCAGCCAAACATCTAAAACATGCACCCTGTGGGTACGACTGCCTGTTACGTAGACCTGAAGAATACGCTTTCTATAAACGAGCCCAAGTAGAGGGGAACCGACCCAATCCTGGGAGAATAGTTTTAATCTATCTCTGGGGTCCGTGTGTTGATGGCCATCTTTATACAATATGGAGCAGACAATCCCTGACCATCGCAGTAGTCGTCACAAAACAGAGAACCTTCCAAAAATAAAAAAACACTCAAGAAAAAAGAATATTGTTACATCGGTTCATCTCACCCACTACACACAACAGCAAAAGTCAAGTGAAGGTCACTGTCCGCCTTATCCCACCAGAGTCCAAACCCAACGCGTGATCTGTTCCTCCCCACAATAATTGTTGGTTTGTGGGGGTTTTTTTCCATCCCATTTCGTACGTCGTTCCTATTTCTCCCACCGGCCACTGCCCGTTCTCCCGTTGTACCTGTTTTCTTAGCAGGCTCAGGCATCCTAGCTTAGCCTGATAGACGGGACTCCCGAGACTTGACTTCCAGCAGTTGCTCCAGACCACTCTATGGTTGGAACTGGAATGAAGCTGGAGGATCCTACAGACCCCCTTAAAGAAAGACAGATCGTGAGACGCTCTCTGCGCTCCACCCCCCGCACTCTCTCCTGTTGTCACTCCGTCCTGTCACCTCCTAAGCAGCAGACCTCACTTGACAGGATATATCAGTTGGGATAAATATAGCCAAGCTGCCTCGTTGTTTGCCCTCTGGTCCAGCTCGTTTAGGACTGTCCAAAACAAATGCCCTCTGAGCCGCCCTTTGTTCTTCTACTGCCCTCCGTGTCCCGTGCTCACCATGCGATACGGCATTAAGACGGAACACAACCAACTAAAATGTATCTAAAACTAGAAGGTGAGAGGCGGGCATGTAATGTAAGGACGATTTACTTTACTGAGAGGGTGGTAGATAAGTGGAACAGCCTCACAGCAGCGGGGGTAGGGGCTAATACAGTGTGGGAGTGTGGCAGACAGCTGTAAGGTTTGAGGCCTAATGGTTCTTATCTGCCGTCACGTTCCGTCACACGCTGTATATCAGGGAATAAAGTCAAATAGTCATTGGACAGGCAATGTTTAAAGGTGCCGTTCCACTTAGATAAAAAAAAATGCACTCTCTAGTACGCTAAACAAATAAGCTTCAGCAGATCCGTCATTCGATTCTCCCTTCTGAAGATTTGGTTACAAAGAAGCTTTTAAGAAATGTTTTTTTAGTGCCTGTGGTGAGGTCCTATCACTGCCTGACTTGAGATGACATGAAAAGTAAGTGTTCCGTGCAAAAATGAAGAACTTCACACAATTAAAGAAAGTTTGAGAAAGTTTTGGGAATGTAACCAGGAACCATGGGACTAATTCTGAATTTAGCTGCAGGAGTGTTACGTTCAGCAGAGAAGGTGGAACAGCATCTTTAAAATAGACAGGGTCGGGAATTTGACTTAAAGAAGAGTTCTAATTTTAACCCACGCCGACAGAGGACGTATCTCACAGGCCTGGACGGAGCGCTGGGCTAATCCGTCTAGGAATGAGAAGCCAAGGAGAATATTTCCGGTTTTGGGGAGAGATGGGCCAAAGTAACATTTTTTACCCTCTAGCTAAGCTGCACAGTATTTAAATTACTTCTAAAATGTTGTAATAGAGCTGAACCCTTTCCCTGACACAGCAGCCCGGAATTAGTTTTCTAGTCTATCGCGCTCCAAAAGGTTTGTCTATAAGGAAAGGGTAGGTGGTCGCTTTCTACTTATTTTAAGCCAAGATGGTTGAATGGAGTAAGTTTGGATACCTCTTCTTTGGCCATTCAAGATGCTAAAGGCTCTCAGGATTAAGTTTCTTAGTAGTTTATGGACTACAATTCTACAATCCCCAGGTTATTGGAAGACTTGTAGTACCTTAACACCCGAAGAGTAAATGATTGACCAGAAATGGAGAAGATATAGGACCCCAGCTGCTGCGATGTCCATTACAACCATGGTGGTCGTATATATCACACATCCAATTTGCTTACAAAAAAATACTTTCTTCATATGAATCTATATCTCTGTAGATATCAGTAGCTCAGTAGATCGAGACCATTACGGTGTCTTCACTGTTTTGCTCATATAAAGAAATAATAAGCATAATAATAACAACAGATATAAATAGAAGGTTACGCATTCCTCACCCCCCCCCCAGACCCGACCTGCAGCCAGGGTAACACAGAATTTACCAGGAACCCTTGAAGCTTATCTGAGTCCGCATTCTCTCTGTGCTCTGTGACCTTCGCAACTCATAGATCAGAAGGAAAACTCAACAAATAAAACATTACATCAGTGATTGACTGTCAGCGGGGGCCCGACGGATTAGCAAAGAGGCACCGGGCAGCTTTTATTCTTCTATCATATTGGTAGAAAAAGGGGGGATATTTATGAAAAGGTCATACGTTGACGAGCGAAAGTTTCTTGGACATTCTTAAAGTGAAACGAGGTCGGTACCTGAGTTTAAATGGGTCCCACAGCTGAACGCGGCCGTATTCCTCAGCTTAACTTAACAAGATTCCTCGGCTGAACTTGACGGGGTCCCACAGCTGAACTTGACAGCCTCCTATAGCTGAACCTGAAACATAGAACCGTGTGGTCTGACGTCAAATAAGAGCCGTCCCAACCAGCCCCACCTGTCCGTTTTTCTACCTGTCGTAAGATCTCCAACGTCTTTGATCCTTGTCCATACCTGAGTATGGTATGAAGAACGCTGATCGTATACCTCTTCTCCGATGCCTAAAAATTAGTAGTACAGCTCCAACATAATCCGCAGCCCTGTACAATTTCATCTGTAGAATGAAATCCATGCAGGAGTCTCTTTTGAGCCATTGGTCACCTTCATTTCACATTATTATTATTATTATTATTATTATATATTATAATTATTATTATTATATATTATTATTATTATTATTATTGTATATATTATTATTATTATTGTATTTATTATTATTATTATTATTATTATTATTGTATTTATTATTATTATTATTGTACATATTATTTATTTATTTATTATTGTATTTATTATTATTATTATTACTGTTGTATTTATTATTATATTTATTATTATTGTATTTATTATTCTTCATTATTGTTGCATAATGTTGTTATTATTTTTTATTATTTTATTATGTTTTATTTATACGGCGCCAACAATTTCCGCAGCACTTCTTACAGTCCGTACCTTCACGGGGTCCGACAAAACCTAGAACCGACAGACCAAGAGGAACACTTAATAGATATACAATAATCTTCTGCAGAAAACGTTTATTCGTTAACAGCTCTGTGCGGAGGTGAGAACGTTTGCTATGTTGTTTAGTGAAGTTCTCCTATAATCTTCACCTTTTTTGTTATGAAGCGTCTTGAATTGTTTTGTTTAGCAGGGTGCATCATAAAGTCCCCCGTCGTTTTTGGGGTTATGGGGGATTCTCATGTCCCGTGCAGGACAGGTGAGTTTTGGAAGCAGGTGATCTGTATCTTTGACTTGGATGTGATACTTCGTATATCATTTAGAAAGTATTTATTTGTACGGCTGGGAGATTATAGGAGGTAGGAATCATCCTGTCCCTTGAAGACAGATTTAGTAGGACGATTTAAATGAAGCTGTGTCACGTTACACGATACAAAGCGATACACAACTTTTCGAGCTGAAGTTCCCTGCTCCAAACCGCCCCACAAGACTTCTACGAGACTAAGTCCAACGCATCTCACAACCGCTGACAGGTAAAAGGACGGGACTACGAGGGGACGCTGCCTGTTACAAAGCGTTCTTCTGTATTTTTTTGGCTTCTGTTTTTCAGAATTAAATTACATTTATATTAAATTTGCTTATAAACCTACTAATCATCAAATATTAAGTCATCAAAAGAACAAAGATTAAAGGAGCAACAAACGTATGCAATGGTGCACATGCAGTTATTTGATATGTTAATTTATAGATAAATATATAGATTGCAATTGTACAGCGCTACAGAATATGATGGCGCTATATATAATAATAATAATAATAATAATAATTGCAGTAATTAATACTTGTTGGAGTACTGATGATGGACCACTATTAAAACCACTGCCCAGGTCTTACCTGTGTCCCGGAGGGGCAATTTCTAACACCCTGGGTGGGATTCGAGCATTATGATTGGATCATATATCACTATAAAGCAGACACGGCTTAGGACAACAGAGGACAACACATAAAGTGCCTTCTACAACAAGCCTGTGATGGAAAAATGGTTTTATACATTAACTGCTCCTTGAAAAGGTCTTGTCAAGATTTTAATGGGGAAAAAAAACCTAAAAAAAAAGAATATTGGAAAAGATTCACTTATAGAACCATAATATACAAACCCAGGACCTCAACGTGACTGCGCGGGTCCTTTACTAGAAGAAGAGTTAGGTTTCTATAGACTATTATATTACAATATTTTACACGCACTAACTAGCTTTTAATAATTCCGAGCGCTAGCGACGGCTGAAACATAATCTCCCACGAGCCGTTTATCCCTGGAATTTATTGTTATTACATTTTTAATGTTGGCATGTGCTTAAATCCTTCGGCATCCAGAAGATGTGTGCGAGAGAGGGTTGGGTATCAAGGGGACGATTCAAACACCTCCTGGCCTGCGCCGCTTTTGCTAGAAAGCCATTATTTGGGATATTTTTAATGATAAAGACATACGTTGCAGAGCTAAACATGCTTGGGTTTAAGGTTCTTGGTGTAGGATGCGTGACGGGCGTCTAATGGACTCACCTACATTGGGATAATTGAAGCTGTCGCAGGACGGACCGTTGGACTTTTGATGTCTCCTAAAATCTTGAGTTCCGTCACCTTTATTATGATGTGTCTTGATAACCAGTTCATTATTTATCGGGTGTTAAGGGGGATCTCATGTTCCGTGTAGGACAGGTCAGTTTTGGAAGCAGGGGATCTGTAACTTTGACTTGGATGTGATACTTTGTATATTATTTAGATAGAATTTATTGTACTCAGCTGTTGCTGTAGATGCTGGATGAAGTTGGAAAGCAAGACATAGAATAGGACTTCACCTTAGACCTTAGAACATTTGCTTCTGGTTCTTAAGAGGACAACGTTCTCACACACACACGTAATCATTGGCACTTTTCATGCAAGATTGATGGTGGCCCATGAGTTAGTTGTCCACCTTGACCATGAATATTTTATAGAATTAACTATATGACATCGTTTTGAGATGGCAGACCAGTTTGGTGCCCACCTCATATGTAATTTGGACAGCCCCGCTCTAGAAGAAGATCAGGAAAGACATATATAATAGATACTTTCAAATTCCAAGAAACCAAGAATAGAATGAGGAGTAATTTCAAGAGGGAGTCTGAAACCCTAGAACTCGAGGCAATAAAGTAAGTTAACTAAAATGTAACTTGGTGATACCGCTATTTATAACCGATGCGTTGAAGTATGGAGAAGAGCCCTACATTGGTGATCATGGACTAAATCAAATATTTATTTTGCAGTAATTTAATGATGTCCTGGTCCATCAGGCACTTGAACATTCTATGGATATATACCGTCTTTGTTTACCAACCCAGCATGTCTATAGTGCCCGCACCTGTTGGCTGAGAAGACGTGGATGTCACAAGGACGGAGATAATAATAGAGCAGATTTATTCTACTCATTGCTATAATTAATAACCCGCAGAATTTCTCGGCTCTTGTGTTCTCTATCTGTGCCCTCGATAGTATGCACGGCCTCCGAAAAAGTTGGCTACATTTAAAAAAAAAAAAAAGTTTTTAAAAAGTTTTTTAATCATTTCGATAACCCGCGGATACTTTGTCGCCGGTCCAACCGCGTCTCGGTGCAGAAGACCAGACGCGGCAAAAATATTACGTTCTCGCTCGCTGGGCTGTGATTGGCAGCAGAGAATGGGCTCTGTCACTTTAATCCTGGCAGCAAGACCCGTGCCAAGGGGATATTAACCATCGCTTGTCTGAGATGGAGTTTAGAGCTGCTGAAAAATTGTTTGAATACCGTGGAGACGGCATTAACCTCAGCCATCGGCTGAAGAAGGAATCCAACCCAATTTGGCAAGATTTTTAAATTCCCCCTCTTTATGGCTGTAAAGTAATAAATCTTTCAGTTTTTCATCTAAAGGTGTAATAAGTACAAAAATTCACCATAAAAAAAAAAATAAAGTCTTTTAAAAGGAGACCATTTAAAAATGAAACGCTGCATCCTCAGGGGGCAGCTCTGGGGTTTTTAAATGCCCCATGCTAAAAAAAAAAAATCATATTAATTAATAAAAAATAACTAAATTAGGAGATAAATGTATTTACAGTATATTACCTTAAAAACAGACAATTACAAATAGAAATATTATATATATATATATATATAAAATTATATAACATAATAAAATATTGTAAAGTTGATATTCAAAGGATAATGAAAGTTGTTGACGAGTGTGATTTATTTTGTTGATTTTAATTTAATTCTTGGTATTTTTAATAATATATATATATATATATATATATATAATTAATATATAATATATACCGTTATATATATAATATATTATATATATGTATAGAATTGGACCAAGGCTACCGAGTGTTTACATGATTTACAGTACAGCTGACATTGTTAGTTGTTGTATATTGCTTGTTTCCTAACCCTAATGTCCTAACCTAGAACCATCGTTAACCTCCTGAGGGTTGTCACTTTCTCTTGGTGATTCTCTCTAGGTGCGACGTTCTGAACGTTTCCGTGGCATAAAGTCCTTTCGTCGAGGCTTGGAAGACATCGGATGCCCGTTGGGCAGATACTCCTGGGACTGGATATGGATTTCAGGTCATTCTTCTCGAAGCGGAAGTAAGAGTTGGAATCCCTCCATGTTGGGATACTTGGAGATACCAAGATCAGCCTGTAGTTAATGAGTTATGCCTTGGGATTAATCCGCTCTAAGGAGAGAGTCGGAGAACATCTGATCCAAGCATCTGTGCTACGAGTTGCCATCTTTCAGTGGCTGAACACAACTCCCTTAGGATTGAGTTATGGCCTCTATATTTAGACCCGAGCTTCGCAGTCCTAACAGCGCTCTGAAATATTTAGAGACTGCCAAAAACAGAGCGTGCATTCCGCCATGCCCTTCCAAAGTTGACAAGATACAGAGGAACAGTGGCTACTTCTGGGCTTTGGTCCCGGCTTCCATCAAATAGATGGCGTTATACATGACGAGGCTCCCGTTCTACCTAGAGGTAGTTCTAGAGGTTAGAACTTTCAAGACCTCCAAGGTCAGGTAACGACCAATCAGAAATCTAGTTGCCGACAGAGCAGCATTTACTTGCCACCATACCTGGGAACATCCAGGCCCTGGCTACCTGGAGTCCTCCTTTTTCAGAATGCGGGTAAGCGGCCGCGCTGACGTCGGTAGGCGGCCCCGTTGACCTTGGTGGGCGGTCTGCTGGTGTCGGTGGGCGGCGTCAGTGGGCGGTCTCACTGAAAGCTGCCCATTTTTGGAAGGGAAGTGGGCGGAGATTGAGGCGCCCCCACAACCCGGAGGTGCAGGAAGAGTCTGAATTGTTTAGCACAACAATGCATGTCAATATGTATAATCTGTACTTCTCAAGTGTCCTTCTTCCAGAGAATCAGTCCCTCTTTGTGACCCGAACCCCTCTGTCTCTCTTTCCTCCCCTGATGTCCCTCTTCTCTAGGAGCATTCCAATGGAAATGTCATAGCCCAACATTTAATAAATCTCCAAGACTGTTTCAACAAATGTAAACTATTGAATTGGTACATTTATCACGCAAGCACGATCCCAGCTGCAAGACTAAATAACAAATCCTATAGGTTTTCCTAAGACGCGTCTCTATTTTTAGCGCTGAGATACGTTCCTGTTATTTTTGAACAGTTTCCTTTGCCGTCAGAATTTCACAGTCAATCATCTAGAAAAAAAAGAGTTAAAACAAAAAAAACCAAAAAAATATAAAATAAAAAAATATTTTTTATGTAAAAAAATATAAAAATACTGTTTCTTTTTTTCTGATAGCCCATCTGCGCTGGAAAGAGGTAAGTTTGATGCAGATCAGACCCATTCGGCTCATCAAAGCCGCCCGCTTTTCCTGCTGTAAAGACTCAAACCTTCATCACTCGTTGGCCTCGTCTTAGATTGAAACTTAAAATCCGTCAATGTATTGACCTCTGCCACTTCTGCTGAGATGCCCTTCCACGTATCTACCACACTTTCAGCAAAATAAAACTTCCTTACAGTTCTTGAACAGACCCCCCCTTGGATGGAATGTCCCTTTAACTGAACAAGAAATTTAAAAGAAGAAGAATAATGTAATTTTTTTAAGTAATTTTATATAATTTCTATTTTTACTGTTTATCTACATATTATTGTGACTTTTAGGACCGCGGTGCAGGAGGTAATAGCCTTGGACAAAATAAGGAGCAGCCTTTCTTCACTGAAATTAGGCATGAGTGTCATGTCCAGCAAACATCCTGAGCCCCGAGAAAAAAGGGGCATCCGGGGAGGAAAAACTTACCACAGGGATTGGAGTTTCAAAGAGCAGGGGCACTTAAGGGGTTATACTGTCCCTTTAAGGGGGATAATTTAACGCAGGATAATGGTGAATCACGTTCACAATACCCAGGGCGGCACCGGCTGCAAGAGAGAGAAAAATAGCATGTGGGCAGCGGTGAAAATTGCTAAACAAGCAGATGTCTCAAGAAAGATTGTGAAAGATCCTTTACAAGCAAAGCTCCCCGCATGATCCCAGCCCCCATCTGCAGCACAGATACGCGCCCCGTCAGAGACGTATTCAGAAGTTTTCTTCCAGGTGGGGCAGAGACAAAATCATGCATTAAAAGTATAGACGGGGATAAAACCCTTGGTGTCCACGAGTGCAAAACTAGCCCCGTACAGACTGTGAATCCCCGGCATAGCATCGCCACCTATGGGTGCCTGGAGGAACTGAAATACCATTACAGGAGTTATGGTGGGTAAAGGTGATGGAAAACCCTTCCACTTAAAATTTAGGGGGTGGTAGAAGCATTATTAAAACACTCATCTACAGACACCAGACAAGCCAGAAGACTTGTTTTTCCCTCAGAAGTCTCATGGTGCTGCCACAACCACAAGGGATTCTGGGTAGGCGCATGCAAATAAGGTCAACGATAATGGATGAACTGAAACATTGTGCACGATTCCAAAAGTAAGGAAAAGCATACTCAGAAAGATGTAATCCCTAATACAAGTCTAGGCTTTTCCTGACATTATTATAATCTCTGATATATAAGGGTTAGGATTGTATGTTTGTTATATGGTTGGGCCTGTACGTTCACGGGCAGTCGACCTAGTACTGCAGGACATATACTGCAAAAATAAAACAGAAACTCAAAAGGCAGCCTTTCTAAATAAAAAAAACTTGTTTGAAGAACATAATAATGGCTGTAGAACGCCGGCACGCAATCCTAATCAGCAAAGATTCTGAGCCAGAAAAAAAGGGACATCGAGGAGGAAAGATGTGGGTCCCGTTGAGGGACTCCCCCCCCTTAAGAAGGACACTTGGTGATTGTGGAAAGAACGGAAGCGCCTTGCTACAAGTTTAAGAACCTAAAAAAAAACATACGGCGAGAATGTTTTATTGCAATTTCCTCATTCAGGATGTCACGCTTATTTCGAGACGGTCTCAAAGTCGCAGCTCTAAGCCGAGCACCAAGCCAAGTATACGATAAAACAGCTGCAGCCGGGCCAGATGTCTCGAGAGCCCCAAAACAATCCCGAGGATGTATTACAAGTATTCCTTTGAAATAAAAATAGACATAACTGCAATTTTATTTTATTTTTACAATGTGTCGTTTTCAAGGCAAAAAGAATGCATCTGTAACTATACTGTAACTGCACGTAAACCATAATTCTCACGGTCTTTGTTCATCCTACGGAGGACGAACGTCTCGGTAATCGTTGTAATGATCCACTTAAATATATGGCAACGTATAAATACTTTGAATTCCAAAGGTTGTAGAGAATGACTGAATAGTGAATACCATTTCTATTTTTAAACAGCTTTAGCATTAAATGCCATTTTATTTATTCACTAATATAGGCCGCACTTTTTCCCCCCGCTTTAAGTCTTTAAGTAGACATGCAGCTCCGGGCGCCGGGCGGGTGTTAATCGTTCTCATTTAGCCCGACTGTGAGTGAGCAGCAGGGTTTGGATCCAGATACCCCGCAGCGCTGCAGGGAACCTGGATCCTCCTCGCCGGCAGCCGTGGGCCTCTACGCCATGCGCTTAGACAACCTCTGCTGCACGCACTTACGCCGGGGCTTCTATGGTGGAGCACATAGGGTGACATAACTTTCTGGTGCTCCACCATAAGTCAGGGGGGTGGCACTTCTAGGAAGCAGAGTGGCATATATTAGGGGGCAGAGTGGCACTTATAGGCGGTATGTGTGTATTTTTTTCTTTAAAAATAAATTTTTCTTTAAAATAGCACCAAACTTTAAGGGTGCGGCCTATATTCGGGTGCGGCCTATATTCGAGCCAATACGGTATATTATATTTGAAATAATTTTGCTCTGTGTACATTGACGTAAGCATTTTCGCCCTGTTCTTGCCAAAATTTACAAACCCTCTTACCTACCCCTTCCCAAATAAAAATAATTACCATAATATTAATTGTATTTACAGCATGACTTTTTCATGTCTTCTTAAGCCACCAACGGAGTCTTTCGTACCTAAGTGTTTTAAGAACTGAAAAGGCGATGGGCGCGCAACTTGCGGAAGTTGCAAACAGTCTTTTTTTTAAAAAAGTTCTTCTAGGAGAACTTACTTATTCCACTGTTTAGTTTTTACTTCAAAGACCTAACTGAAAGGAACCCACGTTAAGCTCTTGATGGCTCTTCTGGGCTCAATGGTCAAACTCAATGATGGAAGAGTTTCCGCCCGGCGTAGGCCTTCACCAACACCTCTCCGCTGAACTGGTAGGTCAACTTCTTCTTCACTTTACGCACTTCACCGGTCTTCCCGTAGTTACGCAGCGCCCTGGCCATCTTCTGATAGGTCATCTTCTTGCGATTGCCCTTCTGGATACCCCAGCGATGGGCCAGCGCCTCTTTGTGCTTGGAAGAGAACTGGAATGTGCCTTTGTCTTTATCTACCCACCAAATGCTGTCCTTCATGTCTCCGCTCTGAAGGAGCTCCAGAAGAAACTGGTAAAGACGAATTTTCTTCTTGCTGCCTGTAATGTAGAAGAAAATAAGAATTCAGGTAACCTTGAATTCATTACGCAGAAGCTTATACTACAGACAACATAGATGTTTTATCATAATAATTCCTTCACGGGATTTATTTTCAATGTTGCCTTTTCCGTAACAATATGATCAATATATACCTGGTTCTCCTTGTAACATCCCATAGTTTGGCTCTCGTGAATCCATCTCCCCGTCGGAAACTTCCAACGGGGGGCTACGTCTCCCGTGGTCCTCTTCATCAGAGCTGGGTTGGGTGGTAGCTGGGAATTGCAGACACATCCGGGGCAGATATGATACCTTCAGGTGGGCATAAACACACACACTCAAGATGATTTACGTGGCTTTGTATGCAAGATGTAATGAGTACACAATCTTATGAATGGAAGGGTCGTTCCAGGTTCAATTGGTGTATAGAAAAAGATTGCATCATAATCTCCGTGGTGAATAAATATAAATGATGAGTCTAGCTCTAGGGTTTGAGCCGTATGGCCCTGTGAAGGGGTACGTTTGAGGTGCCTGCAGATCTTTTATGAGTCTATGAGAGGTTCTCCGCAGCATTAGGTGTGTTAAAGAAGCACATGGATGCTCTGCTAGTGGAGTATAGGAGGGAGGCAGTAGGTTTCTATATTACTATATGCTGTTTAGGGTCATTTTAAGTGTTATTAACCCCTTAAGGACAATGGGCGGTCCCTAAACCCATTGGAAACAATGCATTTTGAGCCCGTACATGTACGGGCTTTGTCATTAAGGGGTTAAGGGTTCTGTTGGTTTTGTATAGACATAGATGGCGCATCAGTTTGTACTGTTATGTGGAGCTGTGCAATACGTCGTCGCTGAATATATAAAGGATTCTAATAACCTGAGGTCCCAGGGGAAGGTGTGAATGAGGTCCTGGCAGCCCTGGTTCCAGGACATGCAGGTGGTCCAGTTCCATGTGTCGGTACAGCTGCTGTAGCTGTGGACCCTGCACGTTCTGCAGTTCCGTGAGCTGAGAATCCGGGAAGCCATCCAGATCTCCGTGCAGGTGAGGGGCCGGGTATTCCCAGTAATGCTCTAACAAGGAAGCTTAAATATTATTAGCCAACCTGTTTTCGCAGCATCCCAAATACATATTACTTCCTTAACTCCATCTCTAAATCAACCCACATGACCCCACCTTGCATATTCATTGCAACGTTCTTTTCTACTACAGTATAATATTCTATTTAGTCATATTATTATTATTACTTTTTCTTAATATTCCGCCATTGATAAGAAGATTTTTTATAAATGACCCTCACAATTATATTATGGCTAAAATCCCCACATAGTTACCATGGCTTTCAGTGTCACTGAGATAAGGATAGTATTCTTGGGGTTGGCGATATATCTCAGTCTCGTATGGAACCAGTTCCTCGGGGTGTGCCTAAGACAAGAAGAAACAAAATAATAACATTGGGACTCATTTATTTGAAGGGAACCCAAGTTCGAAGGATTGTATAATAGTTTAGACTTTCTATGACAGGATAAAGTGAAAGGCTGAACACGGAATTTTTAGAAGATTTTGTTTTGGTAAGAAAGGTTGGAGGTTATAAATATTTTACATAATACCAATAATACAGATATATCCACTGGTTCAATTTCTTAAAATATTATTTCACTGAGTTGAAATGACTGCCACGTATTGAAAGAGTGCCTAATGCAGTGTTGGATAATGTTTATAAAGAAAGTATGTTGGATAAATTTGGCGTAACTCAGGGGTGGGCAGCCCAACTCGCTTAACCATTGGGAAACTCATTGTGTATCTCGTTAAATAAACATAACTCAGCGGTGGGCTGTCCAACTCACTAAATCATTGGGAAACTGAACGGTGGGCTGTCCAACTAACTAGATCATTGTGAAACTAAGTGGTCTGCTATTTAACTAACTAGATCATTGTGAAACTAAGTGGCGGGCTGTCCAACCCACTAAATCATTGTGCAACTCAGCGGTGGGCTGCCCAACTCACTAAATATTGGATTAACTAAGTGGTGGGCTCTTCAACTAACTAGATCATTGCGAAACTCAGTAGGGGGCTGTCTGACTCACAAAACCAGTATCAAACTCCCCTGTGGACGGACGCTGTATGCAGTAGTATTATGCTCATTGGGTTAAGGTGTGACACACTGGGTCTTTAAGACCAATTGCGGAGAAACCAATGGAGAATCCCTGCCGATCGCTCCACATTAACCGTTTGCTCTTTCTACATACGGCCCATGGTATTCTAGCATCTGCTGCTCGCCTACTGATTCCTGGGGCAGCACATTTTCATTACCTAAAATATCACCAAATTAGTTACTCACGGAAAGGTCCACGTTGAAGAATGCAGAAGCACACAAGAGGCTGCTAAAATGCTAAGCTGCAGCAGCAAGATGAAGGCATGTATTGAACTAAGCCAAAAATATCATTATATCATTCGAAACCTCAATTTCTGTGTATTTGTTGCAGAAACAAATTCCCCTAAAGATACAAAGACAATTCTTGATAGAAATCCAGGCTGAGCCATACAGGCAGAAACCACAAGGTCCGCCATGTGCAGATGATGTATACACATTTCCCTAACATGAGTTAACACGATCGCTGGTCAATGATTCATTCCCGGGCTGTCTCATTCTCTATTCATCTCTTTGCCATTTTAATTTAATCTATCACAGCAGCGAGCTTCTTGAAAATCAACTCAATGGTATTTCCCAAGCGCTACCAATGAATTTTATTTTATTTTTATTTCTTTTTTTACCCGTTGCGTGACCAGCTTTGACGGTTACCGCTTTCTAAGTTGTGGTCACAGAATAAGTCCAAGAACATAGGAAAATGCCAGATATTCCCTTAATTCTAGAGATATTTCCCCATTTCAGAGCATCGTTCTCTTCTATGTATCCAAGGTCAAATTACTTTTATTGGCTTCAAATTATTGACTTAAAAATACAAAAATAAACAACTCGTTCTTATGGAATAAAACATATGGTGTTAAACAGAATTTTTAGGGTTTCTTTAAGTGCCATTAGCCAATCAGTTAGGTGGCAGAATGCGCTAAGAAGTCCCAAACGCTGCACATAATGGAAAATTAATCGAGAAGCAGAAATTCCATTTTGATATTATCTGCATAAAGCTTATTGTTTATAAGAGGAAGTATATAAATGAACTCAAATTATTTAAACAAAAATGAAATAGAACAAAAACGATTTAGTATTTTCCAGAGTGGAGTTGTTTCTGAGTTACCGGCTCTCAGAATAGCTCGGCGATATATATAATAATATGCAATAATTGTTTTAACCAAAGGTTTGGAGTCTTCTTATCAATCCACTTTGCCATTTCTGTCCCTTAAAAATTGTTTTGTGATCCATTCCACTGAAACATTAGTTTCTCATTAGCACAAGTACTATAAGACCAAGGACTAATCAAGGTCGGACTCTTTAAAGCAAGAAACAGTCAGACTAGACGGGGGCCGAATGGCTCTGACCTACCGTCTAATTCTACGTCTCTATGTCAGATCTCTCATCTATATCAGTTTCCCCCACTGGTCCATGAAAGAGGACAACAAGGAGATAAATTACCTATGTGCTATCACGGCTTTTTGGACACCGCCAAGGTAGAAAAGCCCAATTTACCGTTTCTTCTTCAAAGAAAGTACAATATATTCTAGTATATGCTAGAATTAATTAAGCATACCCCCGGAATATGTCAGCTCTTCATAACCAAAGTAATAAGAAAGGAAGTATTGGATCTAAGGTTTTATCTGACATGCAAAAGGTGATAAAGTTACCCAAATGCCTATTAATTTAAATTCAATTTTTTAACCAATATGTATGATCACAGTTGTAGGACAATGTCTTGTGAAATGTCTCGTGTCTTGGCAGTATTCCGCTACTGATCTGTTTAATTGTGTCTTAGGTGTTTAAATCTTTTAGATCACATCAAAACACTTTTCCTTGGTTTAGGGATGAGGAGTTTATATTTTATTAAAAAAGACACAGAACATTTATGTCGCCTCCCAATGACTTGCAAACATTTTGTTCAGGCATTTGGTATTTTTCATAAATACAATTACACCATTTTTTCAAAGAATAATATCCATGGGTGAGGATTTGGAATAGAAACGAGTGCAAGAATTACGGTCAGTGTTGTGCATGAATTTAAAATTAAACAAATTATTATTCTATCAATGATCAGCAAACACTTTTCATGTTCCGTTGTACTTTTCTTGGCTTCTTATTTCTCAAACGGCCCGGAATACTGATAAAGCAGCTTGGAGTGATCTGGTCTTCTGCCGTCAGCAGCTAACTTTAGACCTTAAAGCATACGGGGAACGTTAACTAAATCCCCCCTACTGTTTGAGGACCCAAAAAAGAACATTTCTCAGAGCAGCGTCCAATCAGCCCCACTCTTTGGCTGATTGGCTGAGACATCATCAGTGCTGACATCATCAGTGCTCCCCCGCAGCCCATCAGCCGCCAACTGGACAGCTACAAAAAATTAGATGTGCCTCAGTAGATACATGATGTTTTCAGAAGACTCCATCAGGGAATATACAATAAGTTATTATTAAAGATAAGTACTTCGATAAGGATTTAATATATTGCTGTTAATATATTCAATGTATGAAATAAATACCAGTATAATAACTTGTACTATGTGTATGCAACAGGACGTCTGCGGGACAGGTGAGACCTTCTTAGTACCTTGTATGGTCTTCATCCTGCCTAAAAGTCTCCATAAATTATATTCTATGACACCAAACATTAATGGGATCAGTAAAGCAGTGCTACGTCACTGGCTACCGCCATATTGTCCAGTTTTATATCATATTCAGCTCTGAGTGTTTGTGTTGCCCCAAAGTCATAAGTAGACACTAATGAACTACTGAGTGTGACGATGGAGCAGCATGTGGTGGGACTCTTCTTCTTTAAACATAGAGAAATCCACATGGAAGCGAGCATTTATTTCATACCCTACTGGACACTGCCCGCAAAGGATATCTTCTCACTCTCTTACTAAACCTGGCGTTGTAGACGTTTACTTAAAGAGGTCCTTCTTTTAATAATAATTCAGTTGGTCTTAGTATGCTGGGTTCTAGTTTTGTCAGACCCTACGGACTGTAAGAAGACCTGCGGAATATGTTGGCGCTATATATAAAAAATAATAATAATAATTTATGATTATAGTAACCCAATCACAAACCCATCAGCCATATCCAGATATTTAATAATATGTTCTCTTTGGGGTTAATGCAGTCATGCCCACTAGTTACTGTTACTAGTTACTGTTGCACAAATAGGTTATTGCCGAGTTCTTGAGTATTTACATGTTCTGTAAAAATCTAGATTATTATCGGGCAGATAAGAATCAGTTGGGCCACAGAGTCTGTTTATAAGCATTTCCCTGTCTACCTAAATACATATATGTGTATTGATGACATCACTGCGTATGATCGAAACGCCATTCGGACACCTTAATCATGTTGGTTATTCTAGATGCCATTTTCTTTTCGAGTGATATTTCTTACTCAGTGAGTCCGTGTTCAGGCGATATCTAAAGACATTTAACGTGTCATTTTTTCTGACATACTGTATCAATAATATATTACTTACGGACAATATTTAATAAAATGTTTGGGCTGATGTGAATTATAATGTCAAAATCAGGTATTTTAAGCAAATCACGATGCATTTTAAAAAATCAACTTTGCCTTTACGATTAGAGAGAGAAATTATTTCATATGTTCCAATGCAGAGACAGAAAAACATATTTTCTCTCTTACTCCAAGCAAAAAGATCCCAATTTCCTTGGAAGACGAACACAATGGTTACATTTAGATATTTCGGAAAAATTCCCATAATAAAATGTACATATACGGGGGAACACCCCAATCCCCTGGACTTGTTTCTAGTGAATTGGTTGTGCGCACATATGTCTAGCGTGCTTGGGCATTGCGTACGTGACTATTGTGACCTCAAAGTGGGAGACTGGAGGTCTGTAAGCCCACATTTCCCTCCTCATCCTTTGCTCTAATGTGTGTGACCTCAATCCTCTTTCAAACGGCATAAATCAATCTGTTTTTCTAGGGTAGGAAACTGTGGTTGATCTTACCAGGGGCAGACGTTATGCACACACACACACACCATATTCCAAATCCCCCGGGGGCTTCCATACAGAAGAAAACTTGGGGCTTCTTCCACATTGTCCCTTTCTAACAAACATCTCTGACCCACATCTCCTCGCCTGTGTACATATAGCATGTTTGGAACAAGAGAAGGTCTACGTCCAGGTCTAAATTGTCTGTAGACATAGACAATGCATGTGCAACTCACATATAAAAAGAACATGACAACGTGACCGTCACATACAATCAATTCATTCTGTCACATCACAGCGGTGGATCTTGCCATGTTGGTCCCAGAGAAGATAGTCCAAATAACTTTTTGTGGATCGACTTTCAAAGGATGAGACGTATCTAAAAAAGGGACCTCTGAGGACCTGAGGTCATTGTTCAAGACCCCTATCAGCGCTGAGTTTCAGGTCATCCACAAACAGCCATTGGGTATAATAATCTCTAGAACTTTGCCGTGTCCCGTTGTGATCGCTAAGAGGAGATCTGAGAGATCCTGCACCGTTGGGTGTGTCAGATCTACAAAGGACCTCCATAATGACCGTGTCATCAACGACAAGCAAAGACATATATTTTATACATAGCACCAAAGCTGATAGTCGGATTCTATACATTAATAACCTAAACAGTTGGCTTAAGAGTCTCCAGTAGCGAGTCTTAAAGTTTAACTGATATCTTCCCAAAGTAGAACTTGAAGCAGAATAATAACATTAAATAGGGGTTTACCTGAGAATCGAACCGATTATGTGCTTATTGGAAAGTTAAATGAGGATTATGAGCTAAAAATCAAAAATGAATTATAAATCGCACTTTTTAGTGGGTTCTGCTATTGGGTTGCTGGCTTGTCAGCGGAAGGTATCGGTTCTTTTAGGAATATTTCCATTCAGCGTCTCAAACACTAGCGAGGTAAGACAGGGATAATTATTTTCATTTAGTACCTCTTTCTTTTCCAGAAGTTGCCACATAAATAAAACAGGAACCTTGTAACCCCTTGTATGCTAGCAGGGCGCAGCATTCTGGAGGTCAAAAGGTTAAAGGAACATAACCCTTCCTAAATGATCACGAAGCTATTTTTTCTTAAAAACCATAGCAATATAGTGTTATATTTCATTCTCATACCCGGGGTGACTTACCCCAATACTGGTATCTAATCTACCACTCCATGAATGGCACCCAGTACTCCATGTTCCTATAGAAAACCCCATTGCCATCATGTTCTTCATCTGGTCGTTGGGTATTGACCCACCATGCTTGGTGGAAGACCCAGTCTCGATTATTACTCACCGAGGCGATAAGAGTAAATCCATCCATTCTGCCAACTGGTAACATTCACAGTCCTGCCGGGCTGGTTTCCTCTTTGTGACTTCACCGTACCGCTTACTGGACCCCCAACTCCTCACGGAGTAGAAGGGTGGGCAAAGTTGGAGAAAATCGAGTCGTCCGGTGGCCCTTGTCTGTGATTGACCGTGGGGGGGGGGGGATGGTGCGTACAGCCTGTCACTACTTCTGGCACTGAAATATTTTCCTCTTTCTTAAGTTCCTGATTTTCTAAAACTGTTTGTTGAGCTGAACATTTAGTAGCAACGTGACATCACGCACCCCCCCCTTGCATAAATCTCTCCCGTTGGCCCTTCACAGGAAGCCTGTCCCTTCAACTAAAGAATTGTGGGCAACATATTCCACTTTCCCCCTCCCCTTCTAGACAATGGGCAAATTGCATCAAGACCCTTTAAGTCAACCTCGTCGCTATCTTTTAACCTTTTTTGAACCCAAAATGTTATTATTAATTTTTAGCAAGTGGACTCCTGGATATTGAAATATATTTCACACCAACAACAAGGGGTTATTATTAGTAGAACCTCCAATGGCACGATCACCACATTGAAAATGGATAGCGGTTGGGTACAAGGTAAGAAACAAATTACAAAAACATCTAAAGTCAAGGAAAATACACTTTGTTACTCACATAGACAATCAAAAGTCATATTAAGTTGTCAATATTTAGATATCCTTCATAAACATTGGGACCCCAATGCATGGCCTGGGTGCTACTGATACCCTATATAATATATTATACATTGGCTGTTTTTTCCCAGGAGGAAACTTGCCAATTGCTCCCCCAGAGGTAGTAGAGTCACTGTCACCAGGGATGTTGCGGAGTGTACATCGTCCCGTAATGTCTCATGACCCCGTGCAAGCACAGGTGTCCCAACCAAAATGGGGCTCTGTATGGGCTGGTGCCTTTCTGTCATACATCCTACAAACAGAAATGTATATGTGTCCTGGAAATGATGACTAATGTGGCCAAAACACTTGTCACATATCATTCCGTGTATCGATTACCCCACTAAATGTACCACAAAGCTCCCAAGTCTCTCTAGATGTTGATTTCAACAGAATGCTTGTGGGTCATGGGTTTTCTTTATAAAGACCTACGATGTTCATAGTTCTAATGTACACCAGATAGATCTGTGTGGCGATGCCTTGCGTCCCTAGTTATTTCTTACTCTTTAAGTCTTGGCATATGCCTGATACCTAGAGACATACAATGGTGCTCCTTACTCATTATCTCCAGTAATGGTGCTCCTTACTCATTATCTCCAGTAATGGTGCTCCTTACTCATTATCTCCAGTAATGGTGCTCCTTACTCATTATCTCCAGTAATGGTGCTCCTTACTCCTTATATCCAGAGTAACATGATGTAACCCCATCTCTGTATGAGAACCCCCCAAAATGCATGGATCATTTCCTATGTGTGACATCTGTTGCTACCTGAACGCAGAGATACAAAATACAATGGTGGATATCACCTTGTCTTCAGTTCCTCCTTTTTAGCTTAGTACAATGGCCACAACTTCTCATATTTCCCACTCTCACCTTTTGGGGAATCAGAACAAGGAACACAGGTAACGCCCCGAACTTTCAAATCACTTCCCCTTTGACAGAAAACAAGAGCAGTTTTGGGAACAGATCTTGAGTGTTTGGAACCACAATCTCCTCCAAATGTTAACCCTCGATTGTTATTATGTGATAATGCAGATTGACACTCTATGTTGATGAACGTAATTGTTTCTTGGTTGAACATTGACAAGTAATGATAATAATAGCTGGAATGAAATACTAAAACGATTCACATTTTTTAAATTCATTAAATGAAATCTACGTGTATATACATTAAAAGCCCACATTTTTCTTATCATACAATTTCAGACTTTACCTTCGTAATCCCTTTGCGTAGGTCAAATGCATCAAAAACGCATACACACACTAACACTTTGGGAAGGCGGAGGGAGAGGGCATTAAATGGGCAGAAATGTCATGTGGGGAGAGTATGACATGTCATCACACCACCACCCACTTGCATAGGACATATTTCTATATAGGCATTGTGGACAGCATGGGGATCTAGACAAAAAAATCTTCCAAATGTCTTCTCTTTAAAGCCCCCTTTTGTTTACCAGACCACTTTGACTGCAGAGAGGGTGACGTTTCTGAGCAAATGTACCATATTTAAATCATGGTAATAGGTTAACAGCCTCTTAAGGGAAATAGCCTTACCTTATTAGACACCATACTCCATTTGCCAGGCAGCCATAGGCCACCCTCCATAGGTGACTCTTCTAGTAGCGTCAGATGCCTCTTTACCTCCAGAAGGACAAGGGGTCCAACTCGACTCCCCAGTCCCCATGCTGGGGATACACTAATACATTTTGTGTTTGAATTGGAACAGGGAAGTGAGCTGACTTCCCTAACTGTGCTACAAAGTAACTTCTACCTTTCATTAACTTCTCTTTAATGTCCATAATCATGCATCTCCATACAGCTACGTGTAGTATGTCAAAACGATTTGTCCCAGTGATTTTATATCTGAGGTACAAGACATAACAGTAAACGCCTGAAAAATAAAGATACAAAATATAAAGCAATCTCTACATACTCATACATGTATTAAAAACGCTATTATTTTAATTGACAAAAACTGTCCACTAGTCCAGAGTTGCAACCATGACACAGTTACAGGTATTCAGGGCCATCATCAGGGGGGTACAACTATTTCAGTTGTATGGGGCCCAGCTGCCCTAGGGGACATGAGTATCTTGAGGGCCCACTCACGGAGGCCATGTTTCCCTACGTTTTTTTATAAAAGAAAAAAAAAAGCTTGGCGGCAGCCTTGATGAGGTCTCTGCGCTGGGACTTGATGTGATCCCAGAACGGCAGCAAATTGGTCAGCGCCACTTTAGTCCCCAAACAGCTTATCTGTGCCATATTTGCCTCCAACAGCTTTTCTGTGCCATCCTTGTTACCAAACAGCTTGTCTGTGCCATTTGTGTCCTAAAACGGCTTGTAAGTGCCATCTTTGTCATGAAACAGCTTGTCAGTACCTCCAAACACCCTGTATATGCCATATTTGTCCCCAAACAACCATGTCATCATAATAATTCTTAGACTGTTTTTGCAAATATCATTATTGCTTGCTAATTTATACCTTTAGGCAGCACAAAATCCTAGACACATAGTGTGACAGTAATTGTGATACAGACAGTGCGTGACAAATTATCCTCTCCAGATATCACATATCATGATACTGTATCCTGTATTCATTGTGCTGTGATAGGTAATTTCCAGCCTCTGTGGTTCTGATGGTTTCTTTACACAGACACAGAAGTTGGAGCAGATCCCTGAAAGTTTTATCTCACTCAGGCAGCTTCCTTCCGCGACCACAGGAACCACCATTACAAACACATGTGACACCTTGGGGCAGCAACAGAATGTTAGCACAGGGACAGGACTGGGCAGGGCAGATTGGAGATGGGACCAGTAGAACAGAATGCAAGGAGAAGCACAAAGATGGCAATATACACAGAAAGGGGCATAGGGAAATCACAACCCACAGAAAAAAGGCACACGGGAACAAAACCCACAGAGTAGTGGTATAAAGGGGTCCAAGGTCACAGGACATGGGCAAAGGGGCATTAAAAACCTACAGAACAAGTTCACAGAGGGAGTCACATAATGAAGCCCATTGGGTTTCAAACACAGAAACAAGGCAACGGGAGATGCAGAGTAAAACAGAAGAGCCTTGGATGATTGAGATACACAGCAAGGGCACAGCTGAGATAGAAAGCACACAGGACCTATTGTAAATATACGCTGCATGACAAAAAGTGGACACCTGACCATCACACCTATATGAGCTTGGACATCCCATTCTAAAACCACGGGCACTAATATGAAGTTGCACCCTGAGAACAGTGTCCACTCTTCTTGGAAGGCTTTCCACAAGATTACGGAGTGTGTCTATGGGAATTTGTGCCCATTCAGCCAAAAGAGCATTTGTGAGGTCAGCCATTTATGTTGGACGGATTGAACTGGCTCGTCATCAGTGGTCCAATTCATCCAGAAGGTGTTCAACTTTTGGTCATAAAATCTATATACAAAAACTTGGCTTATGGGGGGAACTTGCAGATATTATTACATTATAGAATCTGTCTGATGTCCTTAGAAGCCACTGTACACAGGGTTCCAGATTACTCATGAGAGACAGTAGGTGACCACCTAAATCCAAAGGCTTTTGGGATATTTGTTAAATGTCTAGTGCCGGGTTGTAAAATTGCCAGATTAAATATTATGCAGATAAACCCTTCTTGACGGGATGAAACACATTTTAGATTTATTTTATTGAGCTGCATATGCGATGAGCACTCATATCTACCAATGCTTAAAGTTCAACAAAGGAAGACGTTTATGAGGTCATCCTCACCTCTTAATTCATCTCAATGCCCATTGTATTACTATTATTTTATTCATATAGTATGCAGAAGAGTTGAGTTTCATCTTCTATATATTGTGAAGGTCCATAACAAATAAGCTTCTGCTGCAGGAAGAGCTTGGTTGGACCTGGACGTATAATTCAATCAGTTCTTCTTATCCAAGTCTTATCCCCCATTACATTATGCATTGTACAGAGCCAGCTTTGTCATTCTATCTGGAGAAATCTGACAATGTTGGCCCTTCATAATGAATAGTGAAGTCAAGCTAAAACCACAACCTCCCTGAAAAGTCTCTCTTTAGTGAATAGACCCCACGGAGTTACGCAGAGCACAACAAACCGATAGAGACCCATAGCATAGAGGAGTAATGAAGAAGAGACCTAGCCAGTGATCCAGCCTGCCTTTTAAGTGTCCAAGAGCTTCATTGCAGAGTTGCCCTAGGTAGGGCGGTAAGGAAAGGGGTGTATGTTGTAGATAGGGCAATAAAACTCATACATAAGAGTTCATCCATTATAGATGCAACACTCAACCTGCCTGGCATGGAGCCCAGGTGGATAAAGGGCATACATATTTAGATAGTGTCTTCTTGTTTCCTGAGCTAATTAGGAAACAAATGACTTGTTCTAAGTACCCGAGTCAAGCGATTTAAGCGCCGCAGTAATATTTAAAATGTTTTAAAAACTGGATGAAAAAAAAGATCCACAATAAGCAATAGATTCATTAGAATTGTTACGACGGATGTTGAGAATGAACTAATAGAATAAAGAGTAATTTTGTCAAAAGTTGTGCAACTGTTGTCACATCATTGACAAATTAGTCTGGCCTTCAACATTTCCTCAACACCCACATGTACACCCAGCACAACCTGATGTTGCAAACCACATATCTTGGTAAATGCACCACTCGCTGCCCCGGAATAAGCCTAATTCATATGAGACATCAGTGAGTGTGACTGTATTGTATTCTTTTATACAACCATTCATGTACAATTCGACAGCAGATCCAACCCATTGGCCCATTTTCCTACTATAAAGACGCAGACCTTAATCAGTAGTTGGTCCCGTCTTAGATTCAGGAGCCAAATGTCTATCCCATGTATGTTTAATACCCTCACTGTATTACGGTCCTTTCTTAAATCCCTTTATGTATTTAAATGTTTCTATCGCATCCCTTCTCCCTTCTTTCCTCCAAGCCATACATTTATTGTGTTATCGTCGATCACTATATCTACCGGCAATGCTAAGGAATAGCAATTTTTATGTGATTTAAAATATGTTATGCACGAATCGAACTATTTATTAAATATTCAGTTTCATACCTGAAAAGGTGTCACTGGTTAGAAGGCATAGTACCGTACTGGGATCCAAATCCCTCTGACCCTACCCCGGTGTCTCTCTTCTCTAGGAGTCACAATAATGTGTATATAAACAGTAGAAAATATGTTTAAACTGTACAAACGAAACACAATATTCTTCCTTCAAATGCATTACAGGGAGACAAGGGTAACAAGTCTCACATAAATTTGGTAAAGCCCCACCCCTAACCACACCCCCTTAAACATGCCCAAATTACCAAAAGTGCCCACATTTGGTCATTTTTTTAATTTCTTTACATAAGAAACGTGATGGATACATTGTTTAGTTTTTTTTTGTTTTAATTTAAATTAAATGTTTATTATTATTTAGCTGTGTTTAATGGCAATGCGAAAATCATATAAAAATGTCTAATTATTTGGTTCCAATATACAGTCAGTGAACTGACAGCCCCTTTAACAGTAAGAATGTGATTCATATAACCAAAAGAAAACAATATGTATATAAATATGTGATGACTAAGAGTAAAATTCCATGTTTAAATCCTTCCAGCCGCTTTGTGCTATGACCGGACACCACTTCTCCTTTTTCTCCCTGTTGTTGCATAACAAGGTATCAAGATTAGTCAGAAAGTCCCATCCCGCCACCCCCTCTGACAGCTCCACCAATTCAAAGAATTCTTTTTTTGGATACACAGTTAAAGAGAAAGAGAGAGATGGAGAAATATAGTGGGTTCGGTATAAAACATACAAAATCACACAGCTCTAAGTCTACGTTTACAGCTCTCAGTTTACAGAGCTCTCATCCAAATCATTATATCCCTTCCTCGCAGACCAAGCCAGCTCTCTACATGTCTTCCCCACAGCTCTCTAACCCAGCTCTCTATGTCTCTTCCTCAGGCAGTGCTCCAACCCAGCTCTCTATGTCTCTTCCTCAGGCAGTGCTCCAACCCAGCTCTCTATGTCTCTTCCTCACGCAGTGCTCCAACCCAGCTCTCTATGTCTCTTCCTCACGCAGTGCTCCAACCCAGCTCTCTATGTCTCTTCCTCAGGCAGTGCTCCAACCCAGCTCTCTATGTCTCTTCCTCAGGCAGTGCTCCATCCCAGCTCTCTATGTCTCTTCCTCAGGCAGTGCTCCATCCCAGCTCTCTATGTCTCTTCCTCAGGCAGTGCTCCATCCCAGCTCTCTATGTCTCTTCTTGAAGCAGTGCTCCAACCCAGCTCTCTATGTCTCTTCCTCAGGCAGTGCTCCATCCCAGCTCTCTATGTCTCTCCGTCATGCAGTTCTCCAGCCCAGCTCTCTATGTCTCTTCCTCACGCAGTGCTCCAACCCTGCTCTCTACGTCTCTTCCTCACGCAGTGCTCCATCCCAGCTCTCTATGTCTCTCCGTCATGCAGTTCTCCAGCCCAGCTCTCTATATCCCTTCCTCACGCAGTGCTCCAACCCTGCTCTCTATATCTCTTCCTCAGGCAGTGCTCCAACCCAGCTCTCTATGTCTCTTCCTCACACAGCACTCTGATTTGCGTTATTAGATATATTGTTTCTAAAACTATACTGAATTATTACAGTGCTGAGGAGGTGGATCAAAGGAAGACGTTGGTCACCGTGACATTTAGGGACATTGTCCAAGATATATAAGCGATAACATGGGAACAATGCGTTGTTCCAGATGACACAACCCATTTGGCACCAAGGGTACTAAATGCCCCTTTCTTTTAACAGAAGACATAAGCATGTTGTGACGGAACCCTCCATCACTGGGACCACTGGAGAGGCCTGACTGCCAGCCCCCTCCCTATTGACTATGGGCCCTGGGTTTGTAAAGACTTCTGTGGCTACCCCCAGCAGTATCATCTCATCACTTGCTGGATGTAACAGGGAGTGACCGCCATTGTTTTAGTTTATTATAAGACCCCTCCACCCCATGATGCATTATTATGTTGCCCCCCCCTTCCCCCCAGTTCCTCCACTACAGACATTTACCCCGGCCATCCCTGGAGCTGATTTTGGCCAGTAATAGATAGTGGAGGTTGGGACCCTATTGTATTATTAATCCCTCTACTGCCCCTGTTAAGATTAAGGGGGTGGTTTGTATCACAATATCTTGTTTTATGTAAATGTGTGCTTTGCTGGATATATCCAGCGCTGTGTGTGAGAAATAAATCAGTCTTCGTTTGGTTTTACCCTACACTGAGTCTCGGCGAGTGACTGGGGAACCGGGGAAGGAGTGTGAGTCCCAGGCTAAGGGAGCACAAGTCGGCGGAGGTAGTCGGTCGGACTTGCCAGATCCGTGACACATGTAAATTCTCTATTCACAGAATTCCATGTCTATTATGAAGCCACATCATCATTTTTTAAGTATACAGGATTTTTTGCAAGATTGTATACTTACAGAAAACCTTTTTTTAAAAAGACAATATTGGAAATTAACAAAGAGGTCTTTTTAATTTTTTTTTAGGGAAAAGATGTGGATCCGCTTTACCAAAAAACAACATATTTGTTAGAAGGAGGCAACGAACCCGCAGGCTTCTTTTAGCTACCGTTACATTCTGTTTCCAAATAGAAATACTCTGAAAGTTTGAGTTGAGTGTTAGGTAAGAGCCAACTAAGCATCGGCTTACTGACAAAGCTTAATAAATGGAGACTGTTTCAAAAACAGATCATGACTTCGGCTTCGGCTCCTCTCGTGTGTTGAGAACAGGCCGTTAAGTAATTGCCAAACAGGAAGCAGGTTTTCGGCGTGAGGCCGTTTCACAAGCTGGCTTTTGCTCAAGCAGTGGGTTAGATTGCAAAGCGAGCAGATCTCCGAGCTGATGCTCTCAGGAAAAGATGCTGACCTAAGATCACGATCATCCAGGGGTGAAAAGACGGGAGGCTAAGAGCTTCACCCCTATTTATTAACCATTCCATTCCAATCACAAAATCAATTTGTGGGTTCAGGGGGAGCTCTATTACAAAAAAAAAACCAAGCATGCTGTAAGAATTTGGAAAAGTGTGTGACATGTAATAATATGTCCATATTTGTAATTATTAATATTAACTCTTTCCATACTTGTGAAAGATGCACTTAAGAGCAACGCAATAAATAATATAATATACAAATACATTATTTGAGATATATAATTAATCTCTATAAAACCAAAATGATTGATGGCTGAAATTATCTATTAATTAGAGTTATACCTGGGAACACCAAGGGAGTGGCTTTGTGAAGGGGCAGGGCTAGGCGTGCATGGGGTGTGGCTAGCCATATATTAAGGCAGGGCTATCTCCAGGAAACCTTTAGTGGGAGGGGAACCGGGCAGCGAGTAGGAGTGAAGTGGGCAGAGCCAAGTGGCTCCTGTGCCTGAAGAAAGAAGAAACTGACCCAGACAACCGGGGAAGTGGGCTTTCCCCCTGAGACTCCAGGTCAAACCTGGAGAGTTGTCAGCTATGATTATAAATGGCTAATGATTGTAAGGTTGGAGACCCGTTCTCTGGAGAAAGCCACGTGTGTTTTCACTATGACTCAAATGTTTAGCTCCTGCTACGATTACAGCAACAGCCAGCTGTGATAAATGGCTGGATGGACAAACTAAGGGTTAAGTATAAAAAGTAATTCCATTGGTGGTGTTATTGCCAATACAACCAACAAAATCGGCCAATCAGCGGGGACTTTCAAGTGGCAATATTTGATTAAAAAAAAACTCTCATTGCCTTTGCACTGGGACACTGCTGTCAAACTGGTAAGCGACAGCTCGGCAGACACTTGGTGTATTCACTGAACAGGGAGTTTGCACATGGCCTGAATATTTCAAGCTCGCCAACTTCGCTTTACATGACAATGGGCAAAAACCACATGTTTTCCAGCAAGAACAACTGTGTTTGTCCCATTATCCCTGGGCAATCCCTGCAATGTTTCACCGCAAGAAATTATTCAGTTACCTACCCGGCACCTTCCTGGTGCCAAGCTTCTGGAATTCTATGTGACTGTTCCTTTAACCGTCAAAATCTGAACCACTCTTTACAGGAAACATAAAACTGTCGTGAGCTCACAACTCTTTACACATATCTAAGACTTACACGTGGGAATTTGTCCAAAAACTCTGACAGTATCACAAAATGTAACAATCTTGGATTAAGAAGTAATACATTGCGGGGAATTTTCAACAAAAAGAGTGTTTAGTGGTCAGCTCATTTGTGAAATCTACCATGGGATACTTATATTCGATTGAGCACTGAGGAACAGAAACTAAACCATTATGTTAAAAACATATCATCTAAAAGGAAGTGTAAATGTAAGTTTGAAAATGAAAAGTAGAGGTACTTTTTTAGTGCTTTAAATACCACCTCTGGAGTCTTCTAAACTGCAATGTGGAGCACAGAACATTTTGGGGGATGAGAGCTGGTTTTAGGAATTCATATCTATTTACGGCTGTAGAAGGAAAGAAAATTATTTAGATGTTGGGAGCCTCCTAGTGGATATGTGTGGTTACTACCAAACTTGGTCGCTGCCTAGGAATGAGATTATTATATATATATATATATATATATATTTATCGCAGTGCTTCTTACAGTCCATACATTCAAAGGGTCTGACAAAACTAGGACCGACAGACTAAGACGAACCCATACATATTTAAATGCTTAGGAATATAGTTTACACTGACTGTTGATTATATGCCGCCCCCCAAGAAACAAAAAGAAGACCAGTGAGCCTAAAACCTGAAGGGATCAACGTGCGCCACTTCCTATCCTCATAGAGGAAGAGCGATGTAGCGCGCCCAATATTGACATCAATATCTCCCTATAGGAAGATCAATAAAAAAGAGGATGAAAACATTGCACCAAACGCATGTTTCACCGTCCCAAGCATTGGCCTCGTCAGGGGCGATGCCCGGGTTGGTGGAATGCGCTTTTTCTTTTAATAGATCTTGCCATAGGGAGATATTAATGTCCGTTTTGGGGAGTGCTTGTTAGGAACCACGACAGACCTCTCTCTCTCCCTCTGTGAGGATAAGAAGAGGGACACGTTGGTCCCTTTAGATTTTAGGCTCACTGGCCCTTGATTTTCTCTTCGTTCAGACTATTATGAATATAGCATATTACAGGGTTACCACCAGATCCCATACTCCATTTCCCCTGTCACTAGTTACACGTGGTAACCATTTCCTCAGTATTTAGAACTAGTGTAACTTTATTCAGTTTAATTTAATAGGTGATGATGTCATTTATTTGATACCTATCATTGGGTGATTGTGTTTATATTGGATCGGCATAGAAGGCTTTTAATTCATTGATTTATTAAAAGTTAAGTTTTGTCATCACTGTTTATCTTTAAAAATCACTCCTGTTGTTTCCGAAACCTGAAAAACTGGACACCATTCCGCCTTCGGTAATCTGTAACATTTCTAAAGTTAGTTTAGTGTGTCGTGCCCTTAAACCTTAATAAGAAACATGGTTTTAACCCAGCTTGTCACCAAGGACTTTACCAAAACTTTTTACATAGTCTATGTGAGATATATATATATATATATATGACACATCGATAGCCATGTATACATTGATTTTCTGTTCTTACACATTTTTGTGGCTTTTAGGGCTGTAGAAGCCTGTGATACCCAGGAAACATTGTGTGCTCCTAAAAAGAGGGACACGGGAATTTGTGGCTTAAACAGGGGCACTTGGAAGGTATACAAATGTATTTACCCATAGAACATGTAAAATAGCTTATGCACTTTTGGTAACGCTAGTTTAAGCTCCCGGAAATGCTTCCTGTCATTTACAGTCCCCCATGGCTGTGTAGCCGGAAATGTCCCCATGAAGCCGTCCCTTGGACGCAGCGGTCTTGATGTATTGGTTCCGGGGAAGGGTGACACGTGGCTATTGGAGCTGGGCGGAGACAGGGGTGGAGGCACCCGATGATGGCAGGGACCGAGAGGAGAACTGACAGCGGTAAGGCAGCCCGGGGTTGTCGGTAATTAGTACTGAGGGGGGAGCTTGGCATGCACTGGCACCAGGAGGTGGCAAATTGACGTAGGTATCGAGGGTTGTGTGGGAAACGGTGGGTGTGGGGGGGGGAGGGCATGGTAAAGCGAGCATGCAGGTGTCAGGGGCAATGTGGAGGGGTATGTTTTTTTAGGTGAGTGTGAGTGTGAGTGACTGGTAGAAGCTGTGGCGTGGTGCGGACACGGTGGACAGGAGATAACAGTGAGTGGTAATCGTGTTAATTGATGCTTTTATTGCTCGAGAGAAAAGACACACTGAGTTGGAATGTGAGCTGAAAGTTTTTGAGTGGGCAGTGGGCAGGAGATAATCATGAGTGGGGAAGGGTAAACTGGTTCTTTATTAGTGGGTATGGGGTGGTCCCACGATGGGTGGGCTGGGAACATTCCATCCCTGAGTGGTGTTAACTTGGGGGGTTATTTATATAAAAAAAGGGGGATTCTGGTGGAAAGTTTGAAAAGTGGTCTTATCACCATAGCAACCAGTAGAGCATTGCTGATGATTTGGCAATTCCCTTAGTTGTTATGGTGATAAGACTGCTTTTGCAGCACAGTTGTGGAGGGTGGGAGCGCGTAGTAGCACTGGGGAGGTGTGAAGGGATATGATGGTGTGAGATGCGGGGAGTAGACTTTTAGGGGAGCGGGGATAGGTTTAGGGATTTAGTGGATAGATTCAGATAAAGATTAAAGGGGTCGTGGAGAACACAGGCCACATGATTTGTCCATTTAAACCCTTGATAACCCTTTTACGTTACTGAGAGGGTGGTAGATAAGGGAATCGGCCTTGCAGCAGGAGTGGTAGAGATTAATACAGTGATGGTATTTAAACATGCATGGGATAGGTATGTGGCACCAACGATTCTTTACATCAGGAAAATGTGTTTTTTTTTTAATCAATTTCTATGTTTTAAAGTGTCATTGAGTGCCTAGTGTTACTACAGCATCCAAAAGGGACATTGGGGGGCAGATGAGGTCGGGCGGGGGTATTGGAGGTTGGGCTGAGTAGTATCGGGTGTTGGTGGAGGAATGGGTTAGTCGAGGGCTGCCAAGCTGGCATCAATCGTTACGCTGCTGGCTGTAAAAACCCGTGTGTAACAGGTGGCACGAGTGGTTGGGGCAGGATCTTGTAAGTGGGCGTTGGGGGGGATGCAGGAAAGTGAGAACATTAAAAAAGGCAAATCTGAGAATGAATCTTAACGTTCTGGGATTTGCGATCTCTCCACTGTAGCCAAGAAAGAGAATTCCAAGGAAAGCGTGGATGTGGCTGGCTGAGAGTCATGGGACCCACTTCCGTAGAATAGCCTTTTTTTATTATTTATTTAAGTGGGGGAAAGGGGTAATCAGTTCTGCTAATGTGTATTGTGGGGATGTTGTGAGCTGTCACTGTGACATAAGTAGTGGAACTACCGGTACAGAGGTATTTGTTTTGTGTGGAATTGTGATTGTTACAGACAGAAGAAATTTTTTTTAGGAATTTAGCTGCATTCCATGCATGTTTGATTTCACGTTTCTAACGCAGGTTAGACCTCGTGCGTACAATAAGCAAAGAGGTAAAAAGGCACTAGTGGGGGGCAGTTATCCCGCGTGTGACTTAATTCCCCCGCAGCTTTACAGTCGGGGTAATCGGACCGTTTGCTGTCTCTCTGCGCAGGATGATGTGGGGCAGAATCGTTCCTTGGCTCTGGTCGGTGAGTCTGAGCCTCGGGCTCAGTGAGGCTTGTACCCCTGGCAGCCGCGCATGTGAAAATGCCAGCCTTTCCTCCGTCGACGCGTGGATCTGCTCCATGATTGGCTCTTTGCTTGTGGGTTTCAGCGGCGTCTTCCCGCTCCTGGTCGTTCCTATCGAGGCCGGTGCAGCTCTCAAGTCTGACGGTAAGTGAACCCACGTGCGCAAAGCATCCTCATCGAATAAATCTTAGCAGATCTGTCATATTTTTCTTTCATCTGAAGGTTTAAACAAACTTGCTTGCTTTGGTGTCACATGTCAGTTATGAATGAGGCAAACCTTTGGGCTTTATCAGTACCATCAATGATGTTTCTAATGCTGTGTGTAGCTGTATGATTGTAAGTGGAACAGCAGCTTTAAATGACCCGGTCATTCCGAGTATCTAGGTTCCCTTTGATGAATGCCTGGTTATAGCCGATATTCCCACCCCACGCAGTGAGCTTCTGTAATTCTCAAGGTGCTAAAGGACCCGCTGCCCCGGCAAACCAACCCCAATGGGTTAATTAACCCACCACAGCTTAATAACCGCAGGGTTAGGGGCAGTTCTCAAGCTAGCGGGGCTGTCTTTCGGAAGAGGACAGTTTTGGGCATGTATGCAGCGCTAGCTCAGTGTACAGATCCAAACGTATAGCTTTATTTGGTGCGCAGGTATATACTCCAGGTGTGATTCAATTAACCCCCCCTCCTCCTTTATTTCTCTTTCAGGGGGATCCAAAAGACTTAATCAGCTGTTGAGCTTTGCCATCGGTGGGTTGCTGGGTGACGTGTTTGTGCACCTTCTCCCGGAGGCCTGGGCTTATACCTGCAGCGCTACCACAGGTGACCATATACTCGCTAGCTCCAGACCAAAATCCCACAATGCCCTCTTGTTGCCATAGGGATAAGCAACATCATTTTTGTAATTATAGGGCAAAGTTATTATTATTGTTATTAGTATTACTATTTAATAATAATGCTACTAATAATCAACATCTGGGTGCTAGTTTCATAGTTTGACCAAAGTATTCATCCATTAACACTTTAGATACCGTGAGCCGGCTTATTCCTTGGTATGTACATTGTGAGCCATTGTTGCGTACCCTGCGGTTACTTGCCGCACCCTGCACATGTCTCTAAATTCATTTACTCACTTCTTATTCATTTCATTGGGCACTCGGTAGAGTATGAGTCTGGACGTGCACATACATGTCATGTGAATCATGTCAGAATGCGCACGCCCGTGCGTTCTGTGTGCCGGTGCACATCGTTCAGTAGTGCCTCCGGGGCATGTGTTCTGCGCACAGCTGAGCGAACGTATCCCTTCCCTGCAGGGAGCTCCCAGTCGCTGCAGCAGCAGAGGCTTCTAGGACTCTGGGTCATCATCGGCTTCTTCACCTTCCTGATCCTGGAGAAAACCTTTTCTGATGAAACCAAGGAGGAGCGACCGGACGCCGATCCCGCACCGGTGAGTGAACGCTCCAGATTAACCCGTTAAAACCACACGCCTGTGTTATTACACACGCTCGCCCTAGGCCAGTCTGTGACAGGTGCTGCCCGGCAGCGGGTAAAATCCGTACAGTGAATTAATGTCATCGCGCCGTGAAAGACTGGCGTGCAGCATGTAGAATAAATATGGCCGGTTCGGAAGGGGCGGTCGGTCAACCTGATGAAGTACAGAGGATGTTGGTATAAAGCAAAGTGCTTACGCAGGGAAGAATGTCCTCGCATAACGCAGGGCTCTGTGTGGCTGCGCATGGTCTGTTTGTACAGAGGGCTCTACCTCCTCTTTCACTAACCCCTTCAGACTGAGTTTTAACAGGCCCTGTCTGTCTCGCCTCCCCCCGATTCGGGTCCTGCGTTACTCAAGGAAAAACTGAATCATTTTGGCTGCTCGCATGAAGCCGTCGGCTCTCGGCAGCACTGGCAAATTAACCCTTTGACTGCCAGCTCACTGCTATAAGGGCATCTTTACAAATAGATTAACCTTATGGCTGCCAGTACTGGCACGTTCGGTGTACATGTATTAATAGGTGGCTTTGTGGGCGCTGTCCCTTTATATTAACCCTCTAACTGCCATGTTCCGAAGCCATCCAGCTTACTGCATTTTGAGGGCTGGTTAAAAGGTAATCAAGCCCTCTGCGGTAACCATTATTTAACCCTCTAACCGCCAAATCACATTTGTAGGCATTGTCTGTTAATGCAGTATTAACCCCATGGCTGCCAAATCACTGCTTCATGAGTATGTTCACCGGTGTATTGCTGGTTTGACCTAGCCGGGGAGATGAGTGCTAAGGCCGTCAATAGCTTGATGGATTAATTTTAAAGCAAAAAACCCATTTGCAGAGCAAGTCTCCGGTCAGTCTGTCGAATGGAAATCACGGCCCGGTAAAGAAACGGGAAGACTCGAAAGAGAAAGCACCGGGCAGCCACATCAAAGTAAGTGTGTTCTGCTTTAATGAGGAGTTTGCATGTTGGTCCATGTTCTGCTAATTGAGTGGGGGTTATAAGGACACTCAGGGCCAGCCCGACAATGGAGCCGAGTGGGGCAACCAAGCCCCTTTTTTATTTATTTATTTATTTATTTTAAGCGAGAGAGAGGGGCGCTGAGTACCAAGCTGTCGGTACCCGCTCGGAGCCCCTCTCTCCTCTGCGGCGAGTCTCCCTGTTCGGTCTCCGTGCCGGCTTGTAATGCTGAGTGCCGGAAGATTACCTAATTTCCAGCGCTTAGCATTACAAGCCAGCACTGAGACCGAACAGGGAGACTCGCCGCAGGACTGCTGAAAGGTAAGTACAAGGGGGGGGGGTAAAGGTAGATAATAGGGAGGGAGAGGAAGGGTAGATAATGGGGGGGGCGCCAGGGACGGAGGGAGAGGAAGGGTAGATAAGGGGGGGGCGGCATTTTAAAATTCGCCCCAGGCGGCATTTTGCCATGGGCCGGCCCTGAGGGCACTACAGGACCTTGTATAAAGTATATCTGGAGAATGGAATGACATACTTGGAAAATGAAATATAAATATGTTGTTTCAGGTCAGTGGGTATCTCAACCTGTTGGCTAACACCATTGATAACTTCACCCATGGCATGGCCGTGGCAGGCAGTTTCCTGGTCAGTAAAAAGGTAAGCGAGACACGACGTTTAAAGCATTGCTTCCTAATTGTGTGAGTTTTGTCTAACGTTTGCCCCGCTTCTGCAGGTTGGAATCCTCACTACGGTGGCCATCCTGTTACACGAGATTCCTCACGAGGTGAGTGTGAGTCTCCAACCTGCGTTCAGCGCTGATACTCATAGTGTAGTCACTTGGTACATGCTGTCCCGTCTGCCTTTGTTTCAGGTTGGGGATTTTGCCATCCTGCTCCGGGCTGGGTTTGACCGCTGGAGCGCTGCCAAGATGCAGTTAACAACGGCGATGGGAGGTATCCTCGGAGCTGGGTTTGCCGTCTGCGCTCAGTCACCCAAGGGAGCAGGTAAAACGTGTGATATTAACCAGGAGGTGTGCACTGAGCAAGAAATAGAGAGGAGATATAGAATATATTGCTAAATAAAATGTTATTGATCTACCTTGCGTTCTTGCATAACCTTCTAGATATCCCACCTGTTGAGCCCAACCTGAGCTTTAAAGTTTAATCTGTGACCTTGGCCACAATTGCAGTCATAGCGAGCACTTCAATGACTCCAGTTCCCTTACCTTTCAACTTATAGCCGTTCTCCAGTTATAGGGGGTTCTATATGGGCTCCGATTTTTAGCTGCTGTGTTAGAAAGCAAATGTAGAAGCTGACTTTGGGTAACAAGGCTCCGCAGATTCAAAGACCTTCTGCATTTAAACTCGTAGGAACTCTTAGAGCAAACTCAGGTGGCTTCTAATTCCTTATTTGACCTAAGTCACTTGTGGTCGCTTTATTTAACCTGGCAGATATAGAATGACGACACCAAGCTCAAACCCTGGCAAGGAGACCCCTAGTACAACGTTCTACTTGTCTACTCCTCTGCACTCAAGGTGCACGTAATAAGGTTATCTTTTATTTTCATTATTAACCATTTGTGGCTTGTTCCCACAGGCGAAGCGGTGGCCTGGATTCTTCCGTTTACATCTGGTGGATTCCTGTACATCGCTTTGGTTACTGTCCTTCCGGATCTATTAGAGGAGAAGAATGTACGGTAAGTGTCGCTACCGCGCGTGTCCTACGCTTCTCCGTACAATACAATAACATGCAACTACTCTCAGAAAACCCGCAAACTTCCGTCTATAGATTGTGCTGCCAACTTTGCCAGCAAATGCGTAGCTTATTTTGCAAAATATTAAAAAAAAATGGAAAATGGTTGCTGGTTGGGCTTTGGTAAACGGAGGGGATTGTGGTCATCCACAGCAAACTCCGTCCGGTATTCTCATTAGGAGCAGGAAAGTGTTTGCAGGTATAGATAGAATTCCTATCCATCATGTACACCAACCTTCTCTCTCTGCTCTCTTCCAGGAACTCTGTGGTCCAAGTGATCCTGATAAGCTGCGGCATCGCTGTAATGACCATCTTGTCATTAATTGTGGAATGACAGGAAGATCCAAACCGCCCATTACAGGCTGAAATTCCCCAAGAACGTTCACGTGGAGTCGGATAACGTTATAACGGGCGGTAACACTCAGGCGGTGTCAATTCTTCCCATACATTTTTGGTGCGCTGTCCCTCATGGTGCGGCCGTTAATAAACAGGGACTTTACATTACACACTCCGGGAACCGTCACATGGGGCAGGGAAGGAAACCTTTGTGGTTATACTCACTCCTCTTCTCCAGCACTGTCGTGTCGATGTGTCCATTCCTCCTGTGTTCTACCCTGAAGCAAACGTTGTAGAGGAATTTGATTTACCCTGACTTTGCTCTCTAAAAAAAGGTACTTCTTTCTGTCTGCAACTTTGTAAAACTGTATCCTTTTTTTTATGTCTACCTCGTGTTTGTGTCTCCGTCTCTCTTCTTCATTGTCTCTGTCCCCTGGCCATGGACATACACTTTAAAATAAGCGCACAAACGATTCATTTGCCAAGTAGAGAGAGGAGCGTGCAAACATTTAAAGGGGAATAAATCTTTCTTTTATCTGATATTTATTTTAATACTAAAGCGCCAGCTTTCTGGTTCCTGTCTCATCGCACAAACTTGGCTAACCGCGTTAATGTTAACGTGTTTGATCCTACACATTTCAGAACCACTGTTCTTTATATAAAGTGGAGTTCACTGAAGGGAACGTAAACACCCCGTATGATCTCCCCACCTGCCATACATATACCAGTATACTCTAATTTACCTGTAACTATGCCGAGCGCTGAAAGAAAGCCCTGGAGGGGGCTATTTTTGTTTTCTTCTGGGCTGCCCACCTGTCTGGTGCTACAACCATTATTGAGTCAGAAACTGGCCAGATATGGAAGCAAAAAGAGACTTTGCTTATGTGATTTATTTTAAATTCGACATACATCAGTGTTAAATCTTCTAAAAGGTTAGTTGTTTTTTTTAACTGTAGGTCAGAAAATGGTTATATTTTTCTTAAAGAGCAATAAGAACTGAGGTTATTTGCACGCGGGGAGCCTTCTTCCTATATCCAAGCTGGCAGATCACTGAAAGACACTACATTGCATCTGATCTGTTTTATTCCCGCACTGACCATTTGGGTACAATGCTAGAACCTTTAATCCCCACACAAAGCATCGATTCCCATTGGCTGCCAAAGCTTGGTATAATAGGAGGGTGGTCTCCCCCCGCAGCAGATAACGAGGGTCTACACGGCTCTCTTTGCATTGGATACTAATACGGATGCGGTTTGTAGAACTGAATAGATGTTATTTTGCATACCTCTTTATGAACACTATGTTGAGAGAGAGATTTTATTATATTCTTTATCTTTTGCATGAAGTCTAAATAAACATTTCTATTTATTTCATTACAAAAATGTCTTGCGTCTCTTTTTACGATACAAAGAAGCCTCGCAGAAGTGTAGATGTAGTTCGGAATAGAAACTCGTCCTCGGTGCCTGCGTCCGGTCCTAGGAACGCCTAGAGCATCATTACAGCAAATACAGAAATAATAAACGTCTCAAATATATAGAATTATTACTCGTGCATTATACAGGGCCAGCTCAGCCCTTCTTGTAGCCAAAGCTCATTTAAGGTTGGCCCCCCTTCATAATATATAGTAATACCATGGAGCCGAAATGTTCCACTCGTCTGCGAACTCCCTCTTTAGTAAATAGACCCTAATACGGGACTAAATCAGCCTGGAAAAGAAAGGCACAATTTATGATGATATCCATTTCTACCTCTAGGGGGCGCAATACATCTAATAGACTAATGTTAAAAAACCCACATCATCTTCAGTTTCTCTTCCAACTCCGTTGGATCTGGCAGAGTTAATAAATCTGGAAATAACCACATTTTTGTTATTAAGATTAATTATTTCCGTTTAAGAATGAATACAGAATGCAATAACCCTGGATATTCCCTGTAAGGACATCGGCAAAAACATGAGTAGGGTGACACATCGACTGATCAAATACACTGCTGTTCAAAAGCTTTGGAATTTCCTTGTTTTTGAAAGAAAAGGCAGTTTTGTGCATTAAAATAACATGAAATGGATTACTATTATAGCAGAAAATCAGCTAGTTTTTTAATGGAATATCTTCATAGGCGTACAGAGGCCCTTAATCGCTCCCATCACTCCTGTGTCCCAATGGCCCTTTATCACTCCCATCACTCCTGTGTTCCAATGGCCCTTTATCACTCCCATCACTCCTGTGTTCCAATGGCCCTTAATCACTCCCATCACTCCTGTGTTCCAATGGCCCTTTATCACTCCCATCACTCCTGTGTTCCAATGGCCCTTTATCACTCCCATCACTCCTGTGTTCCAATGGCCCTTTATCACTCCCATCACTCCTGTGTTCCAATGGCCCTTTATCACTCCCATCACTCCTGTGTTCCAATGGCACATCGTGTTCCCTCATCCAAGTTTAAGTTTAAAAGGCTAATTGATCGTCAGAAACCCGTTTTGCAATTATTTTACCGCCAGAAATGTTCTTGTTTTCCGTGACAACATCTTAGTGACCCCAAACTTTTGAATGGTAGCGAACATTGTTCTAATTAATTATCTAAAGGAGCCCGCCGTGTGCTGTCGCACATCTAGGAACGAACCTAATAATTTAAGGACAAATTAGTAATGTAATTGCTATGGGAACAAAGTTTGGATAGATATTCTTACAATCGCTACCTGCTAATTATTTAATTCCGGTTGTGATCTTAGATTAACGGTAATCTCTCTCTCTCTGAATGTCGTCTGCGTTTTTACAGCGTTTTCCTTCCTCGCTGGAAACGGCTTTCAGCGAATCCCAAGGGATCTCCACGATCCCAAAACTGCTACTTTAAACCACGGATTTAAATAAGAAATTGTTTCCAATCGGAACTATTTCTGCCGTATCCTGCAGGGATATTTCCACGTTAATGATGGGGATCGCTATGTTTTCTTCGGGCGAAATTCTTTTTTTGCCAAAATGTCTTTATCTCGAATACTGTAGGTGGCTGTGTGATTCCTCAGGAGGGCAGAATAGCTTAGAGACGAATGTACTTAACGGCTGAAATAACCAATATATTTGTACTATTTAAACCCTGCGGATATGGCGGTGGGGATGGTTATCTTAATGTGACTCAAAAACCCGGCGACGGATAGGTTGTTGTCACAGAAACCCCCAAAAAACATCTTAAAAGTTCCCATATTGTTTTTTTTGTGCTCAGATCTTCAAATGAAAGAATAAAATGCCAGACCTGCTAAAGTTCTGGCTCGACCGGTCGTCTGGCACACCGGGCAAATGCCGGACATCACCCGATCAGCGCACGCTATGCAGGCACAATAAAGTAGCATGTGGCAGCGCATATCCAGCTATCGGCCCCACTGGCACATCATTTAACGGCTAGACTTAAAGTGCCAAGGCTGCCGGACCAGTAGCTCTACACTTACACACACACACACACGTACATACGTACAGACACTCTGACCCCATACACTTACACATACATACACACAGCCACTCTGACACCATACACTTACACATACATACACAGCCACGCTGACACCATACACTTACACATACATACACACAGCCACTCTGACACCATACACTTACACATACATACACACAGCCACTCTGACACCATACACTTACACATAAACACACAGCCACTCTGACACCATACACTTACACATACATACACACAGCCACTCTGACACCATACACTTACACATACATACACACAGTCACTCTGACACCATACACTTACACATACATACACACAGCCACTCTGACACCATACACTTACACATACATACACATAGTCACTCTGACACCATACACTTACACATACATACACACAGCCACTCTGACACCATACACTTACACATAAACACACAGCCACTCTGACACCATACACTTACACATACATACACACAGCCACTCTGACACCATACACTTACACATACATACACACAGTCACTCTGACACCATACACTTACACATACATACACACAGCCACTCTGACACCATACACTTACACATACATACACACAGCCACTCTGACACCATACACTTACACATACATACACACAGCCACTCTGACACCATACACTTACACATACATACACACAGCCACTCTGACACCATACACTTACACATACATACACACAGCCACTCTGACACCATACACTTACACATACATACACATAGTCACTCTGACACCATACACTTACACATACATACACACAGCCACTCTGACACCATACACTTACACATAAACACACAGCCACTCTGACACCATACACTTACACATACATACACAGCCACTCTGACACCATACACTTACACATACATACACACAGCCACTCTGACACCATACACTTACACATACATACACACAGCCACTCTGACACCATACACTTACACATTCCCCCTCTCAATATTTTCTCTTCAACATGTTTAGCTCTAAATTGTTTATTTGCTCTGTTTATAATCTAGTGTGATCATAATTTCTCTCTTTTTTTTTTTAACGACCCTTCTTCTGCCAAATCCTGGAGATACCCAAGTAATGGTGACCATTTCAGCTGTTTCCTCCAGGTCACAAATACTTTTCACATGTTGATGGCCGCCTGTCACTTGACCCAAGTTGTTACCCTGTGAGGGGGCCAACGTTACCGCTCTTAAAAAAAAAAAGGGGTCCCATGGGCTCTACGTATTAATGCACTGAAATCCCACCAACAACAGCAGGGCGGCTGAGCTTTTTCGTTATGACGTTTTACCGAACTATCCTATTAGGATCAGCGGAGGCCTAATTAACCCCTTAAATCCCCGGATTAATATGCGTTCCCAGCTGGTCGTAAACATAACAGATTTGATTTGTTGATCTCTGTATTTAAATTCAGGCGCTCCTGGCGCGGCCGCTTCCCAGCGTGAATAATGCCCCCTGTCTGAGTCTCCCGGGGGAGATTCCCTGTGATTACCTTGTAATGAAGGCCAGGAAATCCCATCTGCTCCCGGGATGCCTCCCTCGCCAAATATACTTCCATCTGTCCAGAAGCAGGGGGCATAACACACATTGTGATTAAATTGCACCGTCCCAACCCCCCCGCTTCCAGACAATGAGAGACAAATAAACAAGCCATTTGTAACCCCGCTGTCGTCACCTTAGACTTATTATGGCCTCCGATCTTCATTGTACAAATGAACACAAATAATGCGATAATGAGAAAAAAATATAAATATCATTTTGTGTGGATTTTTTTTCAGTGGCCTGGGGAATTCTATCACAGATCCCCCAAAAAGGCGATATCATTATGCGAACGTTTTATGGTGTGCTGGCCATTTGTTTTTCTATGTATTTATTTTTTCATACCATCTGGGGGGGGGAAACGCCCCGCTAACCAATTTCCCCCAAAACATGTGCCTGCCAAAAATCCATCTTACCCGACCGACCCGGATCACTGCTTGGACAGAATCTTGGAGAATTTGTGTTGCTTTAAAGGGAAAGTCCTATGAAAACCAAATATTTTTCTCCTTGTATACAGTAATAACCCCCAGCGCTGTATACAGTAATAACCCCAGCACTGTATACAGTAATAACCCCCAGCGCTGTATACAGTAATAACCCCCAGCGCTGTATACAGTAATAATCCCCAGCACTGTATACAGTAATATAACCCCCAGCGCTGTATACAGTAATATAACCCCCAGCACTGTATACAGTAATATAACCCCCAGCACTGTATACAGTAATATAACCCCCAGCGCTGTATACAGTAATAACCCCAGCGCTGTATACAGTAATATAACCCCCAGCACTGTATACAGTAATAACCCCCAGCACTGTATACAGTAATATAACCCCCAGCACTGTATACAGTAATATAACCCCCAGCGCTGTATAAAGTAATAACCCCATCACTGTATACAGTAACAACCCCCCCAGCACGGTATACAGTTATAACCCCCGGCACTGTATACAGTAATAACCCCCAGCGCTGTATACAGTAATAACCCCCAGCGCTGTATACAGTAATAACCCCCAGCGCTGTATACAGTAATAACCTCCAGCACTGTATATAGTAGTAACCCCCCAGTGCTGTATACAGTAATATAACCCCCAGCGCTGTATACAGTAGTATAACCCCTAGTGCTGTATACAGTAATATAACCCCCCAGCGCTGTATACAGTAATATAACCCCCAGCACTGTATACAGTAATAACCCCCCAGTGCTGTATACAGTAATATAACCCCCCCAGCGCTGTATACAGTAATATAACCCCCCAGTGCTGTATACAGTAATATAACCCCCCAGTGCTGTATACAGTAATAACCTCCCAGCACGGTATACAGTAATAACCCCCAGCGCTCTATACAGTAATATAACCCTCAGCGCTGTATACAGTAATAACCCCCCAGCGCTGTATACAGTAATATAACCCCCAGCGCTGTATACAGTAATATAACCCCCAGCACGGTATGCAGTAATAACCCCCAGCGCTGTATACAGTAATAACCCCCCAGCGATGTATACAGTAATAACCCCCCAGTGCTGTATACAGTAATAACCCCCCAGCGCTGTATACAGTAATATAACCTCCAGCGCTGTATACAGTAATAACCCCCCAGCACGGTATACAGTAATATAACCCCTAGTGCTGTATACAGTAATATAACCCCCAGCACTGTATACAGTAATAACCCCCAGCACTGTATACAGTAATATAACCCCCAGCACTGTATATAGTAGTAATTAGTAACCCCCCAGCGCTGTATACAGTAATATAACCCCCAGCACTGTATACAGTAATAACACCCAGCGCTGTATACAGTAATATAACCCCCAGCACTGTATACAGTAATAACACCCAGCACTGTATACAGTAATATAACCCCCAGCACTGTATATAGTAGTAATTAGTAACCCCCCAGCGCTGTATACAGTAATAACCCCCGAGTGGAGTATATAAACAACCTCCAGCGATGTATGCAGTAATAATCATACCTGGGAGCCTTCCCTTGCGGGACGCGGCCAGGACTGCCCTCTGACGTCAGCGGGCGGCCCCGTGACGTTGGTGGGCGTTCCTGCTGATGTCACTGGGAGGTCCCCCTGACGTCATGGGAGGTCCCGCTGCCGTCAGCGGGAACGCCCCCGACGTCAGGGGGACCTCCCACGACATCAGCAGGAACGCCCACCAACGTCACAGGGCCGCCCGCTGACGTCAGAGGGCAGTCCTCCCACGACATCCATTTAAAGGGAAAATGTACGGGGAGCGGGACGTGTCAAGACCCCACGTGTCAAGACCCCACTCCCATGTCAATCTCCGTGTCAAACCCGGAGAGTTCCCAGATATGGTAATACTAATAACCCCCAGCGCTGTGTACAGTAATGGCGATCGCAAGTGACCAAAACCTGCCTGAAATAATTATTATGAAATAATTACAAATGTTTTAGAGAAGACAGCACAATATTTTGGAAAATGTATTTTTAGTTCGATATTAATAATAAATATATTTTGTGGCAGTTCAAACACATACAGAATTCACACACGACTGAGACGTCTGTCCCTTTCTGGTTTTTTTCCCTGGAATTTGTATTTTAAGGATAAATTGTTACTTTAATTCCGTCAGGACCCCCATTAGAAATATTGGGGCCCGGTACAAAACTAAAGACATGAGCCCTCTCATCCCACCTCATGCATCTCCCATCGCTGCGCCCCCCCATGCTCGCAATAGGGCCACTAGGACTCAATCTCTATAAAGGGACCACCTCAGCCCCAATACCCAGAAAGGGGCCACCTAGGCCCCAAGGGGCCACCTAGGCCTCAAGGGCCCAGTCCAATGACGGGCCAGGCCTTACACATAGGTACGGGGTGTAAATGTATTTGCCATAGCCAGGGGCTTCTACAAATCCTCAGTGGCCATTTCATTTCATGGCACGTCAGTGATATAAAAATGATAAAAATTGTCATTGCTATCTCATTTTTAATGGATGTTCCTTAATTAATGGCTACATTTCTTTACATTCTACCAAACAGAAGGGATTAAACGTTCACCTTAAAGATCTGATTAGCTCACTCTGGGAGCACCCTACATATTATTGGTTAATATGTTATTGGTTAAAAAACTGTATTTTTTTTTTGGCTAAAAAAGAAATTGTGTTTGTTCCCGGTGTACATTTGATCACTTTATATTTGATTATATATAAATACCGATCAGCCATAACATTATGACCACCTGCCTAATATTGTGTAGGTCCCCCTTTTGCTGCAAAAACAGCCCTGACCCGCCGAGGCATGGACTCCACTAGACCTCTGAAGGTGCGCTGTGGGATCCGGCACCAAGACGTCAGCAGCAGATCCTTTAAGTCCTGTAAGTTGCGAGGCGCGGCCCCCATGGATGCATCCTGGTGCCGCGTGTTCTCCAGGTAAGAGACGTACCCGGCCATCCACCTTCTTCCATCGCTCCGCGGTCCAGTTCTGATGCTCACATGCCCATTGTAGGCAATGCTGGCAGTGGACAGAGGTCAACATGGGCTCCCTGACTGGTCTGTGGCTACTCGGCCCCCTACGCAACAAACTGCGATGCTCTGTGTGTTCTGACTCCTTTCTATCAGAACTGGCATTTGAGCTACAGCCCCTCGTCTGTTGGATTTGATCACACAGGCAGCATTGGCTCCTCACCTGCATCAATGAGCCTTGGCCATCCATGGGGTTGAGATCTGGTGACCGTGGAGGCCGTTGGAGTTCAGTGAACTCATTGTCATGTTCAAGAAACCAGTTGGGAGATGATGTGAGATTTGTGACACGGTGCATTATCCAACCAGTCTGCTCATTCTCCTCTGACCTCTGACCTCAACGAGGCATTTCCGTCACACAGCTGCAGTTTCTGAAATACTCAGAGCAGCCCGTCCGGCACCAACAACCAACATGCCGCGTTCAAAGTCACTGAAACCCCCTTTCTTCCCCATTCCGATGCTTCAGCAAGTTGTCTTGACCGCGTCTACATACCTTAATGAAATTGAGTTGCTGCCATGTGATTGGCTGATTAGCTATTTGTGTTAACAAGCAATTGAACAGGTGTACCTAATAAAGTGTCCAGTGAGTTTATATACAGTATATATATATGTATATATATATATATATATATATATATATATATATATGTGTACATGCAGCACACATACCCCAAGGAACCATGTCAGGTGACCCTAAATCAGCACCCCGCCGCTGTACCCTGAATGGTAAACCAGACCTCAATGCCCAGTTTCAGGATTTGATCTTTACATTCTACACACATATCCGTGCATCGTTATATGATAATGTGACATACATTCTGCAAACAGTCCCTAATACTCGAAATGCCCCAAATTCCTGCATTCCGGATTCTTAAATATTCCTGATCTACAACTCATGTTTCACTAAGGCAGTGATGGTTACCACGGCGACCGGAGAATTATATTTTAGCAAAGCGTCCTCTATTCCCGGCGCCGAGCGTTTATGTGATAATACCTCCGCAGGTATGTACCTACGGTATCCATATATATCTCCGAGCAGGAAGGAAGCCAATTAAACACGAAACCTTCTATTGCATTTCTACATCAAAACACGCGTGTGTATCTGGCTGTGTATACATGTCATCCATGATCATGACGTCACGCAGGAGCCCGCTAAGATTTTAACCGGCGATTTGCCAGTTCGGACTCGGCAATGGGTTAAAGTCTCGCGGCAGGCGATGGGTTAAGGAATGGAAGCCTCTTCTAGCTCGGGGCTTGTCACAATGTGACAGTTCAGAGACACAACAGTCTGAAGACATCTCCGGAGCTGTGACAGTTTAAAAACCCGACAGCTGAGACAGGCTGGTAGCAGAGCCAGTGTGACAAACCCCAGAATACATCACCAACAACCCCCCCCCTCATCCATTTCTGCCCCCCTACCCCTCCCACTCTGGACAGATGGCATTCTCAGATCTTTACTCCGCCTCCCAGTGGAGACAAATACACCAGTGGGGGGTGGATTGTATTGTATCCCCCACCCCACTTCTGCCTCAGATCCTTGTTACATCATTGGGTGGGGGGGTATGATGAGGGGGCAATAAGGCACAGATGGGAAATTGGGTTATATGGAGAGGTGGCGGTGGGGGGGGGTGTAAGGGGTAGATCTAACACAGCAGAGGGTACAATCTAGATTATGGGGTAGAGAGGGGTATCAGATGTGTTTGGTACCCTGACTCTGTAAATATATACATATGTAGATGCAGCTGACCATATGGATTGACAAATACCTAAATGTGGGGTAACTAGAACTGGGATATACTGGTATCGGATGGAGCTGCATGGGATCTGCGGAGCGAACCCCTGTATGGGGGGTGATCGGGGTATTCGGGTACTGGGGGGTTGGGCTGTCACCTGGCGTGTATATAGGTTGCATGTATGTTACACATGTCATGTGCAGAGAGGGCAGGTGCACTATATATATCTAGCTATCTATATAGATATATATATATGTCTGCTTATCCCAGGTCACCTGGGGGGTAAATGTTGGTGGGGCTGGACGGACAGACCCCCTCCTGGGGGTATAGCGCATGCATGTGCCGGGGCTCCTGCCAGGCTCCTCCCCCCGGCCTCTCATTTCTATCCGCCCGGAGAAGACAGCGGATCTGCGGCTGATGCTGAGCCCGGTGCCCGGGGTGTAACCTGCTCCCCCGGTGTTCCCGGTGCTGCACCTTCTCCCCCCCCGCTATGAGGCTGCTGGCCGGTGCCGGTCTGTGCCTGGCCATGGCCGCCCTTGCCCTGCTGGCGGTGGCTCTGTGCACCGATCACTGGTACGAGACTGACGCCCGGAGGTACCGGGACCGCTGCAGGAAACCCATGGGCAAAAAGAACGACCCCGGGCAGATGTATACCCCGGGGCAGAACCTGCCTCTGAGAGGCAGCCGGACCCGGGAGCCCCGAGCTGGGGATCTGCCCCCGATGGGGGTCCGACTCATCAACAGAGCGGGTGACCTACGGGTGGCAGGTAGAGAGGAGCGGGGCACCGGGGCCAGGGAAATACACCCTCCCCGCCCCTACCGGGCACCCGATTCCCCCTGCTTCAACTCAACGGTCACCGGGCTCTGGAGAAAATGCCACCGGGAGGGGTACGACAAGGACACGGAGGAGTTAATAGCGAAAGGTAGGGGCTGTTACCTGTACATTGGGGTATTTATTTATCAGCTATAATGATACCCTGTGATGTGCATCTGTCTGCTTATCAATCAATTAAATATCGATCCTCCCATCTATTTATCGATCTATCTATCCATCTATCCATCTATCCATCCATCCATCCATCCATCCATCTATCACTCTGTGATCTGTCTATCCATCTATTGCCCCAGCCCAGGTAATATTATCCACCCCATGCGATGTGATGCTGTGCTGGGGCAGTAGGTATGGATCACTTGCTGTTCGGTGTATGGGGCAGATACCCCCGGATAATGCCCCTGCTGTGAGTGATGTTATGTTATGGAGAGGAATGTTCTTTTCATGGCTCTGCTTCTGTATTAAGCTTCCATTATATGGAGGGAGGTGTTTAAAGGGAAGAAGGGGGGGGGGGGTAAGTCACTTAAGGCAGATCACTTCCAGTCTGGGCTAATTGCCCTTGGTGGGGGTTCATTATGTTGGATATATTGCAGTGATTGCTCCATAGTGGGAGGGTTACCAGTCCCAGGCCTGCCTGTCTCTGTGTGCTTTGGACCAAGTTGCCCAGTATTTGCAGGTCGATTTGTTGCCATAATCCTTGGTGTTTGAATTGGGGGGGGTCGTAGGATGTGTTTTTATGGGCCCCAAAGGCTTTAAAGGGTTAAGGGGAGTCTTGGCTCCAGTCCTGATCTCTTATTTTAAAAATAAATCTTTACCCGCTCCCCCCATTTTGGCTTGATTACTATTAATACTAATACTGATACAGATACAAATGCATGCAGAGGCTGCCATCCCAGCCACTATGGACAACAACTCCCATCAGGATTATCTGTAAACACAGCGGGAGCTGCAATCCACATACATTGGAGAACAGAGATTGCTAATTCTTTAAAATTAAAAAGAATGAATTGCCCTTAATTTAAGAGATATAAAACTGCCAAAAAAATGTGCATTAATATATATTAAGTATATCCCAATATATCCCTATAGCTACCTATACATACCTATATATATACACCCACATTTTATGGAATTATCCATCCCTCAGGCCTCAGAATTTCTTAAAATGTTATTATTCTGCGATTTGTGTCCGAAAGGGTAATTCTAATGATGTTTAAAGGGAAATATAATAATAATAATATATAATATAGGAGTCTGTGGGTTTCTCGCACCCGGAGGAGAAATGCTGCATTGTGGCGAGGGGTCATCGCTGACCACTTTAATGCAGAAGAGACAGAGCGCTAGCCATCGAGTTACGATTATTCTGGTGTCGTTTTGGTGGCAGAAATGTGAGTTTTGGGGTCTTTTAGATCTAAAAGGGTTTAACATTGTTTGACATTAAATATATTTTAATATACTGGGATGGAAATCTATTATAGAGCATTTGTAAAGAAGTAACGTCTGCAGGACTTTAGTGCATCCCGCGTTAAATAAGGGATAGGATGTTAGAAGGAGGTTTGGCTGGGCTGCTGTCCATGGTGCTGAACACATGGCCAGGTTTGTGAATGCTGAAGCCCATCATCCCCATCCAGCCGTAGTATTTTACCTAAAACAGAGCAAGAATTCAGCGAATACCGTCCAGAAAAATCCCCGAGACATAAATATTGGGGATTCCGTCACACTATACGGCCCCCGCTATGTCAAAGAACCCCAATGGCTATATTGCTCAATGGAGCTGAATGAGTGGGACTGCACCGCAATTTAACCCAAAAGAGACTCTCTAGCAATTTAAAGCCCTCTCTGGACACCATTAATGAGGCGCCTGTGTGGCCGGAGGGGCCGCTCATCCCTAAGGTTTGGTCAGAACCTGCAAATATAATACAAAAATTATACAGAAAGGGGAGTGCACAACCTAAAAAGCCTAAAAGGCATAAATATTCAGATTCCCGGGTTGCTGCTAGAATAATAATGACCAATAAATACACAAAACAGAGCAAGAATTCAGCGCATGCCCAGCGGATACTATTCAAAAATGCCTTAGGTTGCTATCCGCTGGGCATGCGTTGCATTTTGCTTTGTTTTATGCATTTATTGGTGATTTTTATTCTAGCAGCAACCCGGGAATCTGAATGTTTGTGCCTTTTATGCTTTTTAGGTTGCGCACTCCACTTTTTGCATGGTTTAGTATTTTACTTCACAGAGAGGGTGCTAGATAAGTGGAACAGCCTCCCAGCAGATAGGGTAGAGGTTTATACAGTGAGGGTATTAAACATGCGCGGGATAGACATACGGCTCCTGAATCGAAGACGAGACCAACGACTGATTAAGGTTGTCTTTGCAGCAGGAGAAACGGGCGACTAGACGGGGGCCGAATGGGGCCGATCTGCGCTCAGATTCTGTTTGTGAGTGTGGGATGAGAGTGATGGGGGTTTAAAAGCTCCACTGGTTGGAAGAGATCCCAGATCGATCTCCCGGGGAGAAGGTGAACATGATCCCGGCGCTGGCATTGAGTAAAAGCTTCATTGAAAGAAGGATGCTTCCTCGGATTTACGCAGATTTACCCCGGGGAGCGGCGAATCCCATTCACACCCAATCCCCCCCCCCCGGACCCCATCCACCCCGACGAGTACTCGGAGAGTAAACTGTACCCAAAGACAAGAAAATCACGCCCGGAATGTATTTGTTATGCAAAAAAAAAAACATTATTGGGTTCCTTATTTCATTCAAATTCATTATTGGGTTATAGGAGAGGAGCCGGCGCATGCAAAGCATCTCAGAGCGGAATCAAACATACGGGTTCTCCTAAGGACACGCGCCTACCTGTGTGCATGCAGGCAGTACATAGAAATATAGATGTACCGGCTATATGTAGAGATACATAGGGTTCTGCTTACTAATAAACAACTAGTTTGTTTGTTTTGGCTTCATAAAGATATGAATAGATATACTGTATAGAGGATACAATGAAACAAATTAATTCCTTTCTGTGAATGCCCCTTCGCAGCAAATGTACACGTGCGGGCTCACAATACATCCTTTAAGGGGTTAAGAGAATGTTACGTTTTGCGAGGTATTCTAGAACCCCCCGTGGAATGTTTCTTATTCTGGGAATGGTTCAGGTTTCAGGGGGTCTTGATAGTGACATCATGGTTGATATCCCTGCTTGAATACAGGTGGTTCAATTGATTGTATTTTTAAATAATGACAAGTCAAGGTTTCCCTGAGGGCCGACATTAGGGCCATTTGGGTAACACATTTGTTGAGTTGCTACATCGAATCTTCATGATGGGCTATTACAGGGTTAAATATTTAACCCTCTAAAGAACCTTTATCCCATTTAATCATTTCAGGTACCTGCGTCCTGCTTTAACTACCTGCTTCTAAATTTGTAGAACCAAACTTGGAATTTTGGTTAATTTATTATATTAATCTGAACCCTTTATGCTTTTGCTGAGAATTATTAAAATACCCACCTCTGCCCGTATTTTTTTTATTTTTTATTTTTATTTTTTTTAATTATTAATTGGTTTTATAAAAGGTCCATACAGCTTCCTATTTAACTCAACTGCTCAAATTCAACGGCGTCCATATCCTAGCAATGGACGGATCCTGTTAATCCCCCATAATCCACTAAACTTTATCCCCCCCACCATCGTCCCAGGATAAACGTAACTCGTAAACATGCCAACTTCCCCGTGACTCATCCACAACCTATAATATTTTTCCTGTAAAATATAATATATATAATATATATAAATATAATATAAATAAATAATCAAATAAACCTTTTTTGAGTGATTCCAGTTTTAATTATGGCCAACATTATGAAGTCTGGTTTAATCATGCTTAATATATAGAAACCCCTAAACATATAAGAATACTAAGGAAGAGCGGGGTTGATCATGGAAAGATTTTTTTTATTATTATTTTATTTTATTTTTTTTATATATATTTTTTTTTAATCAATATTTTATATGAATATTACACAGTTCATGATTATGGAATATAATGCGGAAAACAAGATAAATATTAAAATAGATGAAAATACATCCACAGTGTTTTCTTACGTGTTTTCCAATCAGCCATGTTTGTAAATATATGGCTTACGAGCAATAATTAACCCCTTAAAGACAATGGGCCGTCCCTAAACCCATTGAAAACAATGCATTTTGAGCCCGTACATGTACGGGCTTTGTCATTAAGGGGTTAATTATGGTAATAGATATCTAATAAAAAGTTTGCCCCGATTTGCAGCACTGCTCCTACACACCCTCTCTCATAGGTGACTTATGGGTCCCTGGACCACGATGGTGGTCGTAGATCACCAGCCCTACGGCCACGTTGGGTTCACTATAGAAAGCATGCTAGTATACATACAACATATATATAACCGCGTTCTTATGGAGCTTTTAAAATATAAATAAAGCAATTTCAGGGCAATCCAGAAGAAGATATTTATACAGGACCACGCAGATGACATCATCTTGCATAAAATTAGACAGTGTTATACGGCATGATATTGGTTACTAGGAGATGAAAGCGTTGAGAAACTAATGTGGTTTTATGGGATCTCGATTAAATATTTAAAAGTCTCCTAGTGGATGAAGTCAGCAAGCTGTGAGATAACACTTGGTAGGCTTTCGGGTCGTTGTGTCTCCACGTTTAAGTATAGCCATGAGGAGTAGTGGAAGGGAATAAAGAAGGGGGTCCTGCGTTGGGTTATGAGGAGGTTTAATGTTCTGCAGATTTCCCACTAAATGGAAAGTATATGATCTGAGAAATGACTCCGCTTTTGGGTTCAATTATGTTTGGATGGGGTCCAGGTGTTCAAGAAAAGTGTGGGACGGGCACAAGGCTATCCTAAAGAATTATTAATCTATTAAAAGAGACTCGAGAAGGGCGGAATAGATACTTTTCTACGAACGAAGGAAGAGCGCAGTTTTCAATTTTCCGTATTAGCAGCTCCTCTATTATTTATGCATCTAATAAAACTGACCTCACCTTCTTAAAGATGGATAGTTCTGCAACGGAGAAGATCAACCTCAAACATTCATAGTTATCTACACGGTTGATATTCTTCTCCAAGCCTCCAGGATGGAGTATAAGACTTCAGGGTTAGTGAAGATTCCAGGATGAGTAGAAGGCCCTAGGATGGAGTATAACACTCCAGGGTGAGTAGAAGGCCCTAGGATGGAGTATAAGACTCCAGGGTGAGTAGAAGACTCCAGAAGGGAGTAGAAGACTCCAATGTGAGTAGAAGACTTCAGGGTTAGTGAAGATTCCAGGGTGAGTAGAAGACTTCAGGGTTAGTGAAGATTCCAGGGTGAGTAGAAGGCCCTAGGATGGAGTATAAGACTCCAGGGTGAGTAGAAGGCCCTAGGATGGAGTATAAGACTCCAGGGTGAGTAGAAGGCCCTAGGATGGAGTATAAGACTCCAGGGTGAGTAGAAGAGTCCAGAATGGAGTAGAAGACTTCATGGTGAGTAGAAGGCTCCAACGTGAGTAGAAGACTTCAGGGTTAGTGAAAATTCCAGGATGAGTAGAAGGCTCTAGGATGGAGTGTAAGACTCCAGGATGGAGTATATTCATCGCCTTCATTGGTGCATGTGCGTAAAAGAAGAGAATAACAAACTTTGTGTGCAGTGACCTTATTCATAGCCAAAAAATAAGTAGAATGTCCACTTTGGGTCAAAGCATAAAATGCATAATGCATGCGCTCTCGTGTCCACCTTGAGGAACCTATAGGTGTCCAACACATTTCGCCCCTTTTGTTCCATCAGGATTTTTGGAAGTAATTGTTTTGTGAAGGCTTGGAGGAACAGCGGTGTGAAACGTGTTGGGCTGCTGAAGACATTTATTGCACCATATGACACACATACAGCTCTGAACACAATGAACATACACATCCCGGGGGGGGGTCACTTGCTGGAGGCTCGTAGAGAAGAATCAACCCTCGTCCAGGAAAGAAAAGATTGCTGGAATCCAGCGGCAGGAAGTGAGGGTAACGGAGAGAACGTGGACCCAATCGATGCCCCTGCAGGAAAGAATATATATCTTGGATGACAGAAAGAATTCCCCATTGTGTATAATTACCTGGATTGGTGTAGATGACTATGAATGTTAGTTGAGTTTGGTCTTCCTTATCGAAGGACCGAATGAGTAGAAGAGATTTTATACAACTCGCAAAGGGAGCACAGAACAGATACAGTCAGTGTGTAAAAGCTCACAAAACAAAGCAAGAATTCAGTCCATACCCAATGAATACCATCAAAAAAAACTATCTGAGGCATAAATATTGGGGACTCCGTCAGACTATATGGCAAATATTACTACGTCAAAGTACCCCAAGTTTAGCAAGTCCTATCTCATTGTCAGGGCCGGCCGAAGACTTAACGCCGCCTGGGGCGAAGTTTAAAATGACCCCCCCACCCGCCGACGCCGGGGGGGGCATTTTAAACTTCGCCGACGCCATAATCTAACCCCCCCGGTACTTACCTTTAAACAGTTCTGCGGCGAGTCTCCCTGCTCCGAAAACCACTCGGTGCCCCTCTCTCTCTCCTCCGCTTCAAAAAAAACCCAAAAAAAAGCAAAGTGCCGCCCCTTCTAAAGTGCCACCTGGGGCAATTGCCCCAGTCGGCTCCATTGTAGGGCCGGCCCTGCTCATTGTTCATAGCTACATTGCTTACCAAGGAGCTGAATCAGTCGGGTCAAGGGGCCGATGGGGCCACATGACTTTAGCCGCCACTCAGCCCTCCCCTGCCTAGACCTCGCTATTATGTCGTCCGTTGTTTTCATGTGAATATAAAATGATATCCTATTAACGCTTCCTATCTTTTCCAGGGATCGTAGAACGCTGCTCTCCGATACGGTACCATTACACGTCACCCTCTCTGCCCCCCAACTCATCCAGTAACGAAATCAAGACCATACGCCAAGATGAGTGGCACTCTCTCCGTGAGTAATCTCCTCGCATGCAAACACATCCCTTACTTACTTATTAATGGACGGGAATGGAGGATTTATCTGCTCGTGAGTTACTTACCAAGTTAGTCCAATACTATGACTATTTCCCGCCATAATAGCTCTCCTCATAGGACAAAGGCGGGCAGCAGTCCCACTTGTAATTCAACTCGGCAAATGCACCATTAGTAATACAAATCTCCAATGATTCCCCTCCCCCAGATCTGCGCAGGATGACAGCTGGCTTCATTGGGATGGCCGTCTCTATCATACTTTTCGGGTGGATAATAGGCGTTCTGGGCTGTTGTAAGCGGCACGATCTGATGCTGTATGTTGCCGGATTGCTATTCCTCATGGGAGGTAAGAAGACTCCGTGTTCCGCTTCGGGTCGTCTGAGTGTCCTCATTATCAGCTGCCTTCCGACAAAGAGATCGCAGCCTGATGTCACCTCTCCAGAGGAGGCCAGTGGGGGAGAAATAATAATAATAAATAAATAATAAACTCCCGTCCATGGATCGGTGTCACACATTTCATCCGCCATTTATGAACCTGGTTATTTAGATTATTTGGTTAATTTTGCAAATGTAATTTGTGCCATAGTAAGACTTTCCAGATTTCTGGTATCATATTATGACATATAATGCTAAATGCTGAGGTCCGTGGAGATGTCGTTGACCGGGTCATCTTGTGTCCAACGGCAGTCCTTTGAATTCATGGTTATAATACGGTAGACAACAGGGAGACAGAATGCGGTCTGCAATCAGATGGGAGTCAGTAAGTAAATTAGACGGGCGGACAAGCGGAGTGAAAGTGAGGTTTTTTTATATTGGCCGTTATAAAGATCCACCTAGAACAGGGGCGTCCGACCTGCGGCCCTCCAGCTGCTGCAGGTCCATGCTCATCAGCCAGGCCCTTAGCTGAAAGAGCATTATGGGAGATGTAGTCCTGCAGCAGCCGAAGGGCCGCAGGTTGGACGCCACTGACCTAGAATTTCTGCAAAAATGGTAGTCTATACTTAAAAGGTATCCAGATTACTACACCTCTTGGTGGCCAGTGGCCAGTGGCACACAGAGCCGGCCTTAGGTGTTCCGGCGCCCTGTGCGAACTACTCCTCTGGCGCCCCCCCTCACTACCCCCCCTCTGCCCCTTCCAACTACCCCCCCTGCCCCTTCCAACTACCCCCCCCCTGCCCCTTCCAACTACCCCCCCCTGCCCCTTCCAACTACCCCCCCCTGCCCCTTCAAACTACCCCCCCTGCCCCTTCAAACTACCCCCCCCTGCCCCTTCAAACTACCCCCCCCCTGCCCCTTCAAACTACCCCCCCCTGCCCCTTCAAACTACCCCCCTGCCCCTTCAAACTACCCCCCTGCCCCTTCAAACTACCCCCCCTGCCCCTTCAAACTACCCCCCCTGCCCCTTCAAACTACCCCCCCTGCCCCTTCAAACTACCCCCCCCTGCCCCTTCAAACTACCCCCCCCCGCCCCTTCAAACTACCCCCCCTGCCCCTTCAAACTACCCCCCCTCTGCCCCTTCAAACTACCCCCCTCTGCCTCTTCCTTCAAACTATCCCCCCGCTCCCCCTACTTCTCCTTATCCTAACTTACCTTGAGGAGTCCTGCCGGCATTTCATGTTGAGCGCCGGCACTGCGACGGAGTCACGGAGAGTAAGGGGAGTCGAGCGGTTGCTGAGAACTTCACGAGCAACCGCTCGGCGCCCCTGCCCGGGACATAAATGAAAACATTGTTGGTTTTTTTTGTTGTTGGTTTTTTTAACTTTATTTAACATCCTCCATGTTAAATAAAGTTAAAAAAAACTTTATTTAACATGGAGGTTGTTAAATAAAGTTAAAAAAACCAACAACAAAAAAAAACAACAATGTTTTCATTTAGGTGCAGAGGGGGCGGCGGCAGCGGAGGAGGACCCCGCGGCGGCGGCGGAGGACCCCGTGGCGGCGGCGGAGGAGGTCCCCGCGGCGGCAGCAGCAGCAGCGGCGGCGGGGGAGGACCCGGCGGCGGCGGCGCCCCCTGGAGTGTGGCGCCCTGTGCGGTCGCACAGGTCGCACACCCCAAAGGCCGGCCCTGGTGGCACACCACGGGGCAACTTTTTTCACCCTAGACCTTTTACTTAAATTCAAATTGCTCCCCAAACGTCCCCCCAAGTGCACTCACATACAGATCACTACATTTAATCGTTATGTATGGCTCATACGTTACAGGAGGTGCTATAACCCAGAAGCGATTGCGGTTTAGATGATTGCTTTGTTTGGTTGCGAGGGTCCAGAAGTATCGCCGCACTGTCAATCATTTTATTATTTGGTAGCCAATATCCAAAAACCAATCCCTAACAAGTCATTGGTGTGCAATGTACAGATTAGCAATGCAAGCTGGGGGGCTGTACGGAAACTATAGGGGTCATAGGTTGAGCAACCTCACCTGGAGCGAAGGTAAGCAGTGTTTTTCAAAGGCGTTACCTTTCATACGCAATTTCATTTCAACAATGTTCAAAAAATTGTTATTTCGTACGATGGAACGCATGTATTTTCACAGAATGGGACTGTTTGAAAGCTTTCATCTAGGGTGGGTCAATGGGACCCTTACTCACCCGATTACTCCACGATAAGAAGCATTCCGGCTTTGTTTGTTGACCGTCTCTTCTTTCCCACAGGAACCTGCTGCATTATCTCGCTCTGCACTTGTGTAGCGGGCATCAATTTTGAGCTGTCTCGCTACCCCCTGCGTGGTTTACCCGAGGGCATCAGCCACGGCTATGGATGGTCAATGTTTTGTGCCTGGGGAGGGCTTGGACTCACCCTCCTTTCTGGGTTCCTCTGTACTCTGGCCCCATCTCTCAGCGCTTCACAATCTGCGGTACACAAACCCCGGCAGGAGAACGGGGCAGTGTGACCCCCCCAAGGAGGACAGGAGCGTACGACCCCATCAAGCCCAAGGGGGGGGACAAACAAAAATAAAACGCACACACACACCAGACTGAGGCACGTGTGTCCTGTCAAGGAAGTTGTTCTGTTCAGCCTGTTTGTTTGGTCTTGTGAAATATTGCAGAAGCTCCAACCTCCTGTTAGCAGAGGGACTTGTGTGACAGCGCAGAGCCAACATGTTGCATGGAACGAGGGATCGACGAACTTCGGCACCAACGCAGGCAAGATGAAGAAGCCGAGTTACGTCCAAGCCTGATGTTGCGCGTTCCGCAGGCAATAAACCGTATTTCATGTCTCGGAAAGCTGCCCCATCAACGCCTGCCCGTCGAGCTTCTGTGCTTATTGTACAAAAAAATGACTTTTATGAGTGTGACGTCAACTATTGGCCAAGGGTTCAGTATTTGGGGATTTTGTATAGACACATGCATACATATAGAATGGCAGGTAACCGATTTTTACTTGTTTTAATACAGTGTACAGAACCGCCTTACACGCTAATATTTATTTCCCTCTAGAATAAAATAAAAGTCAGGATCTCTCCCTCCTCCTCCACCCCACCTTGACTTCAGTGCCTTGGCACAGACGAAGGGTATCATCAAAACCCGTTCCACTTGCTGCAGTGCCTTCAGGTAGGCGGTGGAAGCCTACGTAATCTGAAACTCAGGCTCGAAGGCCTTCACGGGCGAACAAGGCACTCCGACGGACACGTCGCGAGAGAGGGGTCCACCCGACGGCCTGAAATCCATTAGGGGTCGGGAGTTTTGAGAGCTATAGGGTGGGAGGAGGGAATCGTAGTTAGAACGCGCCTCTCGGTGGTGATCTACTGTACATGTGTCCCATCACAACGTATAAAAGCACATGATAAAATGTGGTTGGCGTGTAAGTTGTCTTTTTTTTCTTATGATGCCACATGTAGGTCTTCCCCGCAGGATGGCATTTTGTTGTGATATGAAGAACGCTTTCTTCCGCTTCAGTAACAAGCTCCAAAACACGAAGGCCTCTTGGCAAGCAGAAGTATCAATCAAAACTATAGATCCATGAAGACTTAAAAGCAAACAAAACAAAACACCATCGTGATTGACACCTCACCAGCAGAAGAGTTCATTCAGCACCACGAGCTGTCATGGACGAGCGGATTGCTAAAGACCAACAAGAATGCGAGAGAGCGGCAGATGGTTTGAAACGTGGTCCAAAAATTCTCCTCTTCCATCATTTCTATACATGCTGGATCAAAATTCAATTATAACCCTCGAGGGCTGCTGGTTCCCTGGGTTTTCAGTAGAGCTCATAATCTTCGGTGATCCAGGAAGGTAATTAGTTGCATTATAGAGAATTCTAACACCTCGGCAAAATGGCTGAGGTAAAGGAATGAGCCCGATGGTGACAGAATTAGAAAACGATATTAAGCTTGACTCGTTTCTGTAAGAAGAAGCTGATGGCCAGGTGGCAGAAAAGCTGATTTAAGCAGTTTGCCCATAAAAATTATTTCTTCTGGGGTGGGGGTTGCTCTAAAAAGGGACCAGCTCCAAATAAGCACATCATTCATTGTAACAATACTAGAATCTGTAACGATCCAGACACAAAGAGCAGCTAACATGAGCAAAGCGGTGTTCGCTTACAATCACGTTATAGGGTTTTTGGTTTTTTTCCACCATAATAATAGGAGGGAGAAGCAGGGAGGGCTCGCGTGATTACAACTTATTTCAATGCCCGTCACAAATCCTGCGCTAGAGAATTTCAGGTTTATAATCCATTGTAAATCTGCATGCGAGATTTAGAACACGGGTTATTATGCCCCAGATACAGATACAGAAAGCGGACAAATATTTAAAGCCCGCTTTCAGAGGATGCTATGAATTGGGGTCAGGACTCAACATAGTCCATTTGCACAGTCCATCCATAGAATAATTTGAAGAAAAAAACCCACAAATGTATAAAATTAAATGTGTTAAATGCCAAGTCTGGGATACAGTTAAATTTTAACAAGGCGACATTAAAGAGCCTGTTTTTTTTTTGAGGGGGGGGGTTTAAGCACTGGTAAGCACATATATATATATATATATATATATATATATATATATATATATATATATATATATATATATATATATTCTTGCTTCGGGGACCCATTCTTTTTAACAAGAAAAAAACAGAATTATTAGATGGACCTCACACAATGGGCAGCATATAATAGTTTACTCCATCTCCACTATTTAAAGATTTTGTTGGGTTTATCAATGATTTAAAGAAAAAAAATATTTAAAAGGAGCCCCCTTATCACATAAGTGACGCGGAATCACCTGTGGACGTGTCAGGAAGTTTAAGACGCCGATCTCTCTCATTGAGTACATTGCAAAGCCATAGGCTGAGAAACTGGTAAAGAAGTTCAGATTTTTTTTGATATTGAGAACAAATTATGTTATAATTAAGCAGGAATGGGGAATTTCAGATTGTTTCCCTGTATTTTCTGCAGATCAAAATATTTTAGTGTTACAGAATTATTATGAGACTTCCAACAGAGCCAAAGCTTCTAAATATTACCAGCTTGGAAATGTTCCCAGGAGATCCCAGTTTATAAGAATGCATTCAAGGGAACCCATATCATTCGCGTGAGTGTCAAAGGAACAAACAACTGATCTGATCAGATATATTATTCAAAGTTTAGAGCACGTGTGAGTAAATGTAAACACAAATAAACTAATTCTCATTTCAATTAAACTATTTCTTCCTCTGGGATTGTAATTATCTAGACCAAGGGCAAGCATCCAGAGGTCCATGATTCCTTTGGGTAGATTTAGGGGCTTGTCATTCGTGTATAGGTGTAGAGTCATTGTTATTAAAATATAGGAGGACTTGTGGGAAAGCAAACGCGTTATGGTTGCAGCGTGAAGCTGGTGACACGAGATTAAATACTAAAAATAAAAAAGTTTTAAATTTCCCACAAAAGGTATGGCTTCCTCACACCAGGCGCATCTCGAGCTCCGTGCCCCCATACAGACTCATAACACGTACCCGGTGCTGATCCGAAAGACAAGAGGCTAACGAAGGACACTAACGAAACCACCAAATAGTAGAAATAAGGACTTGGGTTTGAGAGCGGATTGTACAATTAAAGAGGTCTGGTTTATTTCATGTAACATAAACTGAGCAGTCCAAGTACAACAAGCAGATATCCCCCGCCACCCGTATGCCTATGCATAGTATTGCAAATTGGCTTTTTTCTTGGCCTGGACTTCTAAGATTCCCTCCATGTAATCCTCATGTGTTAGCTCCGTGGCTCCTCGGCGAAGAGCAATCATTCCCTAGGATGAGGAAATAAAAAAAGGATAATAAATGAATCAAATGAAAAGTAACGGGTATAAGGTGCTGCTCCACATAGAGAATACACCGAGTGCCCCGGGATGTTAACATCCAGTTAAACAGATCTGTCCCTTCCTTTCTATCAACAGATTTACCCACACAACAAACACGTACGCTTTTTATGGTGCTATGGCAACAACATATGAATGGGGTAAAGACTGTAGGTCTGGTATTAATATTTAATGTAAATAAGACAAACTAAATGAATTGTAGGCCACCAAGTCCAGATACTCACAGCTTCCACGCAAACGGCTTTACATTGTGCGCCGTTGAAATCATCGGTACAGCGAGCGAGCTCTTCGTAATTCACATCAGGGCTGCAGAGGGGCGAAATTATGAAATAAAGTAAAAGGTGAGAGAAGTAGTTAAAATATTAAAGAAAGGCGTGTTAACCCCTCAACCTTATCATAAAATAATCAGAAGCAAAAAGTCCCTCTTGCCGAGTATCATATTAGAGGAAAAGAATATTAATGAGATTTGCTTAGTCTGCGGTTACAAGGTTGAGAGACACCGTTGTTCCAGGTATGTCCTTAATCTCTGCGCATACCTGACGTTCATCTTGCGGGAGTGGATCTGCATAATCCGGGCTCTAGCCTCTTCATTCGGCATCGGAAACTCGATCTTTCTATCCAGACGGCCGGAACGCAGCAGCGCGGGATCCAGGATGTCCACCCGGTTAGTAGCGGCAATCACCTGGCCAACAGATGTCAAAAAGAGCTTTTATGCAACTCTGTGCAGTCAATAGGTAAAGATGATTGCCGTAGGACATGAACCCTTTAACGACATATTACTGATCACATGACTTGACACCCATATTTGCTTTTACCTTGACTTGGGTGTTGGGCTGAAAACCATCCAACTGGTTTAAAAGCTCCAACATCGTCCTCTGCACCTCGCGGTCTCCGGCCTTCTCGCTGTCAAACCTGTGGATCACAAGGAAACGTGCAAAGAGCGTGTAAACGAGACTAGTCAACGCTAAGTGTTTCAAAGCGACAAGACGGACCCGAAAATATATTCAGCTGGTAACTCCATAGGGGACGGCCGTGTTAATTAAAACCAGCAGCAAGAAGCAACATTCATTAACACGCTACACAGGCATCATATATGTAAATTCAAGTAACACGGTTCACATTTATGAGCGAATAGCACAGAAACCATCAGACTGGATTTCCTCTGCATCTACCGAACGAGCCTTCCGTAATAAATTCAGAATAGTTTCTGAAAAAGTAAACTATCGCCAAAAAGCTTATTTATCTACTATTCTAAGCTAATTTAAGTATTTGTAACGGTCGAAAGTATACGTAACATTAACGTGTGACAGCACATAAACAAGTACATTCCGCAATACAACCGTTAGAATCCTCTTACCCCAAATATAAAAGCTAAATGAAAGTTTCACAAAGGGGGGGAATAAATGCAGTATGAACAGGGCTCCCTCGGCTTAGTTTTGTCTATTAAGCTCCAACTGGAATGTCCTAAGACTGGTTCCAGTATCTATAGGCATACTCTACGTGCTTTATACCATACAGAGATATATTCAATGGCTCTTGATTAGTCTATCGTACCAGATCTTCTCGGTCCCGGGTGAGTTTGGGGCATAATGAGAACCAGAGGAATTTAAACGATCTGTAAAACCCACCTTTTTGTGCCAATAGCATCCAGCTCATCAATAAAGATTATAGACGGGGCTTTCTCCTTGGCCAGCGCAAAGGCATCTCTGACAAGTTTGGCCCCATCCCCGATGAACATCTGCACGAGCTGCGGACCGGCAAGCTTCAGGAAGGTGGCCTGAACGGAAAGAGACGTCAGAGACAGCGATGCTTTCCGCGTGTTTAATTCCACATGCACGGGAACCTACCTTTGTCTGCGCAGCACAAGCTCTTGCCAGTAGAGTCTTGCCAGTCCCTGGGGGTCCATACATAAGAACTCCCTTGGGGGGCTGGATTCCCAAGTTCTCGAACTTCTCCTTGTGGTTCATTGGGAGCACAATGGCTTCTACAAGCTAAAGAGGCCAGAAAGGCAGAGAAAATGTTTTCAGAGGGAAGCAGAACCTAAAGGGTGCAACCAAAAAAACCCCAAAACTCTGCCGCAAATCTCACCTCCTGAATCTGCTTATCGAGACCCCCAATATCACTGTATTGCTCGGTGGGTCTTTCATCCACTTCCATAGCCTTGACACGGGAATCATACTCTGTAGGAAGGGTCTCCAGAATGAGGTAGGAATCCTTATTCACTCCCTAGGGAAATTGGGGCCAAAAAACAGTTAAATATTCTATTTATTCACCAATATACGACGGCACTGTTTCTTGAACATTCCATTGGAACAAAGCGGCAATCAACTCTACCGTACGCACCACGAGATCTCCGGGCTTCAGCTTCTCTGCATCAACCAAACCGATGACGGGTAAGAAGTACGTCTGGAGAAGAGAGCGGTTATTAGCGCTGCTTAAACATGGAGAGTAACATATAATAAGATATATAATAAAACATATAATAAGATATATACCGTATTGGCTCGAATATAGGCCGCACTTTTTCCCCCCACTTTAAGTCTTTAAAGTGGGGGTGCGGCCTATATTCGGGGTCTAGCGCCTGACAGGGATACAGATCCCCCGCAGCCGTGCAGGGGACCTGCATCCTACTCCCCGATACGCTCACACAGCCTCCCCTGCCAGCACTTCCCGCGGGGGGGGGGCTCGGGGGGTGCCGGCACGGGAGGTGCGGACTGTCCCTCCCCCGGACTTACCGGAGCAGACTCCCAGGTGTCTTGCGGGGCCGGCGGGGGACGTCTACGCAATACACGTATACAACTTCCGGTGCCGGCACATCCAGTTCCGGCACCGGAAGCTGTATTGCGTAGATTTCCCCTGCTGGCCCCGCAAGACACCCAGGAGTCTGCTCCGGTAAGTCGGGGGGGGGGGCAGAGGAGGACAGTGGTAGCATATCTCGGGGAGGGAGGACAGTGGCAGCATATCTCGGGGAGGGAGGACAGTGGCAGCATATCTCGGGGGGGGTTCAGAGTGGTAGCATATCTCGGGGAGGGAGGACAGTGGTAGCATATCTCGGGGAGGGAGGACAGTGGTAGCATATCTCGGGGAGGGAGGACAGTGGTAGCATATCTCGGGGAGGGAGGACAGTGGTAGCATATCTCGGGGAGGGAGGACAGCGGCAGCGTATCTCGGGGAGGGAGGACAGTGCCAGCGTATCTCGGGGAGGGAGGACAGCGGCAGCGTATCTCGGGGAGGGAGGACAGCGGCAGCGTATCTCGGGGAGGGAGGACAGCGGCAGCGTATCTCGGGGAGGGAGGACAGTGGTAGCATATCTCGGGGAGGGAGGACAGCGGCAGCGTATCTCGGGGAGGGAGGACAGTGCCAGCGTATCTCGGGGAGGGAGGACAGCGGCAGCGTATCTCGGGGAGGGAGGACAGCGGCAGCGTATCTCGGGGAGGGAGGACAGCGGCAGCGTATCTCGGGGAGGGAGGACAGTGGCAGCATATCTCGGGGGGGAGGACAGTGGTAGCATATCTCGGGGAGGGAGGACAGTGGTAGCATATCTCGGGGGGGGGCAGAGTGGCAGCATGTTTTTTGGTGCTTTTTTAAAGAAAAAAACTTTTTCTTTAAAAAAGCACCAAACTTTTAGGGTGCGGCCTATATACGGGGGCGGCCTATATCCGAGCCAATACGGTAATAAAGGCTAGCCCTGATGCATCAGTTATCTGGGGAACTTGGCAAAGGCCCAGCGTAAATGGCTGATCTGTTGATGCTGGAGGTACCGTACTTACCGGCGTATTACACGCACCGGCGTATAACACGCACCCTCGCCGGAACCGGAAGTGCGGGAGACGCGGCTGCAGATCGTGCAGCACAGAAAGTTATCGGCGTATAACACGCAGGTAGGGTTTAAACTTATTTTTTTAGATATAAAAGTGCGTGTTATACGCCGATAAATACGGTAATACTGTCAAAAGTATTAAAATAATCAATTAAAACCCCAGAAATGCCTTAATATACATGAAAGAAAGAAAAAAAAAACACAGAAGGGTCTGGAATCGTTACGAGACTTTAACATTCCCGGGGCGAAAAAACTATTTTTGAGAAATTCGTTAACTAAACTGTCGAAGGAAGACAACCCAACACATAAAATGAAAGCTGAATCCTCATTGGTTCAATGGTAACCAAATGTTCTTCCCGCTATGGGAGATAAAAGAGGCAGTTTGCATTCGTTTTTATACTCTATACAAAAATGTGACCTTGTGCAGATATTAGAGGTTACCCCAAAAACACACAAAGCAGAGACCCCCAGCATTCACAGGGTGACGGAAATCTCCCCCTCGTCCATTAAACGCTCCCGGGAGATCCTCACCTGCCGGGTGGACGTTTTGATAACCGCACACTTCCCCTTCCTCTGAGAGTCCAAGTCAATGTTGGCTCCGTCTTCCTCTTGATCATTGGGGTCGACATCGAGGAGCTGCGGGGGGGAGACGGCAGAGGAATGAGCCAGAGCCCTGCTTCACGAATCGCATCGGGAACTAAAGACGAGCCCCGGGGCGGCTGGCGGGTACATGAAGCCGCTCTTACCTCTATGACGTTGGACACGAGGTACGGGAGGGTTTTATTCACTTTAATCTTTTCGCTGTTCTCTTTGATCTTATCTTTCATGGCCTGCAGCTCGTGCGTCACCCGCAAAACCTCGCTCTTCATGATCTGAAAACACAGCGAGGGTCATGAAACCGACACAACGCAGGGACAGGAGGCGGCGGCGCGCACGCACAACATATTTACCAAAACATTATATATCATACAGAAACTACAAACAATTCAATAGAACAATATTAAAACAGCTTCGATTAAAAACACGTTTTTCTTGGGAGGGTACTTTACTGAGAGGGTAGTAGATAACAGACACAGCCTCCCAGCAGAAGTGCTAGAGGCTACTACAGTGAGGGGATTTGGACACGAATGGGATAGACATACAGCTCCGGAATCTAAGACGAGGCTAACGACTGATAAGGTCCCTCCAATCGCTTTTAGACTTGAGGACCGGAAAGCATTAGAAACGATAAAGTGCCGATTTTATGAGCCTGTCAACAAAGAGTTAATGTGCGTAGGACACGAGGGACGCACTCAGACTCCCATCACTGGGTTCATCGAGCGATGAAGCGTCTCACGGAGGTCTCGATGTCTTACAGCCGGTCTGATGCAGATAAACGGGACCCCCCGGGGTATCCAGGGGCCGCTCGTACTCCTCGTAGTGCCGCAGCTACACTCACTTCTGCCGGAACCTGCGCAAACACTCACCTTTATCTCACTGTCCAGAAGCCGGGTTCTCTGGATGATCTCCTCTGTGGACATCTTGAGGACTTCTTCCCCAACTCCATCCTGCTGCAGATACACAAGAGGCACGAGCGGCATTAACACGCGTGTGATATCACACACCAACACACAATATCGCCCACAGGTGCCGTCACTTTAATCGTTGGGGTGTCAAGACACAGCTTACAGTGCTACAGATAAACCGACTTCAGGGAGTCTGCCATTGTCCAAGCTGGTGACAGCCCGGGGTGATGCCGGTGTGGATTCCTGTGTTTACTCATTAATAAAATACCACCGATCATCTTCTCTGCGATGCTGAACCACCGATCTACTACTCTTTCAGCAGATGACATGATGCTTTACGGTAAATTGTCGGGATGGATACACTGATTATATGGCGTTAATGCAAATCACATCCCTGTCACCCGCTCTCCCCATTTACCACCCCCTCTTTCTCTCCGTGTCCCTCTCTCTCTTACCTCCGTCTCATCCCACACAGACGCCATGTTTACTTCCTATCGCAGGCCGGGTGAGTTCGCACTTCCACCGCCGGAAGGAGAGGGATCTCACCGTACAGGCCGTTTCCGGTACGACCTGAAAAAACCTCCGCCGCTGAATGGGAGTCCAAAGCCGGATGTCTGGCAATCACGTGACACGGCACCATTTCTGCTGAGTGATGTTGCCGGCGCCGCCATGTTGCTAAAGGGCACAGGGCTGTCACGTCAGAACGTCCGAATGATTGAAGCGCTGTGAATGGTAGGGAGAGCCTGTGGTCAGCCTCACGTGATCCTAACGCATCCGCAGCTTTGTCTTCCTTGCTCTCCATCTTTGGTATGGGCACCTCAAAAATATATATGGCAACAATAGGAAGATGATGTATATTATATGAGATATTTTTCCATATAACTCTGCATACATATATATTAACCTGTGTGCCCTGGACTACCTAATTTAATCCAGAGGTTACGTTGGTGTTTAATTCTATATGTACATTAAAATAGTCATACTGCAACATAGAAAGGTGTATTTATGTGGTAGCTTCAAATTTAAATCACTGCATTAAAATCCTATTCTACCCCGCTGCGATCTAAGGCTGCCAGTTGGTGCTTTTGCTGCCAGTTACAGTTGCTATCCCTGCTTGAATGCAGGTGATTCGATTAAGTGTATCATTATGTATCACACTATCTGCAGCTGACTCCTTCCTATTCTACGCTGCTGTGATCATTATTATGGTGGACATCCCCGCTTGAATGCAGGTGATTAAGTGTGTCTTTTAAATAATGACAAGGTTTCCATGAGGGCCGGTCAGTGTGTTGACTCTTCACGACGGGCTGTTAAAGGGTTAATATGTTGCAGGGGGTGTTGGTCCTCAGGGGGTCCTCGGAATCCACATTCTGATTGGCTGAAGACGGCTATATATCTAGGTATTTGAGGATTATCCACACCTCCCAAGTGTCCCTTTTGCCTCCTCATTCCCTCGTCTCACATCTCGTCCTAGTGTCAGTTTTAGACACAATAGCAGACCTGCCATTAACTTCTACCTCGTGCCTTTCCTAAAAAGCAGAACAGAGAGGTAGACCTTGGTGGGACAGCGGCATACGGTGGTAAAATGAGGACTGTCCTGCGCAAAGCAGGACAGTTGGGAGGCATGCAGTAGTAACGAAAACACTAGTGTGTGTAGATGAAATAGTTCCGAGCCCAATGTCACACGTTCCTGCGTTCTGCGGACGGAACCCGTTTCTAACGGCCCTGGTTTCACCTGAGATTCTGTGTTCTGTGGATGGGCTGCGGATGCACACGGTGACACATCCAGTAGCTCTGGTGTAAGGGTGTGTTAGTGGTGTAAAGGTGTGTTAATGGTGTAATGGTGTGTTAGTGGTGTAATGGTGTGTTAATGGTGTAATGTTGTGTTAATGGTGTAATGGTGTGTTAGTGGTGTAATGGTGTGTTAGTGGTGTAATGGTGTGTTAGTGGTGTGTTAATGGTGTAATGATGTGTTAGTGGTGTAAGGGTGTGTTAATGGTGTATTGGTGTGTTAGTGGTGTATTGGTGTGTTAGTGGTGTAAGAGTGTGTTAGTGGTGTAATGGTGTGTTAGTGGTGTAATGGTGTGTTAGTGGTGTAAGGGTGTGTCAGTGGTGTGTTAATGTTGTAATGATGTGTTAGTGGTGTAATGGTGTGTTAATGGTGTAATGGTATGTTAGTGGTGTATTGGTGTGTTAGTGGTGTATTGGTGTGTTAGTGGTGTAATGGTTGTTAGTGGTGTATTGGTGTGTTAGTGGTGTAAGGGTGTGTTAGTGGTGTGTTAATGGTGTAATGATGTGTTAGTGGTGTAAGGGTGTGTTAATGGTGTAAAGGTGTGTTAATGGTGTATAGAAGTGACGCTTAGTGCCTTCATATTAACCGTACTGTGAGCAGCCCTGGGGGTGACGGAGACCCCAATCTGCCCGCTATCATCCGCCAATCACCTGCTCTGCTGACTCCTAGATCTCCCTCCCAGACACGGAGTCAGATCCCCCGGCAGCCTGCCGCCATCCACACACATTCTACATCGCACTCCATACAGACACAGTCAGCACAGCCGGCAGATTGGCCCCATTCGGCCCCCATCTAGTCCCATTTCTCCTGCTGTAAAGACTCAAACCTTATCAGCCGTTGGTCTCGTCTTAGATTCAGGAGCCGTATGTCTATCCCATGCATGTTTAAATACCCTCACTGTATTACCCTCTACCACTTCTGCTGGGAGGCTGTTCTGTTTATCCACCACCCTCTGAGTAAAGTAAAACTTTTTTTTTTACATTTTAATTACTTTTTGCAAGTCACGGTTGACTAGGTACCATGACCGGCCGCACTCCCCACCCGCCTCCATTTACCCTCCTACCTCCTGTATAAAGGCAGGTACCAGGTGCTCGCATCCCTCGATCTGGATACACAGCAGTCCCTCAGGATGGGGTTGCGGTCTCTGCTGCTTGCAGCAGCCCTTGTGGCCGTGTATGCAGGTAGCCCCCAACAGGTAACGGGGATTCTGTACAGTCAGGGGGGATTTGGGGGACCAACGGGGCTGCAATCACAAGTTGGGGAGCTCAGGAATATGTAATGTGGGTGCGTAAAATATACATCAAGGACTAGTATATACCGGGGGGGGGTAGGTTTTTGAGTTCTTTACTTCTTGTTATTAATATCAGATTCTTTAAAGTATCAGATAACGGCCAAAGACGCGGTTTTGTCTGGAATCAAAGCATCTGTTTACTCTTTTAATATAATATTATGAATGTGATTTGTTACAATTGTTGCAAACCTTCTTTAGAATAATTACAGAGAACAACATATATTCATTCGCTACTGCCTCGGTATCCGCTCGGTATTCACTCAGTATCGGCTCGGTATCGGCTCGGTATCGGCTCGGTATTTGCTCAGTATTGGCTTGGGAATTGGCTAGGTCTTCGCTCGGTATTGGCTTGGGAATTGGCACGGTATTGGCTCGGTATCCGCTGGGTATCGGCTCGGTATCCGCTGGGTATCGGCTCGGTATCGGCCCGGTATCGGCTCGGTATCGGCTCGGTATCCGCTGGGTATCAGCTCGGAATCAGCTCGGTATCCGCTTGGTATCCGCTGGGTATCGGCTCAGTATCGGTTCGGTATCAGCTCGGTAACGGCTCGGTATCCGCTCGGTATCCGCTTGGTATTGGCTCGGTATCGGCTCGGTATCTGCTCGGTATCCGCTCTGTTGCGGCTCGGTATCCGCTCAGTATTGGCTCGGTATTTGCTGAGTATTGGCTAGGTCTTCGCTCGGTATTGGCTTGGTATTGGCTTGGTATTGGCTTGGTATCGGCTCGGTATCGGCTCGGTATCCGCTCGGTATCCGCTCGGTATCCGCTCGGTATCCGCTCGGTATCCGCTCGGTCTTCGCTCTGTGATTCCGAAAAAAAGAAATGACGCTAAGAAAAGGAAAACGCATAGAAAATGTACAATGGAAATGTTGGCACTTACTATTATTGGTTGCGTAAAAAACTAGGAATAATACAAACATAGAATCTGCCGGCAGACCGGCCCCTTTCGGCCCCTGTTTCTCCTCCTGTAAAGACTCAAACCTTAATGAGTCGTTGGCCTCGTCTTAGAGCCGGATGGCGATCTTCATATTAAAGCTTCTGGCTGTATTTGTAGGGGAAGAATAACCGGAGTTTGCTTTGGGTTTCAGATTCCCCGAGGAGATGTTCCCGGACCAGGTGAGTGCTGCTTCTCCAGCGAGCTCTAAAAAGATTTCTGTCAAATCACAATTCTAATGTTTTATATTTTTTATCGCAGATAACACCGATCTCACCAACGACGTGTTCAGTGACATCATAACCTCAAACCAAGGTAACTCAGCGCATGTCTTCTAGGAGCAGGAGTAACGCAGATTATGAACGGCCACGCGTACGGACCTTAGAAGGGTCTTTCTGAGCCCGTTTGTGACCTCTATTCGCGGTCACCAGGAGAAGATCAGGGAATGAACATCACAAGATGATAATGTGCCACACAGAACAAGAGCAGGGGTGTCCTCAAAGATGCTTGGACTTTCTACTTCACTAAACAAATAAACCTTAGTGACGTCGTCCTTTTTATTCTTTCGTTCTCCTTCTTCTTTTGTTTTTTTTTTTCACTTTCTATGGCAACGGCCTATCCAGGGCCGGCCCTATAATGGGGCAGACTGGGGCAATTGCCCCAGACGGCACTTTAGAAGGGGCGGCACTTTGCCGCCCCAAGCGCTTTTATTGTGTTTTTTTTGAAGCGGAGGAGAGAGAGAGGGGCACCAAGTGGTTTTCGCTTACCCGCTCGGCGCCCCTCTCTCTCTCTCCTCTGCGGCGAGTCTCTCTGTTCGGTCTCGTTGCCGGCTTGTAATGCAGTGACGTCAATTTCCGGCGCTCAGCATTACAAGCCGGCACCGTGGCAGAGCAGGGAGACTCGCCGCAGGACTGTTTAAAGGTAAGTACCGGGGGGGGGGGATCGTAGATTATGGCGTCGGCGAAGTTTAAAATGTCCCCCCCCCGGCATCGTTTTAAACTTCGCCCCAGGCGGCGTTAAGTCTTCGGCCGGCCCTGGGCCTATCAGTGCTCGGTTTCGTGTCCCATGACAATTAAGAGTTTCCAGCTAAAAATATGAATGAGGCAAAACTAGTACATGATGAAATAATATCTTGGGAAGTTTGGGATATTCTGCAGATACTGCATTTAGTTATAAAAGTGGTCAATTCAGCAGAGTAGATGGGACAGCACCTGTACTTCAGTACTTACCCCGGACTCAGATCCTCTGTCTATGTTGGTCTCATATGCAGTTTTGTTATTACCCCATCCTCTCTTTTTTCTATCAGGCACCTCTCGGTTCATGATACAAGGAGACATCGCTGTGAGAAGAAACCGGAATGTCCTAAGCTGTCCAGGAAAAGCATGTCTCTGGCCGAGATCTGGAAATGGTTTGGTCCACGTACCATACATCTTGTCTAACAATTACAGTACGTGGAGCCGTGTTTTCTGACGGCCAAGCCTTTAAACCACTAGCTGGAAATATTACGAATTCTTATTATTGACGATGACCTTGTCTTAATGAGGAACTCAAGGAACCCCACACTTGATTCGTAAAAAGTACCCCATTCCCACGTCTACTGGGTAACAGGTCCTTCTGTACCCCATTCCCACGTCTACTGGGTATCAGGTCCTTCTGCAGCCTGTCTCCTAACCCTGTTTAGTGAATCAGTCCAAGAGCTTTATATTTTGTCTGGATTATTTTACAGATACAATGTATATTCATAGCTGTGTGATCCAACTTTATTACCCATGGCTACAAATGATGAAACCTTGGGCAAAATCATGGCAGAGAAGGTTACAGGGACCACCTTATACCCCAAAGATTACTCCAGAGAGATCCAGAAGCCGCACACCAAGGGTACCTTGTATAATGTGGTGGACAATCAAAGACAATGTTCCATATTTTAATTTTGAAAACTACTAGAGTGAATCGGCCCAAAACATTTGGCCTCCTTGGTCAGATTGCCACCACCTGTAAAACGTACTCGATAATGGGCATCAAAGGGGGTATCAGCTCCAGCATTGGTGAGTTTGTTCCAAGTGGAAGCCTTAGAGCCGTGTCTTGGTTTGCAACAATGCTGCCTAACCTTATTTCCTGAAGGTATGTGGCTTGAGAAAGGAGAAGTGTTAGACAGGACCATCCATGGTCAATATGGGAAGATAAAGGCATTAAATACCCCTGATGAATAAGTTCACCCATTATTCACGATGTTATAAATGAACAGCCTGGAGAGCTGGTTATGCCTTGTGTTGGACGCCTAGACCCCATGCCAGAGTCCCGTTGCGTAGGTCATGATGGTCACCCAGCTCATGCCCTGAACCCACGCGGCCATTTTATTAAGTTGGGTGATTGTTATGGACTATTCGGATCGGATTTCCATTAGTTGCCCTCAAGGAAAATGTTCCTTACTTTGTGTTTTAGCGTCTTTGGAAAGAGACATCGTTCACGGTGCCATGGAGGAGCTGATGGATCTCACGTGTATACGGTTCGTGCTTCGCACAAAGGAACCCAGCTACCTGAGGATTCGCCCCGTCGATGGGTAAGCTGGTGCGACTATTGTAGGCTACGCGTTATTAGTGTGGAAACGGAAGAAAGTGGAAATAATTGTTTGAGAAAAGAGTCCTTGACCAACAGCTAACACTTTTATTATGTTTAAACCAAACATCAATATTCTACTATTAAACAAATCAAGAAAGCAAAATAATGCGCTTCATAATGTCTAATTTGTGTAAATGAGGGAGCTTTTATTAGTAATACAAGGTAATGGTTTCTTGGCAGAAGCAATAAAGGTAAAGCTAAGGAATTTACCAAAGATTGGTAAAAAAAACATGGATTTTTCTGTGTTAGATGGTGCTTTATGACCTATAATGATATAATGCAGGCTTATTTTTTTATTTATTTTTTATCTTTTTGTATTTTGGTACAGAACAAGTTAATATTCCCAGGCCACACATGGCCAGCAGTGGGCTAGAGGTGGTCAACGCTTCCTAGAATGTTAGATAATTCAAGCGATCAGTGTCTAGAATAACAAAGAGTCTTTTTTTGTCTTTGCTTGGTAGTACGGGATCGGGGTCAGTACTCATCCCTTTCATCAGGCGTTCTTTATTAAACATTGTTCAGTTTTCATAACTGTAAATTGGAAGCAATCAATGTGAAGCTGATTACTCAATCATTGCAACAAAGAGCCGAATCTGTAATCAAAGAGGGCAAATGCAGGGTACGTAATGTTCCCGGCCCGTCTTCTCCCTCCCTCTTTATTTTTAACTTTTCATATTTAAATCCCAAATTCCCCAAAGCATTTTACTTTATTGAGTGGGGGGTGTAAGCAGAACAGCTTCCCAGCAGATGTGGTAGAGGCTAATATTTTAAGCTTGTAAGCAGGGCCCTCTTTACCTAATGTATTGGTTTGTCTTAGTCTGTCTATTCTGGTCTTGTCAAATTCTATGCTACTGGGGAAATGTTCTGTGGGCTGTTTGTGAAGACCACGCAGCACTATGTATGGTGTAAATATGGCACAGCATTCCCACATGAAAGCCTCATCCTACAATGGAGGGAGCATCGTGGTTTAAGGCGGCTCCGTTTCCTCGGGGCATGGACAGCTTGCCATCATCGGGGGGGGGGACAATAAGTTACCAAGTTTATGAAGGCGTCGTACTGGATAATGTCACGGGGGGGTTGTCCGCCAGCTGAAGCCCGGTAGAAGTTGTGTGAAGCAGCAGGAGAAAGGACCCCAAACATCAAAGTAAATCTACTACAGAATGGTTTTAAAAAAGTAATCCTCCTTTTGGAGCGACCCCAGACCTTAACCCTTTAGAGATGCTGCGGAATGACCTCGAGAGCCGTTCACTCCAGACATCCTAGGAATATGGCTGAGATTAAGCAGCTCTGTAAAGAATACATTTTATGGGTCTGATCTGTAGCTACTGAACGTGTTTAGGGTTTTTGATGCCAGTCCAATGGTTCCCTTACTTTTTCCAATGCTTAATGAGTGCGTTCGACAAAGACATGAAAGATTATCATTGTTTGTGTTAGAAGCTTAAGTACATTGGGTTTGCCTTTACTAGATCAGATCACATAGTATGAACAGAAACAGATAATTCCAAATGCTTCATTAACATTTTCTTGCCACTGTATTTGTGTGACCATCCATAATAAATAACCAGATGAATATAAAGATGTGAACAGAAGATAAGGACAAAAAAAAATGAGTGAAGTGGCCAGTCCCGTCCTATCGTCTACATTCTATTAATGGAACGCAGAGAGGAAAGAGAGGAATTGTATCGGATTCAAGGTGCCCTCTAGTGGTTTTGTTGTGGAACTGCAGATTTAGACAGTGGGGCTCCCAAAGACAGAGTATCCCGAGGGCCACTTAGTTCCCCGTTACAGTGTTAAGAAGTGCTGTAGTGGGACTAGATCTTTATTTGGCCTTCAAGGCACCGGCTGAAGGGTTAATGTAGCAAACTCTGGCAATTTAGTAAATCTCAGTAAGACTGAAGGTGTCAGAGCAGCCGGCCGACCAAACCATGGACACCAAGCACTAATCTTCATACTCCGCACGTTGGTTTCCAGTTACTCTCCAGCTGGCAGAACAATCACACAAAGTCTATACGGTAGCAGCTGGGGTTCCCACTGATTACATTTCAAAAGCGCTTCAGCCACTTGTGCTCGCCTCGATTTTGTTAGGGTCTCCTATCTCATTCTGAGTTCCTTTTTGTCCACCGAAGGTGCTGGTCGTATATCGGGCGGATCGGAGGTACACAAGATGTCTCCCTTATGAAAACGGGATGTCTGCACCGGGGAATAATACAGCATGAATTGCTGCACTCCCTGGGATTCCAACATGAGCAGTGTCGCAGTGACCGAGACAAGTATATCCGCATTAACTGGAACAACATAAGCCAAGGTACACATCGACCGACAAAGGGAATAAAATGCTCTGGCCAAGTATTTTTAATGTCCCAGTTTGTCAATTGCATGAAAAGGCTTCTAAAAGTTGAATATTTTGAACCAAAAGTCCTTAAGTATCAATCTGTGGCGAATATATCAACCTCTAAAGACCACAGACTATAATTTCTTTATTTATTTTGGAAAACAAACACTTCTTGCTTTTGTTTTTCTTCTTTCATTTTTTTTTTTAGACAAAGAGCGCAATTTCTACAAAATGAGCACTCAGAATCTAGGAATCCCCTACGATTACCAGTCGGTTCTTCACTATGGCAAGTATGTCATTTTATCACCGAATCCAGGGACGACGTGTATTTTCATTACGGTCCAAAGGGATCAGCTGTGAACAAAATGTATTTTTCTCGTTTCACTGGGACTAAAGCAAGTGCGAAAAGGTGAAAAACACCTTCATTTTATTCTCAGCTTAACTTGGAAATGAACTTGATGATTCAAATAATATAAGGAATCGGTTATTTCTCACAAGCCAAGCGTGTTTCACGGCTAAGGTTCTACCCTGATACCACGGGCTGTATATATATATATATATATATATATATATATATATATATATATACCGTATTTGCCCGATTATAAGATGAGGTTTTTTCCAGAGCAAATGCTCTGAAAAATACCCCTTGTCTTATAATCGGGGTCGTCTTATAATCAGACCTCAAATATGTCTGACTATGAGACTAAGATCCAGATCCCCCGCAGCGATGCAGGGGACCTGGATCTTCCTCCTGTGTTATGCCCCCCCCCAACATACCGGTGCTTCTGAGTCCCCGGTGCTTAGTCCTGGCAGCGTGTAGAGCTCTACGCGATTCGCGTAGAGCTCTACACGCTGCCCGGGCTAAGCACCGGGAACTCAGAAGCTCTAAGAAAGCACACCCGTTCCTTTGGGTTCCATGATGATTGTTCCGCATTTAGAACTTTGACCCAAAATGAAGGTTCTTCTGTCCCTTTGTCCTCGTTCTCTTTATTTGTCACAGATACGCCTTCGCCAACGACGCAGGGAAACCCACTCTAGAACCCAAAGGAAATCCGAGCGCCCTGATTGGCCAGCGCATTGGACTGAGCTCTCTGGATGTGATGAAGATCAACAAGCTCTACCAATGCAGTTAAGCATTAAGAGATCCAATCACTTCGGTTCTCTGTAGGTTCTGGTATCGGCTCGTAGAATCTCCTCCTTCTGTAAGAAAGAACTCTTTCTTAAACATACGGATTGCTGTATCCACCTTATTGATTTAATCATAAACTGTATGCTCCACCTTAATTGTACATTAACTGCTTTAAGGTTTTAATAATAATGTTTAGGGGACTCCTAGAGAGTTTAGATCATGTAATAAAGGGTTGCGTGATTTGTTTTCCTTTAAGATGTTTGCCGCTATCTGCTGGCAGAACCTCACGGTGGTTTTTCGTGGCAGGGCAGTCAGCATCCAAACACCTCCTCCTGCGTGTGGTTGATCCGCGTTCCGGAGGGCAAGGTACCAAGAATTAGGCAGACCGGTAAACACTTACAGTTATATAAATCACTATGAAAACGGGGCAAGTAACACAATCCCAAGAAGATCGCAGCATCTCATCGTCAGGGCCAACTTTACGTTTATGGAATCCCCAAGGATGGATGGTGTCCACAAGGAACATCCAAGAACTGTCCTCTGTACCCCAAAGCAAACCTTGATAAGCGGCACTTCAGTCAACATAAAATAATATGAAGCCCAGAGTGAAAAATGCTTCAAAGACAAATCTGTTATCACTAAATATACCAATTCACTTTAAAGGGAAAGTTACATGTCTCTGTGAACCTCGGCATCAATGAATGCTTAATAAAGTACTTTCAATGTCCTTTAATATGCATTTTTCCAGATCGGAGGCAAAATAAAAGCTGCTTTCCTTAAGGAGAAGCTGCAGCTCCAGTGCTGCAGTCTACCACCCTTCAGCTTTTTTGCTCCATTCATTTGCAAGGGGAAGAAGAGATCATTTAATGCTATATGCATTAAAGTGCGTACAATGACTTAAGGGTCCCATTAAAGAACACACCACGGCCCAGACGGGCATCTGGGCCACAAACACACTGTTAGAACTCCAACAAGACTCATGTAAGATACATTATCTCCTGAACGAAGATTTAGAAAAGTATTTCTGATTCTCCAGGTTTTACTGCACTTTGAAACGTTCAACGTCAAGTCTTCTCCAGCCTGTTCCCGAGGCTTCATCGCGGTTACTAGCGGCCCAAGTAAGGAAGCCCCCAAATTGCTCCCGAAAACCTGTGGAAATCTCCAGCCGTTTACACTGATGTCCTCCGGGGTCATGATGAGGGTGGAATTCGCCAGCAGCGGAGCTGAGGTCAACTTTAAAGCCACGTATAGCTCGGGTGTGTATCTGTCACACTTGGTAAATACGATAGACTAAGAATGATTGTTCCTCCCATTAGATGGAAGATCGGTGTTTCCCTTAACAAAACTTCAAGTTTCTGGAAACACATTTAATGGTGGAAAAGGTTATGTAGATCAAGGGTCTTCCATAAGCCTTGGAACGTCCAGACGTTATTAGACTATAATGCCCATCAGCTTTAGTCTTTCGAGAGAGGATGGGAGTTATCGTCTAGCAAAAGCCGGAGGAGTACTGTTCCTGCTTATGCCCTCATTTAATCTCGTTTCCAGCTGGAACCCCCATTATTATTATTATATGGGTCCAGAACATTTTAGAACAATATACGACCTGGTAACACCATTAAAGAAGATCAAAATCTTAATGTGGAATTTTGTACGTTAAAAAAACAGATATGTTGAGCTCTGTCAATGATAATGAAAATATTTTCCTTTATTAAACTAAACCAAGCCTCTTGTCCAAAATGTAGTTCCCCGTTTTGTTTTCTAGTAACATGCGGGGGATCTCTATCAAACACAACCGGCAGCTTTTCCACCCCAGGATTCCCTTCGAAATACCCCAACTCCATGGACTGCGTGTGGGCGCTCTCGGCTCCTCACGGGAACAGGGTCGGTGTCAATATTCTTATATTCCATGTATATAAAACTTATAAAGGGATTAGAGAATCTTTTTTTTTCCATAAGATTTTGCGCACCTAACATAAAGCCACATAATATATATTTGCTCATTATTGCATTTTATCCCCATACGGAATGTGCCTTCGAAGCATTTAGCAAATTATTCTAATAGTTAATAATTGCAATTGCGTATACCTGGCATTCACAATGTGTAACTTTACCACATAATAAGTACTTGGAAGATAATATGTGTCGCTATCAGAAAGCACAACATTTATAGAAAAAAATGTTTTAAAATATAATATTAATATCAGTCTTTGTTTCATTGAAGATAACGATCCATTTTGCTTCCTTTAACTTGGAATCCTCACCCGGCTGCACCTATGACTATTTACTCATCCGAGATGGTCGGAAGCAGAAGAAAAAATGTGGTTTGGTTCCTCAGCTCAATATCACATCTTCTAGACAGTCTCTTCTCGTCCACTTTCACAGCGATGCCTCGGTGCAGGCAGGCGGCTTCCACGCCACTTACGTATTTGGTAAGTCTCCCCCGGGGGGGGTTATAGGCTCAGTATTTGATATCAGCAGCTGCCGCCCTTGCTGGAAGTTCTAGAAAGTACTGTATGCCTGGTTAGAAGTTGGGGATATGGTCAGGAGAACAGCAGATCTTTCAGAGAAGATTGACCCCCAAAACCGCACATAGGAAGGATGTGGGGCTGAGGGGACATAGGGGGTCCCCTTTCAGATACTGGAGCGGCACTGGGGGTCATGAGGCAAGGACACTATTTGATAGAACAATTAAAGTCATTATGTAAATGGAAATGTTATCTACAGCCATCCAGCATATAAACAGATTATTCATATCTCGGGTAGGTAAATCGTGTTATTAAACCTCCGTCGAAACGACTGAACCCTTTCAGGAATGTCCGCTCGCTGTGTAGACAATTAACTCTGGCTTCTCTCCGGGGAAACAGATTGTTGGTCTAAGTCACCGCGGGTTTATTTTCCCGCATGGATTTTATTTTATGCTTGAAAGCCATGACATTATGTCGTTGTGACCTGGCTCGGATCAAGAACTGAACTCGGCACTAACCGCAAGAACCAAAGAATTCATAGAAAAAACGATCGCTAAAATGCGTTTACCGGGGGATTTGATTGCAAGGACCCTCGGTGTACCAAGGGGTACACTAGGCAGAGGTATTAGGCCAGAGTAAAGACATTCAGGACCCTCTGTCTGTTAGGGATACAATCTTACGCTCTTCTGGTATGTAGGAGACCCTTAGCGTTGTTGGCGTTCGGTGCTTTGCAGCTGCTCTCCCGAGTCTAATTGCACCCATGGCCCTTTGAACAGTGTGTATTAGCATGAGATGACTAACCATTGTGCTATGTTGTATACAGGCTCGGAATTCTAGAGGTCAGCACAGTAATGGAATCTTACTACGGTGTGTTGGAAAGGACAGCTTTCTATGGCCCAGTTTAAATTCCCATAGGTAGAAGAACTAGTGGCACCCCCCAAAAACAAACACCGCCATCAAGAATACGGATAAATCCCCCTAATGAAAAATCAAGGTGTGCATCTTGTAATAAATCATTCTTTCCTTTTTCTGTGTGGATTGCAGACTCGGCTTCTTAAAGGTCAAACGCCAGCCCTTTCGTGACCAGCGCCGTGTCCTGACGGTGATCGTCTACGCGCCGCATATAGCAGGTGGACCTAAGAAACTTAAGACTGCGTATTACAACAGGGTGCTTTATTTACCGCAGGTCGCAGAAGGCAAATGCCGAAAAAATTCTACATCATTCCTACTACATTCCCGGTTCACGACTTGTCGCAAATCAGATAGTTTCACGCACATAGAAAATAACATTTATAAATGCAAAAAAAAAATAAAAATAAAAAATATATAATAAATTCAAGCAATCATTTCTTATTCTTTTTTTTTTATACTTATTTGCCTTATCGGATAGGCTAGTAGTATCCCTGCTTAGTGAGCACAATAATCCGCTTGTAAAGAGCTTTGTGATGGTCCATAGGTCATTAGGCGACCTTGAAATTCTACAGAGTTTAAAAGCAATTTATACAGACTTGCGGTTCATAAATAAAGTACAAACTACAGTCGATATTAAAACAAGACGACATATGATAAATCTATGTATAGGGAGGTAGAAAATATTAGAAACTCTTTCTGAAGGAAGAGTTCATGCATGAAGCAGCCTCCCAGTAATGGTGGTGGAAACAGATACAAAAACAGGCAAGAATATACCCAGTGTGTGTAGTAAAAAAACGGAATAACAGCATTAAAATAAGAAATCGCCTTATAAGGGTATGAAAAGACATTGCATTGCTTATCTCGTTAAATGTTTTGGAAGTTAGACTGCACCTTGATGTATAAAATAATAATAATATTAATAATTAAAATAAAAAAACAGCTCTTCTTCACGCATGCTGTGGAACCTTCTGGCATCTGGGTTTAGCCGGCCAGTCCTCTTGGACAACAGAAAGGTATGGCGGTGAATCCACCCTACTAGCTTCACCACCAAGAGTCTTCGCCTCTGGACCGAGACCGGAGCTTTAACACCAGCCCTGGAGAGACAAGGCCAGCTGCTCCTTCATAACTGGTCCTTGGAGATACGTCACCGCGGGGTACATCGAAAGATCAGCTCAGAAACCGCCTCGTTCACACAAAGCCAGGTTTCACGGAGGAACGACGACAGTTTGGGCAGCCACGAGTTCCGTTGGTCTGGAGACACCTGCATGGACAAAAGGAATTATGGAACGACCATAGAACATGTTCTAGCGCGGAATTAATCTGCAGATTGAATCCTGCTCATGTAATAGCTAATATTAGTTAAAAATACTGTAGTACCTATTATTTAAACCTTTCCACTAGAAGTATTTAGAAGAAAGTCCCATGACCTGGACTCAGTGGTCCACAAGTGGGTCAAAGGGGTGTAAGCGTGTCTACAGTTAAGAGAGATGAGATGTAGAAAGCTAGGATCGTGCACTATCCAACGTGCCACAGTAGGTGTCAGTCCTGACCTTGTAGAACTAAAATATTACACAACACAAGCTATTATAAAACCTATGAGACCTGCCGTCAAGCACCAAATTCACACACAGCTAGCTAGCAAGTGAATCCTTCAGGACTTATGGTGGTCACACCAAGCAAGTGTCCTTCTACGGCCATGGGAAATGTTGGGCGAGAGTCTGTGCTACTGTCACAATCCAAGACTTAAAGTCTATGAAAGACACTAAACATGAAAGGTAGGTGTCCTATACATTTAGCCAAATAGAAGAGCCCTTTTAACCCCAGAATTCAACCTTTAAACGTTGGGATCGTTATGGCATCACTGGTCAACAGAGGACCTTAATCGGCTTTTGAGGCTAACGCATGCATATTGAACACTATGGCAGAGACTGAATCACCAGCACAAGGCATCATTTCACAACATGGATTCCTTGAACACATTTCTGGGATCCTCGGGTTTAACTCACTTGAGGTGGAAGACATGAGAACAGGGCAGAGCCTGGAGCTGGCAGTTCTTTTCTCCAATTGATTCTCCGCACATGCCACAGTATAGCTCCATCTCCTCCACGCACTCGTGGAACCGCACCACGTGTGTACGGAGCTCCCTTTGTTGTTGCCTCGTGCGGTATATGATTTCACACAGGCAGTGGACCTTCATCAGACAGAGCTGGATATAAAAAAAAAACGGTAAATGTAAGGCATTTAAATGAGTTTGGGAGAACTCGAAGAGAGAGTAGGTCCCACTTTCAGTGCTATTTAACGTAATATTGTAACTAAGTAACCTTTTCCTTGCTACATTATTTTAACTTATTTTAACTCTCTGATTCCGGGGTGGAAAACTGAGAATCTCCGTATGATTCTGTGAATGTGGGGTGAGACCGGCCATTTAAATCTACCTTTTGTAAGAACTCTAAGAAGCTTTGAAAAGTTTCGGTGAACCCTTAAGAGACGTATCTTTAGTTAGAGGGTAAGTAAAAAGTTAAACACCATCTCAAGCTCGTAGCGATTGGTTGACTCACCTTATTGCCTATTTCTTCTGCCAACTCCTGAGATTTCTGGAGGCCATCCAGAGCCTGGAGATTAGAAACACGTGTCAAGCCGAGACTAGCAGCCAACAGGGGCTATTGTGTAATATACGCACCCAGGGCTGGCCTGATTATATATACAGTACAGACGCAACTCAGAGCCGAGCCATATACTCCATATACAATGTAAACACTGAACAGACCAATCAGGGCCGGTTTAGGCAGCTAAAGCCTCCTCTCCTCCTATTATGAAATTAGCAGCTTTTGATGTAAGGTTTAATTGCGGAATATACCGGTAATATAATTGCGGAATATACCGGTAATATAATTGTGGAATATAATATAATTGTGGAATATACCGGTAATATAATTGTGGAATATAATCAACACATTTAAGGGCATTTAAAAATGGCAGAAATTTTCAAAAAATAAGGAAAACAAGTAAAAGACAAAAAATGTCTGCTAATTAAATAAAAACAAATCAGACGCCACCATTGGCGAATTCCCATTGGCCGCTGCAGGAATCCCTCTTACCCCCAATGTATAAGCCACATGCTGGTACTTATGGAGGTATTGTTTACATAAAGTGCTATATTTAACCCCCCCAATGTTTGTACCGGACACGGAAAGGGTCAGCCATTAGTCATTAGGATTATACTCTAGCAGCTTTGTATTATTTTAGAAAAAAAAAAACGCTTTGAACTTATCTATTTTATATTGAACAGACTGTTTAACCTCCCAAAAGAGAGAGGGGGGGGCATACAGAAACAACAGCAAAGGGAATATAGAGACATCCAAGAGAAGCGAAAGGAGAAGAAAGTGAGAGATAGAGAAAGTTGGGGAGAAAAACAGAGACAGGAGAAAGAAGACAAGTGAAGAGAGAAAAGAAAGAGAGGGGAAATAAAAAAATTGAGATGGTTAAGTAGAGAGAGATGAGAGGAAAAAAGAGAGAAAGGAAAAACTGAAAGAATAGAGAAATGAGGGAAAAGAAGGAGAGAAAAGAGAGAAAAACCCTCAAACTGACTGAAATTGATGACATTTGGACCCCTCACAGTTTTTGTGCTCCAGACAGTGGCAGTGCCATTTTCTTTCAAACCGAGTCTACAGATATGGCCATGGGGTTCACAGCCTACAAATCTCCAGCGCATGCACACCTCAATACTTTCCCGTGTCTCAGTGAAAGCATGACGGGCATGTCGACGACTGAGCATCGGCCCTCCTACCGCTACGCAATGGCCACTTTCACGGCCCAAAGTGCACAATGCAGACTAACGTGACTACCGGCCTATGATTTCCCGAGACATAAAGAGGTAAACCCGGGACCCCACATAGTCTTCTTTCCCCTGGACACGCGGCGATTCTAACCGGCCCCGAAAGAGTGTGTTGGATCAGCTTAGGCAAGTGGGGCTGGAAGAAAAGTTGCGGTTATGGGCCGAGAAGAATACCATGCGGGGGGGGCACACAGGAGAGACACGCATGCAGCTGTTTGGAGTGGTAATAAGAGAAATACTGAGGCAGATGAGCAGGAGGAGTCCTCCAGCCAAGAGTTGGGTACAGAAGAAAGGACAGCCGGTGCTGGGGACAGCCTGACAACAGCTGAAAAAAGAATCTAGTTGGGTGGTAAAGCGTCTTGGTTGTCGGTGTGTGTGGGAGAGGGGCTCAGCGATATCTTTCTAAGTGAGTTTTGAATTGTGTTACTTTTGTGTATAATTTGAGTATATTTCTGAGAATATTCATAATTTCTTATAAAGAAACCACCGGAAACCGGGATATTATGGATTAAGAAACACTCTACGTGATTTTCCTGATATATGCCCTTAACATTTGTAATGGGTCGTGAGTTGCCTTCAACAAAGCAGGATGTCCAGGCCAAAAACCAGAGATTGGAAGCCCCAGTGGAGTAGCAATCTATTCACAAAGACAGTACACAAGAGGTGGTTGGAAAGAAGCTAACTCAACCCTGCAGAAACATAGAGGCCACCGGCTACCATGATGGAATTCTCCATCCCTGATAGATGGAAGGGCCAGGCATGGATGCTGCAGCTGGCAATTCATCATTCCTCAGAACGTTCTTCATCACCAATTATCCAAGATCCTTCTCTTGGGACCAAAAGCTTATTCTTTAAAAAAAATATTTATATACCACAGTCTCAATAGATCCAACATCCATAACCCTGAACTTTTACCCTCAATATTTTGCCCGACCGTTTCATTGCCCCATCACCTTTTCCATTTCCTTCTGGAGCAGCCAACACTTAGACACTCCCAACAGAACATGGATCTGACCCAACCGGTTACCGATCTCCGTCATAATGCTCATGGAAGAATCATACCGAGGAATGGCTTTCTGCAAAAAACACAATAATATAATAGCAGACACAATAACACACCTAAAGAGAAGAAGGTGGCAATCTAAATTTATAACCTTTAATTAATTTTTTTTTTTTAAATGGGTTCCCGTAATAATCACAGCCCCTTTGGAAATATGTTTTTTAATTTCAGTGACATATGAAGCACCGCAGCATGCCTTGTGAATCGTAGGAAAAGATTCCGCAGAATGTTTATAAAAGCCCGGCTTCTTGGCAGTAGAGTTGAGGATTGAATTTACCATTCCTGGTAAGGCTGAGAGCTCAAACTCTTCATTCATTTATATTGTGCCGTCATCTTCCGCAGGCCTGCCGTTTAGCGGCCATAACTACTCATGGAAGAAGAACCTTTTGCCACTAACCTCGATGTCGCCGTGACTTCTGTGGATGTCTGCAAAGCAGAGGAGGCAGAGAGCTTGCAGAGGTCGGTCCCCGTGCTGAAGAGCTATCTTCATGGACTCCTGCGATATAAGACTTGGCGTTACCACCACTACATCTGGGCTCGCAGGACTATATTTACACCCCGAATCCCAATCGGCCTAAAAACTCCCTGCACCTCCCGCGTCCCCTGAATAAAAAATAAAAATGTGATCGCGGGGGCTTTAAACAGGGTAGGGTTCCTCCGTACAACTCACAGCCAGATACTATTCATTCTTGCACTCATGAATAGGCAAACTATGCCAGCTCTCGTTTTGCTCCCCGCTTCTGCTATAATTTCCTTGTTTTGATTCTATAAAAAGTCTCGTTTAATAAAACATCAATTTATCTTTGGTCAGAACGTCGCTTATTAGGTCATTGTATAAATACGTGCGGGGCCGATATAAAGAGCTCTCCCGTTCATTAACAGAAACGTACAAAGACGCCGTCCTCGGAGACCGAAGAGGGAAGATTTCATACACAACAAAGGAATGGATTCTTTACAGTGAGGGCATTAAAGGTACGGAATTCACTGCCAAGAGAGGAAGTTCTATCAGATACAACGGATGCCTTCAAAAAAGGGTTAAAAGCAGAACATACAGGGCTATAGGTAATAGAATAAACGTTCATATTGGAGAGCTTCACGGTCTTTATACATCTTTATTCCATACCTCGCAACACTCCATTGCGTCAGATAAACGAGCCAGCTTCCGGTAAGCCACGGCCATGTGGTACTGGCTCATCGCCCGGTATTTGAGACTCCATCCCTTCCCGTAGTCGTTGACCAGTTCGGCTGCCTTGCACGGGAAGAACAGAGCCTTTTCTAAATCCTATGGGTGGGGAAAAACGGCAAATGCCGCCATCAGCTGATATCGTCACGTATCTCGATGCTTCAGAGACAAACAGGAGCGGCAATAACATTTAGGAAAGGGCAAATAATATGAATTTACCGGTGAGAAGGGCTAAGGCGTGAAGAGGCATATTTGGTGCACCCTGGATTATGTTAAGTGGCTAGTAGTTGGGGTAACTTGGGGGTAGCCAAATATAAAATTTGCCGGGTTTATTTAGACGTCTCCTTCTGATCTTCTGATCTGAGCCTAATATGTAAAAACCTGGAGATGTCCAAGCGACAAACAATTCAGCTTGGAATTTACCCCTCGGGCCGGTAGGGTTCCGGCACCGCAATGGCCAATGGAATTCTAGCAGGTTCATTGGTAGATACCAAAATGGCACGGTGCAGGATTAGCATCATAGGAGTTGTTCTGAGACAGCTACTTGTTGGCTCTTTTGGGGATTACAAAGTCACTTAAATACAACACAGCCAGAGCGTGAGGGCCGTAAATCCAGGAAAATGCACCCCCAGGTCAACTTACAAGTAAAACTCACATTGGAGTCTAAATTTACTGCACGCAAGTTGAGCGGGTAAGCGCTTCAGCACAAGCATGTACTTAAGAACACCGCCTGCGCTAACCCCCGCTTATGAGTACATGCTCCGGAAAATGCACCGGAGTCCATAAAGAAACTCCGATGTGCATTAAGACATTTGGGGACTGGGTTGTGCAGTCTATTGATTGATTTAATGGTTATGGGGGAAATTGTGAAGCTCTGGGTGCTGGGTTTGGGGCCATTAAGCACAGGTTTGGCACATTAGTGATTCCCCCCCCCAATCTGAGTTAATTGCATGCATTGTTCAAACTGCTTACGGTTCGCTAACCTTGAGCTGTGTGTAGAGACCCCCTAGGCTGCAGCAGACCCTGCACTCCAGCATCTTGTCGTCGTTGTTATGTGCGTATCGCAGGGCCTTCTCGAAGCACTCCAACGCCTTTTGGAAGACACTCAGGCCCAGGTAAGCGTTCCCGAGGCTCAGGCAGACCTGGCCGTTGAGCTGGAGGCTGACCGAAGTCCCTTGCATGTTCAAGCAGGTCTTGCAGTAGGAAATGGTCTTCTGGAATTCACAGAGTTTCTCGTTGCTCCGAGCCAGGTTCAGGTAGCTTTCCGTCAGAAAGTCCGGATCCTCCAGTTCTCGAGCCGTGTCTATCTGGATAACTGCGAACTTGTAAGAGACAGACGTGCGTGGGCATACAATTTATGGGAAAGTAATTCAATTGGGTTTTTTCACTCCAATATTGCTATGGTATATGATATAATAGATTCAGGACGACGCTTGGCCAGGGCAACTGGATTTAGATTCTATGGTCTTCAAAACTTTTTAGCTCCATGGACCTACTCTTCCAAAACCGGTCAGACTGACCAAGAAGAGGAACCCCTTGGTTGAAGCATTTTGTGATAAAAAGATGGAGGATGAATGTCCTATTTAACGCTTCCTAGCAGGTTAAGTAATTCTCAGTACCTGTAGACATCGGCCACGATGGCGTCATCTGCCTTTCATATCTGCATGAAGACTGGGAAAGGATTCTCGGAGAGAACATAGCTCCAGGAACCATTCCCTACATCTTAAATCCGACGACTCATTTAATCGGCTTCCTAAACTTCCTAAACCCAAAACGATTGTGATGGAACTACCTGGGTTACTGGCGTCTGAAATCTGGAGCAGAGAAGGAAATCGCCTGCACTTAAGTTTTGTCCACAGAAGCAATGTCTCTGCATAGTCATTTTTTCCAGTGGGAAAAAAATATATTCGGTGGCAATAGGTCAGTTTAGGGGAATTAAAGGGTGGGTAAAAGTAAGAGATGGGAAATTAGATCATTAACGAATGGGTAGGCGATAGATCTTTGATTTTGGAGACTAAAAATGTCCCGATCCAGCCCTCGGCACATTCTCTGGCTATTAAATAGGCAAACCAGCAATCCGGAACCTCTATTTAACTCTATTTAACATCTGTTATGAATATGGCAGAGCCCAGACTTTTGCCATTGGGTTGCGTATTTAGCAGCCCCCATTGTAAGGCTGGGTAATACCCGGAGGAGGCCTGTACTGCTGTAGGTATACTCCAACGCTCACTATTATCAGAATCAGTATAAGGTACGATCCAGCGGCAGAGTGACATCTGGATACCATCTCCTCCGAGTCTCACCAGCCAGCTCCATGAGACAATCGAGGTTTCGGAGGTGATTTTGGATCTGTGGTACAATCACTGGGCTATTATAATTCTTAACATTAATTCATCCAAGTTTGATATTCACAAAAGATCTTAAAGCAGCGGGGATTTTCAGTAGGGTCGCCCCAGGTCAGCGATCAACAGTCACTAATCCATACCGGCACCTTGAGTTGAAATCTTAGTTACTACCGTTACATGTTATGGAACGGCAAGAGCAATTTTTGATTGTTTTTATTAATAATTGCCCAAAACAGCAACTATTTGTAACGTATCCTTCTGGTTGAATCCTACTTATGGTCATATGCAAGATGGAGATGTGGAGCTTTTCCCAAGAAGGATATCTTTTAAGAGGATCCATAATCAACAAGAACTTAATGACATAAGAACTGTAGGGATTTTTTTTTAAGAAAAGAAAGAAAAAGGTGAATATGTATAGATTAATAATTTAATCACTTGATAATCCTCATTGTTGCATCACATGAATCCTCTCTGATGCCGTCGGAAGTAGCAAAAGAAAAAATACTCACTACCCCCGTGATGCAATAATCTTCATTACATTTGAGGATTTTTTTTCCATTTTTTTTTCATCGTATGCATAATGTAAAAAAATCCAAATTTTGAATTTTATGAAATCCACCAATTTGGTCTTATTTGGCTATAATTAAGGTAATGTTTATATCAGAATAGGATTTTTTTTTTTAAACGCTCCCTTTGAGCCCCGGGGATTTTGTTATTGAGCTTATTTCTCGATAAAGTAGCAGTAACAGCATTTTCATAAAAATAGGCATTATCTTTGCTCCAAAGAAATAAGTTATTGGCACGATTACAAGCAGTTACATGTGGCACGAGTTGTCAGTAGTAGTTATTGTACTCCAACTCCCATTGCTCTGTGCCAGGATGTTTTATATACCAGGTGCAATGGTTGTTTAAGATACCTTTGTTCTGCTAAATGGGATCGATTAGAAAACCTGAGCAGGAGGAACAGCAAATGGTGTGAAATCAGTGATTACAGCGGTAATCGTGGTAATTCTGTGTTCGGCCGGACAAAGCAAGGGGATGGGGGCCGGAAAAGAGCAAATTGTCTTCAACGGGAACTCTATTCTGCTTCAAGCTGCCAAAACGTGCATCAAAAGCAGACAGCAACATTTTAACAAAGTCATTTTTATTATTTTGATCTGTTTTAGAGTGCACTTTAAGTGCAATTTCAGTACTTTAATATGCCGGGTTGTTACGTGACATTAAACTGCCCCCATTAAGCTCTGCCTGTGAACATGCCTTTCGGAATGGAAGTTTTGGTAAACTTCTGCAATGTGCTCAAAATACAACCTAAGAGGACGGTCCGGTGGGTCTAATTACAGAACCACGACTATTAACAGCATCGACACGGTTTAAACGGAATCAACTATTTAGCCATCTATTTCCCATGAAAACACTAATGTGTGTATTCACAAAGAGGCGGTCTCTTTCTCTCCCCATGCCAGCGTGTCTGTGTTACCTTTAACATGTCTTTGTACCGTCCCATCTCAGAATGAGCCGTTATGAGACACCCAAGAACGCGGAACCTGCCAGTGGCATCGGTGGTCTTCTCCAGCACCTTAGTCCAAACCTGTAGAGCTTTCTCCGTCTGGTTAGACTGGTAGAGTTGGAGTCCCTTCTGTATCTGCTGTTTGGTTTGGTCCTGCCCCATCCCTGTACCGAGAAGGCTCATATAATCCCGTGTATATGCAGATCCAGCACACTGCCAAGGAGAACGCCTACCAAAGGAGGGGGAAAAAGGCCAACTTTGGGCTCACGAGAAGACCCGATCCATAGATCCCAAGAAAAATAGAGGTTATTCACGAGGCCGGTGCGAAAGCCACTGAGGAAGCATCACTTTGGAGTCGGCCGCTCGTGATTTTTCAACTCGCAACTGGACAAGCATGGAGTCGCTACGAGGAAAACGCAAGGAAGCTCAGGCTGGAAGTGGAAACGCAGAAGCCCGGTTAAGCGAGACGCCTGGATTTCGCCCCAGCCCCCAACTATTGGCACAGCTGTGCCTGCCAATCTCCCGCGCCGCCTCATCAAAGGAATGCCAGCTCTAGTGACTCAAGGTCACCGAAAGAGCTAGCCCCTGATCCCACCCCTCTCCCCATTAACAGAAACATGCCGCAAGATCCAAATTTAAAAAAAGGGGCCCGCAGCCCACCGCTTCTGCAAACAAATTTAATTTGGTCTCTCGCACGACCCCTCCCAAGGAGTGAGGAGCCGTGTAAAAATATCCCCAAGACAAATGATCAACTTGAGAGGCAGCAAGAATTTCGCAGGGTAAGATGACAAGAGACCGTTCTGCAATCCTCCGAATATTAACTGCCCGACTTTACGGCTTGTTACATTTCTCTACTCTAGACGGCGACCACTCCGAGGCACGCAGAACCCATCCGGTGCCACGTATGAACTCTGCAGATGCTTCCTGCACTCAAGAGGTTAATGAACGTGTTTTAAAGACCTGCCGGAATTATCCGAAGAGGCGCTCTTAGATCGTCCGTGCGATGCGAAGGAAATATACCGCGGACATTAAATACATTTCGGAATCATCCGATAATCCTTCAGTTTCAAAAAGTATATAAAAACATAGCCGATAAAAGGTACGGTGACCACGAACGGGCTAAGTTTCCAACATAACAGGGACAAACGTTATTTGTGAACTTTGTTTTGTCTGATGAAGTTTTCCTCTGAAATTGGAGAGCTTTGGTTGAAACAGCATCCGGGGAGGGGTGCGTAGACCTTTATTGCACAATTAAAAAGATCCTCATGGTAACGGGCTGATGTTTGGTAGTCTAGCTGTTGACTACAACACAGGGCAGGTTGATCATCGTAAGCTTGCGAGCAGGGTTCGCTTTACCTAAATGTATGGATTTGCCGTAGTCTGTCAGACTTTGTCATCCCTTTGAAGGTACGGACTGTAAGAAGCGCTGTGGAAATTGTTGGCGCTGTATAAATAAAGGTAATATTCAATCGTTTGGAAGCAAAGGGGTGTTCAAGCGCAAATTAATGTGAAATATATGACTCAAATTTATAAGGGCTGCAAACACAAAAGAACACTTCCCACACGGTGTTCAGAAATAGTGAGAAGAGTCAAGCGCACACCGAACAGAATTAAAAAATGAACTTGTAAATACGTGCGGGAATTTCGCCTTTAAATACCGATTCCTTGAGTGTTCCGTTGTTGGCCAGTTGAAAAGCTCAATGTTTATACGAAAAACATCTCAGTACAAATTGAATATATATATAGTGTGTGTGTATGAATGTGTGTGTGTGTGTGTGTGTGAATGTGTGTGTATATATGTGCAGTCAATGGATAAATGGAAGGCTTGCTTGTTGCTGGAGCGACCCCGCTGCTCCTATGCGAGATGATGTTATTCAGCCCAACATAAGTACCCACACTTATATTCACTAGTTCATTCGCTTTTCATTCACACACACTAGACTCTGGTCACAATGCATGATTCAATGACTATTGCAGGTGAATAAAGTCTATCAATGGATTGAAAAATTAACACGCAAGGTTGTTTCTTCTCAAACAGTTTAATAGCAAACAAACAAAGGAAGGTACCACACTTCTGTTTACAAAACGACTTCTAGTCGGTACGTGTGTGCACAATTAAAACATCGGTAAGTACCCAGGGGGACAGAAAGAAAAGGTTACAAAGGGTTAATTATTTAACACAGACACACTGGTTTCAAACTTAAACAGGATTTTTTTTTTCTTTAAATCCACAAAACTTGCGGTAGTGGTTACCTTATATTTTTCCTCTTAAACCATTAAAGAAAAATGTATTTTCTACAGATTACAACAATTCCACACAAGAAAAAAAAAAAACACAAAAAAAAACAACTAAATTTTGCTTTGCAACTCAAAACAAAGTAAAAAAAAAAAAAAATACACAATAGGGAAGAAAAAATTAATTCCAGACAGGAAAATAATCTGTAAAGGGAGAGAGATTTCATGAGTTCTGTTACGGCAGCACAGAAGAACAACTTGGTCAAATAGTGGCAATTTTTCTCTTTTTTTTTTTTTTTTTTAAACTTCACATTGTGAAATAAATCACTTTACATTGTTTTCTAGTAGAAAAAGGCAAAAAACTGTACAAAACCCTAGTGTTAACTACAATCAGTTTGTACCAATATAAAAGCCACAGGTTTGTGTCCAAAAAGTTTTTTTTTTTCCTTTCTTTTTTTTTTTTTATACAGAAGTATTCACAAAAAGCAGGCAGAGATCAGGAAGGCAGAGGTAACATGGCAATGCATTTAAAAATCACCACAGAACTAGATATTTCTTGTTTAAAAAGTAGTCAGAAGAAAGCCATTTGGCAAATTGTGATTGGTTTCGGATGATGGTGTTGAGAACGCGGGATGCGAGGAAGAGAAGGGAGTCATAGCCTCCGCTAAAAGGGCTAAAGCCAGCCGTGATCTGTACTGCGAGGAGCTGCGTGTCAGGACTGCGCCCATGAATTCCGAACCCCAAAACTTAAAGCACCGCATAAAGCCAAGGATTCAATGTTTTGGGGGAAATAAGTGGCGCCCCAGGCTTGAACCCAACCCCCCCACCCCCCGCTCAATAATTATAATAAAAAAGGGTTTTTTTTTGAAAGTGTGGAATAAAATATGTACCGGTAAATGAAAAATGGATTTACGCAGGTTGCAAGTGTTTGAACGGGATCGACCTGTGGTAAAGCAGCATTCTATAGGGGGACGTTACTTTGGCTCGCGGTCCTGAGGTTTTCCGCACGGTGGGCTTCTCTGAATGAATACGTACGACTTGTCCAGACGCAGGGTTGTCTCGGTCAGGCAGCAGTGACCTCTGCTGTCCACATACTCTCCCCTCGTCATAAACCCGGACCCTGGACACCTCTGGGAAGCGACTGAATGAGACAATCTTGGCTTTGAGGACATGAATGCAGAGCGCAGCCCGAACACGCAGCTAGACACAAAATACAAATTAAAAGGACGCTGCTTGTCGACTTTTAAAATGCTCTTTATACCCCCCCTGCTTTTGTACGTTTACCTCTAAAACACACCGAACAAAGCCTTCCGAGCTCAGTGATCTCAGGAAAGACCCTGAAACGATGGTGAAACAAGACGGGACGGGGAGGGGGATCGCTTATTTGGCACAATTACTTTAGGAAAGTCACATTTTGTCACGGAGATGGCACTCTAAGGGGGCAACCAAGCTTACAACAGAAAAATGTCCATTTATTTTTTTAACAAAATGTACGAGATTTTAAATCTCAGTTTCTTTTTAAATTTATTTTTTTTACAAAAAAAATGAAACGTATTAATTTAATTTGACCTAATTAAAGCAGTTTGTTGATAGAAAGAGGACTCATATTAAACAGGGTACGTCAGCTCAAAAGGGATAGGTAACAAAGTATCATTTCAAAATTAAGTGGTTACTTTATGAATTTCTAGAAAAATAGATTTTCTATGTTTTTTTTTTATAATCAAAGCGGATTTAAATATTGTGTCCCTCTTTGCACTCTTTTGTAGCAAAATCAATTTGGCAACACACAAGGAAAAAAAACAAAACAAAAACACAGAAAAAGAAAAAACGCATCATAAAAATACACATTAGCATCAAAAAAAAAAAAAGTCAACACAAGTTCAGAGGTGAGAGTTCAAGCATCAAAGAAGCTGGAGAAACAAGGATTTGGACGATGTACTTGAACGCCACACCGACATGCTTTAGAGGCACAATGATGGACAAATGGCAGAAGGGATCTAGAAAACAAAAACAAACCAGAGAACAGGGAGAAGCACTGAGTTACACAACGCAATACACATCAAATCACAGAGAGAAAGACAATGCCGGACGCCAAGGCCCAGCTCACACAGACATGCGCAGCCAATGAGGGCACAAGAACTTGCTTGGTGGCCCTCACTGTCTGGGAGAAAGACAACATCACACACACACTCGATGGCGAGTGGGTCAGGAAGTGACATAACATTCAACAGACATAAGAGACTGGAACCACCATGCAAGAGGAACCCAACAGAGGAACCCAGGCTTAATCTGAGCTCAGCCCAGCATCCCAACATGGAACAGAATGGGACAAACTGATTGTGACAACGTGAAGACCTACAGAGCCCTCGCCGTCAAGGTCAATACTTTTTGGCTTTCTAGTAAGAATCTTCTAGTGTCGTTAGACCACCACCTGGGCCAGGGCTGTCCAACCTGCGGCCCTCCAGCTGCTGCAGGACTCTCTCATACTCCTCAGCCAGCATCTTAGCTGAAAGAGCATTATGGGAGATGTAGTCCAGCAGCAGCTGGAGGGTCGCAGGGGTTCATAATAATATAAAGCTCCTCCTGGATGAATGTCTAGAAACCGGGTGAGATCGGATTTGTTGTATGACTCCCCCCTCCACCCCCTCCCACAAGCCGTGTGTTACAATATGAACATGATGTAAGCATTATCCGTATAAAACACAAAATAAAATTCACCATCTTCCGTATTCTACAAAAGTCTCTTCCCAGTGAAATAATTTAGGCAATAAATATTGCTTACTCTTCCGAGCTGTATAAAACCTCTATAAAAAATAGAAATAACATTCTAACAGGCTTTTTTTTTCCTCTCCGTCTGTCACCTTTTCACATTTAATTTTTTTTTCGATAAAAGTTTACTCTAGGAGCCTGGAAGCCTCAATACTTTTTTTTCACATTATACCAAATCAAAACTTTGAAGAAAAACAAAAAAAACACATTTCTCTGCGGGTACAGAGTTCAAGTTTTAGCAGTTCATCTTCACCATGTAGATCACGGTACATGCATGTAGGTATGTACTGGATTGTACATACACACACAAGCACACGAAATACTTATCTACTCGATTGCGCAACACTGGATGCCAGCTTGCAAAGGTTAGAGAAACCTGACCCCCATCGCCTCTCGGCTCTGCTTGCCACATGAGAGGTGGACAATATTGCAGGCAAATGTTTTTATTCTTAAAAGGACCACTTGTTTTTCCCCATTATGTATATAATTGTCCAGGTGAACCTATGTGTAAAAAAAAAAAAGGACTTAGGAGGAGGACTGCTGTAACATTACCATATGATCCAAAGAAGGCTGTAATGGTCAGTCATGGCAGTGTGTCTGTGAATGAGATGGAAGGGCACCTTCCCAACGTTACAAAGGCTCGCCATAGCCATAGCATGGCTCCCAGAGGAAGATGTGCCCCAGGCAACGAGCGGTTAGCTAGGGGGTCATGGCTCTCTAAGGCTGGCCCAGTGCCTGATAACCAGTAGTGCTTACTATCCCATTCCAAGGGTCCTGGCGTTGGGACTTGTCACACATTGTACAAACACAGCAAAATCCAAATAAGAAAAATCACTGATATGGCACCTAAACTCCAAAATAAAACACTTGGAACAAGTAGTACAAGCTGTTCTTCCATACGAAGCAAAAAATATATATATATATATATCACAACAAAAAAGTTGTACCCAGAGTCTTTAGGAGGGGAAGAGGCTTCTGGCTTTTAACACATGGAGATGCTTCGGGGCTGATGAGACAGCACAGTCTGCGGGTGATCACTAATTGTGCTCCTCTGGCCATAATTCCTGGCTTTGGACCTTCCTTCCCACACTTACCAGAACATCCTTCTCGCTCACTTCCCAGGGCAGTATGTATCAGTACGGTTTGCTGTCGTTCTTCGAGCGTTTCAGTTGAACTTTCAGGCGTTTCATTCCAATCTGAAAGCCGTTCATAGACTGGATTGCCGCCTGGGCCGAGACGGGATTGTCGTAACTCACAAAACCTGAAAGCAACAATGGCAACATGAAGTTACGCTGTACCAGGGTCACGGTGGGGTATCCCTCGACTTTCAGCCTCCCGGCTGCCTCGCTTACCAAAACATTTGCTGAGGTTCGTCTGTTTATCGATGAAAACTTTGGCGGACACGATATTTCCAAACGGCATGAACATCTGCAAGAGATCCTGGTCTCCAAACTCCTGCGGCAGGTGGTATATGAAAAGGTTTGCCCCCTCTGGCCCTAAGTAAAAAAAATGAATAAATCAAGAGTCAGTTACTTTTTCTGTCAAGGGATCCATGTATAAAGTGGATAATAGAGGCAAAAGGTGATTATTGTTGACCTTTTTTGCATGTGCCTACCCAGAATCCCTTGTGGCAGCACCATGACATTTCTGAGGGAAAAACAAGCCTTCTGGCTTGTCTGGTGTCTGTAGATGAGGGTTTAATAATACTTCTACTACCCCCTTAATTTTAAGTGGAAGGGGTTTCCATCACCTTTACCCACCATAACTTATGCGGCTCTGTAAATAAAACATCTAGGACTATATACAGAGTATAAGCACAGTTCTTTTTAACTCTATAGATAAAGCCGCGCTTTGGGTGGGATTTATACGCCTTTTCCATAGCGAGTGATGCGCTGTTTGCCATAAGATCTTGAAGCAAGCGCTGTTGAAAGGATCCTTCGCCATTTACCTTCTTTCTGACTCCCCGCGGCCCCCAAGCCTTGCTGGGACAGGAGACTCTGGTTGTAAAGCGAGGGCAGCGCGGCTGCAGCGTACTGCTGGATCCCAGAGTACGCTTGGCTAAGGGCCTCCATCGTACTGCCGGTGCCGTTGGACAGGCCACTGCTTCCAAGGCCTCCGTTTAGAGCAGCCATTCCTGTACAGAAGGAAAAGAGAGTAAAGACACTTAGTGATGGTTAAAGACGACACCAAAAGATTCTTTCACGAGACAAATCATGCCCATTTCTGACCCAGGCAGCCAGACTTCTTTAAAAGGTTTAGATGTTGCTGGTGCATCGTAAGCTCAGCTTATTCAAATCCTACATGCAGCCTATAGAAGACAAGCCGCTTTTCCACCTAACCTAGTAAGTTTTTATAATTACACACAATATCGCAGAAAAGATTTTGAAAGCATTTTTTTTTTTTTTTTTTTAAGTTATATAAAGTTCTGGCAAGGTGGAATTCTCCATCTATTAGTTTAATGCCCCCCAAGTCAGTATTTCCACCCCATGGTATGGAAAGCAGGTGATAAATGCACCAAGACACCAACGTTACCTGCGAGAGAACTAACATTGAGCCCGGCAGTCGCTCCCGCCAACGTCTGCAACGCACCTAGAGAGGTCATGGGATTGACGGATGAGCTATTATTTGAACTGGGGGATGAACCTGAAGACAAAATATTACATTTTTTTTTAAATTAATCAAAATTAACGCACTAAAGCAATCGCCCATTACTCTTTATACGCCTATGTAAAGGGCATACATTATATTTCACACTTCTCTTACCTGGCTGGTGAATCAAAGTGTACCTTTTTTCACAATACAGTCCTGAGAAGTTCATTTGGGTCATCGCTGCTACATTTTTCTTCTATGGTAGACTATCAGCACCACTGACAAGGGACAGAGGCTCATATTTCCCATGTGCGACGCACCGCTCCAACCGACTGCCGCACGCAGCAAACATGAGCGCCGTTCCCATCTATGCTATCAGCAAAGATCTCGCTTTGTATTCCTCGAGGACTGAGATTCACCAGTAAGGCAGAAGTAGTGAGCTTTAATGTGTCTGTCTATATAGCCATTTACGTTGGTTCCCTTTAATTGTTACACATTTGGGTCAAATACTTTACATGACCTGTCACATCCAAATTAAGAATGCAAAACGGCTCTAGAGAAAGGCACCGCTTGCATTGCTGACCAGAGATCATCTGATATCACCATGATGGTTTTGGTTTACTAGTACAGTTAAACGCCACCCGGTGCGCTCTCCTGTCTTTACCCCTGAACTGCTCAAGCTTGTCCTGTAAAGGGAAGAGACACTCGGCACAAAACATACGCATCTCACCAGAACTGGCCAGGACGCTGAGGGGGCTGCTGGAGGCAGTGAGTGCCGAGCCCGGGCTGGGGGTGTTCTGTGCGGCGCTGGCGGCAGCTGCCAAAGCTGCCAGGTTCTGCAGCTGCATGGCATTGAGTCCTGAAACATGCAAACCGGGCATGAGAACCCCACACGTGCAACAGGGAGCAAACCATATGCGAAAAGCTCACACAATACAAGGAGAAAGATAAAGAAAATAAAAGCAAAATGCACACACCTGATGTTCTTCCCGTGGAGTACTCACCTCCCATGGGGTGCAGGCCACTTAGGGAGTTGAGGTTTCCGGAGGAGGCTGTCTGCTGGAGGAGCTGCAAATAAAGCTAGAAATTACACCAAAAACAAAACAAGAAGGAGAGTGAGGCCTCGCTCCGCTCTGGGGAAGAAGTAACGTCACACACCACAGAAACCCACAGGGTGCACAAGAACGCGAGGAGTTGGGGGGACTGGGACGCAACAAGGTGGATTAGGACAAGGAAAAAAAACCACCACAGAAAATAAGATGTTATCGCACTGCAAATGCAGATTTGGGGATTATTAGTCGGAGGCGGCAGAAACACAGCTTTTTTCAGCACCTGTTTGTGAGCTGAACACATAGAACGTTATATATGCCCTTCAATGGACCCCAGATCCATTTTCACTTAATTTAATGTAAAACTAGTTAACTTTTACTCTATCCAAATGCAGGACTTATCACTGTACAGACCAAAAAAAACCGGTTATAAATTTCCAGTAGCTCTGACACTTGGCCAATACTAATGAGCCCCCTTGTTATTAGATAAAATGATTGCCTCCTAAACCCTACTATAAGAATAACTGCCACTTTCTATATATTCAGCTCAACAAGAGAAGTAGGCAGCGCCGACCCTGCAATGCAACTCAGATTCAATCTAAAGCAGGCAAAAGTGAGGGGAACCGAAGCTGCGGGTCTACTCACTGCTAAGTACTGGGGGGCCAAGCTGTTGAGCCCTGCGAGGTTTCCCCAAACCGACGCTGCGTTGATTTGCTGCATCTGCTGCTGTAGTTGCTGCGTCATTCGTTTCTGTTCTTTGTCTTTCTGGGTGTCTGCGAACTTGACTACAATCGGAGAGGAACATCCCTGAGAACACGTCAAAAAAATGTCAAACATGGCAACGTAAAATAAACGTTTTGACTCCCAGGCACCAGGAAAACCCAAACCCTCCAGCATCACAACTCTAACGAGGCGGACCGGCCTCAAACAACCCTTACTGCGCATGGTGTTAAGTTACAAGGCAAGACACGCGTCGCCTGGGCTTTTGCTTAAAGGTGGACACATTCCTATCTTCAAGAATAAATAGTCAGGAACAGGAAGCGTGAAGATGTTTGTTAAAACTATGGAAACTCACACCAAAAACATCTTAAATAAAATGGCATGACAGCTAGGCACGAAGACAACGTTGGCAATCATGTGTAGTGCGATTACTGGACTTACCTCCATAGTTTGTGCTTGGTGCATGGCCTTGATTGCACCTTGTGCCATGGATCTAGTTGTAAATGTGATAAACGCACAACCTGCGAAGGGTTAACAGAGAAATTCAGACATGGCTATTTAACGTAATATTTTCCACAATTTAAATCCAACAACAGGCCTCGGTTTTAAGGTGAACGCTTACCCCTGCTTAAGCCATCAGGTCCTCGCAGGATTCGGCACTCTTCTATCTGGCCGAACTGAGAGAACATGACGCGGATATCGTTCTCGTTGCACTTTTTGGAAACCATCCCGATAAACAGCTTTCTGTCTTCCACGGCTAAGATAAGATAACAAGGAGATTCTCTGTCAGGGAGAGTGACTGTTCACATGTTATTTGGGCTGTTTGCTTTTATTATATTATAAAAATCAATACAAATTACACAAAAAAGGCTGACATTTTTATGGAAATAAAGTAAAACAGGGTGGACATCCTCCATTCTTGCCGATTATGGGTTGCGGGGGCAGAGGTCAGGAAAAGCGAGAACATTTTATTTTGGATCATAGAGGAAGTATAGATACCGGTGCTCTGGAAGTAACCCAGACATGACACCCAACGCTTGTGCACACATACCGTTATTCTTTTCACTGTCGGCTGGCTTCATTTGAATTGGATGATGCATCTAGGCATGCAAAAGAAAGAATCGTTCCGGGTTAGAGAGATTTTAATGGACAGATATATGCTTAATGTGCTTGTAACACACAGCGAATGGGAAAAGATCAAACAAAAAAAGGCTTCTTACCCCAGGGAGGATTTTCATGTTGTGCAACGCGTTCTGTGCTTCTAACGCAGCTTTCCGTGTGTAGAAAGTAATAAAACAGCATCCTTACAGATAAAATAAAAAAAGGCGGTTACATTTCGATCTATGGATTTACTTTGCCATGTTTTAACCTAAAAGCGATACAAACACGCCATAGGCTGCAGAATAACAGCTCCATATATCCTAGAGTTTCCAGAACACGCTACGTCACGGAAGGCTCCGTGCCCCTCAGTCGGGGGTACAGGTCGTCCAGTCACACGCTACATTCTGGAACCTTTCTGGACACGAGGAGGCACTCGGTGCGCTGAAGTTATTAGAATACAGGGGGTCCGCACCCTAAATACCGGAGGACGCAGGGGGGGGGATGGGCTCACCTTTGCTCTGAGGAGGATTCTGACTTCTGTCGCGCAGGACGTTTATTTCGTAGACGGCTCCGTATTGCTCAAAAAGTTCTCTCAGCTCTTTCTCTGACCAGCTGCGAGGGACCTGTCCCACAAACATTTTGATGGAGTCAGGATCCGGATGGTCTGGGTGGTCCATGGTTCCATTCATCTTCTTTGATCTACGGCAGGAAAAAAAAAAAAAGGCAGGAGTTCAGCAGCAATTAGGAATCGCTAGCGTTACGGGGGTGTCAAACATAAAAACACTCAATAAGTGCACAAAAAATGTCAAGTTAATTGAGGGAGACAGCACTGATCACTAACAGTGAATCACGCAGGCACCGCACACAAAACGTTAACGTAATCTGTACAGGGATGGATTCGGACACATACGGAAAAGTCCAAACGCCCCCCGAGAATCCCCCAAAACTCTTGGCACGAGTAGCAAAGAAAAGATTCCGTAAAGTCAGCCACACTTCAGACAGAGACAACTCCCCAAAATCCAAGACATTAGACAGCTCAGGAACACTTACACGGGACTGGAGTTCAGTGAGCAATGATCCACCATCATCTCGGGCAGGAAATCAAGTTTAAATGACGCCATGGTCTTTTTCTAATTAGCCCCCCTGGAATAAACACAAGCAGACAGAGCTCAACTCCGCCCGGGCCGGCCACGAGAACAGATCGAGACGCTACACGGACCGGGACGAGAGAGACATAGCGGACCGTGCGGATGACACACACAGAGAGAGAGGGAGACACGGAGAGAGAGAGAGAGAAGGAGAGAGAGACGACAAGCGGAGCCCTCAATGAACTCAGCACTGGACAAGACAGACGGAGCGGACTGGGAGAGGCACGGAGGGCGCGACAAAGTTGGTGTCCGATTTGAAAGGGACGTTACCATGTGAAGAGCGGCTCAGTCCCGGGCACAATGAAAATGCTGACGCAGGGGGTCTGTTTTGTGTATTTTTCCCTGGCGAAGCAGTACTGAGTGCAGCATCAGATAAACAGAACGTCAGATCGATAGAGATAGGGGAAAGCGACAGAGCGGAATGGAGTAAGACACCGGCTTGCGGGGTCCCGGGTGTTGGAAGTCCCACGCCAATAACCCAAAAGCGCTGCCCATCGCTTAGCTTTTCAATAAAGGGAAAATCCGCCACCAGGCCGATGCCACCCAGTTTAACCGCATACTTCCCAAACTCAATGCATCTACTAAATAAGAGCAATATACGAAAGAAGAGAAAGCCCTGACACGCTCTTCACCGATCACACGGTGGTAGATTCTGCAGCTTTATCTCTGGGGCCAAAAGCCTTCAAGACGCCAGTGGTCTGTCGCTCAGCGTAATCTTTACATCTGTAAATCTATAACGTCCTAAAAGCTAAGGTGACGCGATGCGAAACATATGATCTCACGTAAACACATCACAAACAATCCCTCGAGGAACCCGGCAATACCCGATCTCCATACTCAATACAGCGATAGATTAAAACAGCCTCTCGTTTGGCTAAATCCAAAGACTGTAGTCTGACGGTACCTCGTGACCCTCACCCACAAATCACCCCACACACACACACACACACCAAATTTAAAGGGCAGTCATGCCAGGTTTTCTCTTGCAGTTTCTTTAACTACATTTGCCGTACTGATCCCGGTCACCATGAGGTCTAAACACGTCCAACGAGATACCGCCTGTTACGTCTCCCTTTAATGAGGGAGATTACTTTAATAACCGTGCGCTATCCTTCTCACTTGCAAAACCTCACAGGGCTGATAGATTATAGGATTTAGGGCTCTCCTGATCCACGCGGACATCCCCGACTGATAAGGACTGCACAGAGATACATAATCACTCGTGTTCATCGCGCACACGCACACATGGACTGTATAGATCCTCATGGGACAGACAACCGATAGACGGGAGCTCCATGACCCAAGTCCCGTCACCCTACTCAAGTGTTTATCGCACTATAAAATGTTTTTTAATGTTCTTTTAGCCAAAGTTCTTCCCAATAGGTGCCTCTAGCCAACGAGCGATCAACCTGAAACGCTAAGATTGGCGCCAATGAATCAGCCGAGTGTCAGAAAACCGCAGACCATACTTTCCTGGAAGCTCGGATTGGAAAGCGCGCGAATCAGCAGCCGCGGTGCGAAAACTAACACTTTTAATGGCAAGAAATGTTGCACAGAAACTGGAACTTTCACTGTGAATTTCAAGAGACAATTAGAATATTCCTGGTCGTTTCTAAAGCCCCGGGCCTAAAAATAGACAAAAAAACCTGGCACGGGGAACGGCTGTACGGAAGGGCTCTATGAACGTCAGTCCACAGCAATGATAACCCACAAAACCCTGCCTGGAGTTCCAATTATTTTTTTTAGCCGCATCCTAAAATTTGGTTAAAGTGTGTAAGGTTTTAGCCCGGAGAATCCTGTCGGTAAGACCGGGCTTGACAAATCTGCTTTGAATATATGAGGCAGCTAAAAAAAGAGTTAGAAGCTTCGTTGCAGATCTTAAGTTTACAGATAAAGAAGACTAGAAGCAGACGTCGTGGGCATTTTACTCATGCAGAGAGAATATATTCTGGGGTGACGGGTACAGATGAATAAGACATACAAACGCTGTATTTGCAGGTATAGAATAAACACGCGGAAACATGGCGCAGAGAAACGGAAGAACACAAAGCCAGCCTTGCAGGTTTAGATCAACTGAAAAATCAAAAGCAAACTCACAATTGAAGATATAGATTGAATTGAAGATAAAGAATGCATGGAAACCTTATATTACAGACATGGGTCACACACACTATAGGACTTGCCCCGGCACCCGGGCTGCACACAGACACGCAGGACTTGCCCCGGCACCCGGGCGGCACACAGACACGCAGGACTTGCCCCGGCACCCAGGCTGCACACAGACACGCAGGACTTGCCCCGGCACCCAGGCTGCACACAGACACGCAGGACTTGCCCCGGCACCCAGGCTGCACACAGACACGCAGGACTTGCCCCAGCACCCGGGCGGCACACAGACACGCAGGACCTTCCCCGGCACCCGGGCTGCACACAGACACGCAGGACTTGTCCCGGCACCCAGGCTGCGCACAGACACGCAGGACTTGCCCCGGCACCCAGGCTGCACACAGACACGCAGGACTTGCCCCGGCACCCAGGCTGCACACAGACACGCAGGACTTGCCCCGGCACCCAGGCTGCACACAGACACGCAGGACTTGCCCCGGCACCCAGGCTGCACACAGACACGCAGGACTTGCCCGGATTGCATCTACAGGACTTACCCCGGCACCCAGGCTGCACCCGCAGCGGTCTCCTCTCAGTCAGGACTCCTCTCAGACTGGCTCACGCTCACCCTTTATTCATTCTATACCCTTTAGGCCCAAAACAGTAACGGTTATGGATAGACTATAAGAATTCACACATATCCTCTACCCTTAAAAGTGTGTGCCTGTAAACACATGCCTGCCCTCGACACGTAACATGTCGGCTTATACCTTCCATCCACACACTCGCTTGCTCTTAGACAAACTCTCGCCCCTTTCTCAGTTTGTCTCCATCTTATTATATCTCCCTTCTCTTTTTCATTATCTCTTGATCTCTCCTCCGCTCTCTCTTCCATTTCCCGTTATTTCTGTCTCTCTCCCCATCTCTCTATCCACTACCTACCTCGCCGAGCCCTGCAGCAAGAGCATCGTGTCTTTGCCTCGGTGAGTTCTCACTCACACCGTAAGCATACCTGTAAATTCTAAGTCTCTTATTCTACCTCGCTGTGATCATATCTAAGACTGCCAGTTGGTGCTTCTGCTACCAGTATGTCAAGGTTTCTATGAGGACCAGCATTGGAGTCACTACATAGAATCTTCATGGATATTACAGGGTTAATATTTCAAGAGTCCCAGGGTCAGCTCTTTTATGACCAAAAGGGCAACCTCAACTTACAGCAACAGTGACAGCTCGGGAAGCACCTTGCGTGTTCCTCAGCGCCATGCGTGTTCTTCAGCCTCACCGCTGGCCGATCCCACGTGGTTATGTGACTGACCCACGGGCCGACCGTCACCGGATATTTCATTTTATTTATAATAAACGACAAGTACACACGTGCTAAAGGGTTGGTGACAACGTCAAACTCTGCGTCAGCTGTAGGTCAGGCTACAAGCGGCTTAACCAAAGATAGCATCGCAGGTCAGAAGCACGGAGAACGCGTTCGGCCACAAATAAAAAAAAAAAAAAAAAAAAAAAGTGACAGCCCTGTTTGGATTTGGTTTAAATAACCTTTATATTTGTAAATTGAAACAAGGAAAATAGATCAGCAAAACATTTGTGTGTTTGTGTTTTACTGCATGGGCCGCGGGTTATATATTTATTAGTTTGTATTCATACCGAAACAAGTTAAAATATCACGAAGCGGAAATGGGTGACTAGCGACCGGGTGATTATCAGCATACAGGCCACGAGCGGACAGGGAGGGCGCGATAACAGCTTTTAACCGTCTCCCACCTCTGGCTGTTCTACCGGCTGTCCGCACCACCCCAGCAGCGTGATCTCCTCATTGGCTGTATCCACAAAGCCTCTGAACCATCTTAAGAAAAGCCCCGAAGATATTAAAAGGTACTCAACCCCCATTTACAGCTCCAATCTGGTTTATTTCATATTGTCTTATTCTGCACATTTTCCTGTATATGAACCAAATACGTATTTTGGGGACATTGTTTCTCTTTGGCCAAATGTTGTTGTTGTTGTTGTTGTTTACCCTCCCTCCTGATCCCGTCGGCCCCCCTACAGCCATAACGCCTCCCCTTTCTGCCTGCTAAAGCCACTAAACCCCTCCCCCCTTCCAGCCTCCTACAGCTATAACCTCTCCCCTTTCTGCCCGCTAAAGCCACTAAAGCCCTCCTACAGCCATAATCCCTCCCCTTTCTGCCTGCTAAAGCCACTAAACCCCTCCCAGGCTCCTACAGCCATAACCCCTCCCCTTTCTGTCTGCTAAAGCCACTTAACCACTCCCCTACAAGCCTCCTACAGCAATAACCCGTCTTTCTGCCTGCTAAAGACACTAAACCCCTCCCCTTCCATCCATAACTCCTCCCCTTTAACATCTCTTTCCCCTCTTGCAGCTTTCCTGAAACACCACCAGCCCTAACCCACCGCCTACTGCCTCTTCCCACCCCTCTTACTGTTTCAATTACCCAACATATTCCTTTAGATTCTAAAATCTCGAGCGGGACCCTCGAAAGCCCACCATTCCTGCCAGGAGCGTACAAATACCATAAGGCTAAGTGGCAGCTCATGGCAGATTCCTCATGCGAACGCTCAGGGGTTGGGGGCTTTCGGGCTCTTCTGTGAACACGGCTAGCAATAAAGATAGAGCTGGCTGAACATAACGTGTATAAACACGCAGACATACTGTAGGTATAGGTGTTATATATATATATATATATATATATACACACACATCTCAAATTATATCACACACATCTTATTAACCAGTACCCGTATAGCCTTGGATTTGATTATCTTAAATTACGAAAAACACCCAAAACAAGTCTTTCCAACACATCTTAAAACAGTATAAAAAAAAAAATAGTAGGCAAAAAAAATAACCAATAACTTTAAAATCGGTAACACAAATATGATCTATAAGTTAAATGGCATTAAACATTTTAAATTATATTTCGGAAAGCCACTCTGTAAAATGTTACAAACATCGTTATCGTCCCAAGAATATCTCTGGAACAGTAACTATCGGAAAATGCGTAATAAATAAATATTAAACAGTTACAAATAAATGTAAACCATGTGAAAGTACTGTAATAATGAAAAACGTTTGGAAAGATTTCTCACTGCTGGTTTAAATTACTATTTTTTTTTTGGTAAATATAAACCATTAAGTGGTAATAAGGGCACTTATAAAACGTAAAGCCCGAGGGTACGAGGCAGCCTTCTGCACGCCGTCACCTCCCAGATCATTACGGAGCCTTAGAAACTCTCGCCGTCGGGACGCCTGCTCCCGGCAGTTAAATTAGGAAAGCGAAGGAGCGGTGGTTTACCGCAGCACACGAGTGTCAATGAGACAGGACGATATAATGACCTCGCGCTTTATTAAAGTGCCCTTTTTTTATTATTATACAGCTTTTGCGGCAGTTGCACTTGCTTTGTTCTAAACCCAATTGAATTGCAGTGATATGGGGCCCGTGTCTGACGGATGACAACCTCCGGGACTGATTGAGATTTATGGGGACAGCTAACTGCCATAAAGCAATTAGCAAGTGTGGGGACCGGGCCGGAAACGGCATCCGAGTATCTCAGGACCAGCAAAACAGAAAACAGGCGGTCTAATGAAAAGCTGTACGATGCCGTGCCGCATTTATTAAAATTATATTTTATTTATATAGCATCAACATATTCCGCAGCGCTTCTTACAGTCCGTATATATTCAAAGGGTCCGACAAAACTAGAACTGACAGACTAAGACCAACCGACGCATTCAGGAAAGAGGGCTCGGCTCACAAGCTTACAATCTACGGATTATTCGAAAATCAGGATGCATATTTAGTTGATATGAGGGGTTTATAGGCACGGTCAGGGCGGATTAAAATCTACACCACAGGGCTTGTGACACGGAACGAGCGTGCAGATCCAGAAGCCGCGTGAACGCAGGCAGCTCGTACGATCTGCGTGGAAACAGCCTGCAGCTCCAGGCTAGAGGCGCAGCGGTATTTTGGAAGGAAACACGGGTTTTCTTCTCTCCTCCCACACGCAACGTTACTAGAACAACAAAACAGGACCTGACAAATCCCAGGAGCCACGAATCCCAAACATACCGCTTCTGGCACCTCGGCTATTTAAAAAAAAAAAAAAAATTTAAAGCATCAGCTGAACTGGAGGTCTGTAAATATCTACTTGGCCCAAGAATAATGCAATCGTTTGTTAAATGTGACAAAATAGGTGAAGAAACGCATGTCTTCTGCCACGCAAATCACAGAAATAGTTACAACAGTCTGCGGGAGATGCCGAAAATCCAAATTTACACGCAGCGTTAAGGGAAAGATTTTAGAATAATTCCTTAACGTTCAAGAGATTTGATTGAAAGCGATTCCCGGGAGACGCTTTTCTCTGTGAATAGAGAGGCTGCCAGGAACTTCTCTGCCGGAGATACGTTTCCAACCGTCGTGGGAGACTCAGGTGTTAGAGAAAGCCTACTCAGCAGCCTGCTATTTATCCTGGACAACCAGATGCCTTCCCCGAAAGGACAGAACAATCGATAACTTGTTCTTGATTTTGTCTTAGGCTGATAACCCGCAAATAAGAGCAACAGGCCAGCATTCTCCTTGCAGACCCACAGAGAGAAGAAGGAATCCTGAAAGCCGTAGATGAACACTCTAGATACTTGTGCTGAATTTTTAGCAATCATATCTATCTGTGTAGCGACAACTTTGAAGCCCAGCGACGTACAGTCAGAATACGGCACACAGGTTATTTTCCTAAGTAACAGATAAAGGGTATAGTCCTCTTCATTTACACAGGCAATCGCTTTTATAAGACGGGGTTAGAAATCGGTCCCCGTCGTGCCTTTTGAAAATCGCACAGAACAAAACTCATAGAGGACGTCCAAGGCACAACTAGCTTGGGTGGACCCATGAAGACCCAGCCAACTAAAGAGCAAGGTCCCTCGGCCCCCAATACATTCAACAGCAAGTTACCACGGACAGGTTAACTTCGTCGCAGGAAGGTCCTCCTCAACTTTCTCCAGCTAGGCCGTCAATGGGGGGCTCCGAGTGATTTAGTGGCTGAGCTCTTACACACTTTGGCATCACATTTATATACTGTTATATGTAACCTTGCACGGTTGCATTATCACATAGAGGGTTCCATAGGGGACTCCCCAGAAACGCAGTGCAAACGTTCCCAATGCATTGCGGAGGTTCACCCCATCTGGTTATTACCCAGTCATAACATTTTATGGATAACTTTGGCAAACGGACAACCAAGCCAAACTTAAACAAACTTGCAAATCATTTTCCAAAACAGATCTGACAGACGGGAGAAGGAACGGTATCAAAGATAACTTACATCAGCTTTCTCTGGTATTATGAAGGCAGTAATCAGACCAGGAGGTCCAGTGACCCCAACGTGCAGCCGCGTCTACGATGGAAAGAAACAGGTAGATTAAAATCTAACATGCCGGGCGTTGGGTCTCCGTATATAATTCCAGGCTTACGGGTTTAGTCACCAAGCTAACAAACTGCTCCAAAACAAGCAGAAACCGCAGTTACTAAACCCGGGATTAACGAAACCCAACTACTATTCCACAGCGAGAACAATAAATATGAAATTCAACAGCGGCCGTTACTTTCCTATCAAATAAGAAATTGGTTATAAGGACACGATTAGTTATAGATTGTCGATCCCATGATTCTGTTTCGGAATCAAGAAGGGATTTTTCCTCCTTTTTGATAGATAGTTGGAAATTTTTTTATTTTTTTTTTACATTTTTTCTTTTAGATCTACAGCGAGGTCAACATAGAGCATAAGCCAGGCATCAATACAGATTCCCCATCCCTAAACTGCACAGAGCAGGCAGGAGCCCGTGGCCCTGTGTGCAAGGAACATGGAGGGGCCCCTAAAGCCTAAGTGCCTGTTATATAAAGAATGCAGCAAGTACAGCAGGCAGATTCCCCGAGTATACCGTCTGCAACACGAGCCCGAGACCTTGACCCAGGGACGGGGTGAGAGCAGACTGGGAACAGACAGCCTTCTACGGATCAATAGGCAGTTAGGAGGCCGCAGCGTCTGTTTTATTGCACGGATCTCACATGGTGAGGGATTAACAGCTGTTTACCAGACACGCAGCCCGAGAAGCCAGGTACGGGCAGCGACGGGAGGGGGTAAGTTTGGCTCCGGCCTGAGGGCTAAAGCAAATACCTCCAGGGCACAGGGAGTGTCCAGACCCCCAGGGTTCCCGGGGAAACAGTGTCCACCGGCGGGGTAGCTATACCAACAGAGCGGGGAGCGTTAGCACAACCTCCCGAGGAAACAAGCGGCCACTGGGAGGACACGTGATGTTACCAGGCCCGTTACTCATGTAACTGAGGATTCGGAACCGAACACCGGAGCTGCGTCTGCCCCACGCTGATAGTAACCCCTTCCCTGGAGCAGAGGGGTGGGGCGGTGTGTTCAGGGTTCCCGTTACCCGCCGCCTCATCTCATGACTACAGCTCGAGGGGGAGCCTGGTTCGAGATTCGCGGCCTAGCGACCCCACCTCGGTGTGTATGCCCGCAGATATCCCCCCTGCACTGGAAGAACTGCCCTTAGTTACCTATCGCCTCACCGTAGCCGGGTCACGCTCCACTCTCCGTCTCCCTGCGCGCAAATGATCCAAAATGGCGGCACTTCCGGGCAGATCCACCAGGCGGCCGCGAGAAGGGGGGGGAGTAACACGGGGAGGGAGGTAATGCGAAGCGACCAATAATGGCCCTGACCCCCGGGTCGCGGGGTGAGTCCTGCCCTGACAGCCGGCAACGCCGTGTTTGCAAACAGAGCCGGCTATGGTGACCAAAATCAGTTCTGAAATGGTGCACGGGACCCGGCCCAAGGTGTGCGGCACCTCCCGTAACCTGAGGGCTCGGTTATTTCAGCCACACCCACTGCTGACAGGTGTATAAAACCAAGCTCAGCCGTCTGCAGGGCAAACACTGACCATAAGATGCCCAGCACCGGATGGTCAGCAGGGTGTAGTATAGCATTGCCACAGGATGCCACCTTTCCACCGGTACTGCGGCGCGCGGGTCCACACAACGTTTATGGGACGGGAATGTCGGGTTCTAGACTATCTCTGCTTCTAATACTCACCACCGACCTCCAAACCCCTTCCTGAAGCAACATCTCTGGACTTATTCATGGGGCTCCTGGTTAAACATGTTTCCCCTTCTGACTTCATACCAGGTGCTAAACAAGGTCTCTGCAGAAATGGTTTGTTGAGGTGGGTGTTGGAGAACCCCCGATGAACAAGTTTTGGATGAGGTGGAGCACCGACTGCGAGCCTAGTCTAACTGCTCAACATCAGTGCCCAAGGCCTCTATCGCCCTTGCGGCTGAACGTATATCTCTTCACCAATGTCCCACCATCTGGAAGAAGACTGTTGAGACGGCCATCGGTTATATACGATAACATAATAAAGCTAAAAGATCTGTGTCAAAACACGTCATTTTACAGACACACCAAACAACGATAGTTTCCTATGGGACTGGGGATGGGTACATTTTTAAATGAGATACTCTACTAGACCTTTCCCAAGGGCAGTAGTTGGAATAAATCATTTTCCGTTTACGGATCAAAATACGTTCCAAGTGTCAGTCTTTGGGATGAGGCTCACATTCACGGTATACGTGGAGTCTTATGTCAGCTCATATACAAAATAAACGTATCATTAGTTTTGTAGTAGTGTTTATTGAGCAGGACAGTACCGATTTTGCGGCTGTATCCCGCTGTTCCACTTTTCGGGGCAGAGCTCGGAGGGATTCTGGAAGCCAATCCTGATTTCATGCTGTGGTGTCTGGGACATGAGAGAATGTATACTGCGTAGAATTGTTTGAGTGACACTCTGCACTCCAAGATACGACCTCGAGTGTCCCGATTTGCCCGGGGGGTAGAAATTGGGAGCTATGGTGTAACACATCCCACGAGTCACCGGACTACTAATTGTCATTCACTTCAATAATCTTCTCTGAGGTTATTAAACAGAGGCATAAGCAACCAGGAGCTGTATACGGTACCTGAATGGGTTATTTCCAAATAAAACTGTAAGCAGAATCATTTTGTGAGAAAATTATATTTAAATGGACCAAAAACATAATGTGAAAATGTATATTTGAAGATTTTATTAGTTGAGACAGTCTCAGTTTGTTTGTTTTTTTCCATAGAAACATATAATTTGACGGCAGATCAGACCAATTCTGTCCATGTATTCTGGTCAATTTTACTCCGGTAGAGACTCAAACCTTAATCAGTCCTTGGTCTCGTCTTAGATTCAGGAGCCGCGTTATTGGTTTGGTAGCTCTGAACCCATCTCACGCACTCTCTCTCTTCACAGTAGTTCTGGCATTAACGGGGTTTTAAACACAAGAGACATTCCTGAGCGGTCCCTTTTTCATGATGTCTCTCTTAGAGACACCCCACATGCACCGCTTCCATTAACCAAACAGGTGAGTGTTGGAGCGATAGTAATAGGCTATACCCTTTGATCACAAAAAAAGAACTTTAAGGTATAAATGGGTAGCTTTGGTACAAGAAAACTTCTATTTACGGCCAATGCTTTGTGAAGGATCCGTCGTGGTGATTCATCCACCACTGTATCGCATACAAAACCATTGGCATTTCCAACCCAAAATGACTATAAGTGGCCCATAAGCATCCCAAAGAATGTCTATGTACATTAAACATACTATTTAATCTTCCTTTAAAATTATGTCGTTATGGATGAACGAGTTGAACTTGTCAAAGAATTGGTTACATTTTGTCAAAACTGGTCATATAGAGCTACAAAATCAAATAAATCAATAAATAAATGCAGAATAATCAGTCCAATAAATGGCTCATAAGGAAATTGTTACATTTAGTTTGAAAACAGTTCTTGTTGACCTGACATACCATGTAGGTCCCCAGCATTATACATCTGGTAATGTTCAAAGGTTTGGGGTCACTGAACTGCTTTCATGGAAAACAAACTGGCTGTAACATAATTGCAAAATTGATGATCAATTAGCCTTTTAAACTTAAACTTGGATGAGGGAACACAACGTGCCATTGGAACCCAGGAGTGATGGGAGTGATAAAGGGCCATTGGAACACAGGAGTGATGGGAGTGATAAAGGGCCACTGGAACACAGGAGTGATGGGAGTGATAAAGGGCCATTGGAACCCAGGAGTGATGGGAGTGATAAAGGGCCATTGGAACACAGGAGTGATGGGCGTGATAAAGGGCCATTGGAACACAGGAGTGATAAATGGCCATTGGAACACAGGAGTGATGGGAGTGATAAAGGGCCATTGGAACACAGGAGTGATGGGAGTGATAAAGGGCCATTGGAACACAGGAGTGATGGGAGTGATAAAGGGCCATTGGAACACAGGAGTGATGGGAGTGATAAAGGGCCATTGGAACACAGGAGTGATGGGAGTGATAAAGGGCCATTGGAACACAGGAGTGATGGGAGTGATAAAGGACCTCTGTACGCCAATTAAGATATTTTATTAAAAATCAGCCGTTTCCAGCTACAATAATCATTTACAACATTAACACCGTCGGCGCTGGATTTCTGATTTCCATTTTTATTTTAATGGGCAATATTTGCTTTCCACAGTCCTAAATACACCACTTGGCCAAATTAGCTTTTCTTTCAAACACAAGGACATTTCTGAGCGACCCCATACTTTTGAGCGATAGTGTATGCTAAAAACAATGTACCAACAAACAAAATTCTAGATCAAGTTTGAAAAAAAACGGGAATTGATTTTATATTTCTTGATTTTTTTTTTAAACGAGTATAAGAAGTGCGAGTAAAATAAATAAAGTAAAATAAATGTAAAGACCGTGGAGTTCTGTTGTGCATTGTTTGTTGGAGCCGGAAGGGTGTCTTGGTTTGCTTGGCAAGTAATTCTTTGCATCCTGTCTCATGTAAAAGAGAATCACGGACAAGGGGTCTTTGAAGAGGGAGGCATTTTTCCTAAAGAATGAACAAGTCGAGCTTAAACGGTCTGAGGAGGGGAGTCGTGCCGGCCAAATCTTCGTGTTCATCTTCGTGAAAAAAACAAATATCTTCGTTTTCTACGAATATACGCCCGTTTCCCATCTTTGTTTCGGGCGCATGTTTATCTACGTTCTTCGTATTCGGGTTTTCTCTTCATTTTCTAGCAGGGGTTAATAGGGGGTTAACACTGTAACAGTTAGCAGCAGCTTTGGAGCCAGGATTTAAAGGTCAGTAAGAGCGACTCTATTGGTCGCCAGCAGGGGGCTCCTCTGGCATCAACCAATGAAGAGCATTCCCGTTAACCCCTGCTAAGACTAAGGTAGACTGAAAGGCAGTGACTTGTATGGGGGGGAATGGACCAGGGAGATTAGCTAGGAGATATTTACAAAGACGAACACAAAGAAACTTAGATTGTGCTTCTTAGTCTTCGTGTACATTTATCCGCCGCCATACTAGTTTATTCGGTATTTGGTTTTAACAACAAAAATGCATATATGAATATATATATATATATGAATATGATCTTCATAATTTAATTATAATTTTCTGGGTTTTATTTTTTGTTTAATAATGTGCCTTTAAAAAAAATGCGCATTTTTTCAAAAAATGTATCCCGTGGTTTACCTCCTGGCAAAATTGTTTACTTTATCAGGATAATACCAGGTAATACAAACAGAGATGCGGCTTCAAAAATGTGCAAATTTGTTGTCATGGTGATTTTTTTTTTTCTCACTGCAAGATGGGTTCTAATTGTCTTACATATATTCTGAGATCCTAACGAGGGCCAGACTGGCAATGGCCATGCGGACGTAGCACTAATTTGACCTCAAAGCCATACATATTCAGATTCCCGGGTTGCTTCTAGAATAATAATGACCTGGGAACTTCTTCACTCCGGCTACCCGGAGCCTTCCCTTGCGGGACGTGACCAGGACTGCCCTCTGACGTCAGCGGGCGGTCCCGTGACATCAGTGGGTGGTCCCGTGACATCGGTGGGCGGTCCCGTGACATCGGTGGGCGGTCCCATTTAAAGGGCAAATGGGCAGGGGGCGGCCTGGAGGATTCAGGTGTTGATCCAGAGAAGCGGTGCTTTACCTGGAGATCTCCAGGTCAAATCTGAAGAGTTCCCTGATATTCCAAAAATTACACAAAACAAAGCAAGGATTCAGCGCATGCCCAGTCAGTACCATTCACGCCAACGTCAGTGGGCTTACCCACTGACATAGTGGGTAATACCCCCATTTAAAGAGGAAATGGGTGGGTAGTGGTGCGCTACAAGGCCCCGCTCCCGCGATTTGGGTGTTGACCCCGAGAACCAGGCATATATATTCAGATTCCCCGGCCGTAAAGTATGACGGAATCCCCAATATTTACACCTTGGGTATGTGCTGAATTCTTGCTCGGTTTTGTGTTCATTGACCTTGTAACATGTTTCTGTTGGCATGTAATATGTTTAGTATCATGGCACACATTAGGATAATGGGAAGGATGATGTTTTGGAGCAGGTTCCCGGTCCTGAATAAATTCTCAGCTATACAAATGCGTTTGTTTCCATGGCAACCTAGGAGCCGGTGCGCTAAGAGGGGATACTTAAAATAGAAAGGCAATTTAGCCCTTCAAAACAAACAGCCTTCTTTTCCAGGGTTTATTGAGGAAACCGTAGTGCGCACAGAATACCAATACCTCGACTGAGATGACCTCGTTTTATTTCTGTCAATCAGTTTCACGTAATGAACAGAATAGAGACCAAAAACCTTTGTCCTTAAAGAGACACTCCATCACCGATCTCACGGTCTACCCTGCTGGGATCATATCTAAGCCTTCCAATTGGTAATTTTGCTCCCAGTGTGTTATGGCTGGTATCCCTGCTTGAATGCAGGTGACTCGTTTAAATGTATCTTTAAATAATGAGGCAAGATTTCCATGAGGATCGGAATTTGAGCAATTTGGTCAACCCATTAGGCGAGCCGTCACGTAGACTATTTAGGATGGGCTATTAAAGGGTTAATGTTTCCAGGATCAGCTTGTTTAGAAAGTTCCCGGCTATGTCCTTATGATTTCCTCACCCAATTCCCCAAGATTGTAAGCTTGCGAGCCGGGCTCTCTCCACCTAATGTATCGGTTTGTCTTAGTCTCTCAATTCTCGTCTTGTCAGACCCTTTGAATATAAGGCTTAAGATGTTAGCGCTATATAAATAAAATATAATAATAATTATTATTATTATTATTGCAGCCTTTCCAACAAAGAATACATAGTAAAGCATTCTTCAACCTCTTAAACAAAATAGCTACATTTGGGAGAAGCTGCAAAATTAATTTTGCTTAGCGATCCTCCTTAAAATGGAATTGCCCATATCCAATATGGCTGACGCTATTTCAGTCGACACCCACAGGCAATGGCCTTAGACTTGCCCTTACTTAGACTGAAGGGGTTAGACTTCCGGTTACTTTCGGAAACCTGTTCGGGCAATTGGGCGGAAGTGCCAATATGGAATATGGCGGCGGTGGCACTGGTTAGTTGTAGACGGTGATATCCTCAAGTGGTAGCATCATGCCGATCCAGGCACTGGCCGCGCGCGTTATTTTTTATCCCACCCTGTTATATAATGTGTTTATGAGGAAGGTGACGGATCGGAGGTGGTACGATAGGATAGATGAGACGGTTATCTTAGGAGCGTTGCCCTTCAGGAGCATGAGTGAGAAGGTGAGGGCGCATGCGCCATTTGTCATATGTTACATGTCACTGCGTTTAGTATAAGAAGAGAGAAAGTGAAGTTGTCACCATGGAAACTAAGGAAATGTACCTGCTGATTGCTCCCCATTGAGAATTTTGCTCCAGAATTGCTCATTGCAAACATGGCCATTTGCTTATTTAGTGAAATTATGTTTATTATGCTTTTATTCAATATTCATAGTCTTTTGAATGCATTCACAGTGAAATCATCTATTTGATCTGTAATGGTAACTGCATTTAATTTATAAAGGTTACAATATAACATTTTGTTTATTATAAATATATAAATTATTATAAATATTGATATATTGTCCTTCTGATCGTATGACATACAGATAATGGTTGGCCAGCTTTTTATGACACGCAAGCCACTGGCCAAGCATCATGAGATTTGCAATCCAACAGCTAGAGGGCTTTGTCTTTCCCATCCGTGATACGGAACATATAGCCTATGTTCTATAGGTACTTCGAGCCTCATTCGTTATTACCTGAATAACTGTTGACTAGAACCTGTTGTCTTTGGTCATTGAACTCGCTCAGGTATGATGTCATCTGTAAATGTTATGGTAACCTTTGTGTATGTGTTTTACAGTTAATTAATGAGGAAAACGTCCATGGGGTTATCACGATGAATGAAGAATACGAGACCAGGCTGTTGTGTAACTCCGCTGAGGTAAGACCAAAACTTGCAGGTTGGTATGGTCCAAGATCCCTCGCCCTATTCACTGCCGGCGGTGTTTGCCCTGATTCAAGCACTTATCAAAGTTCT